>NW_025222592.1:5380737-5470784 GCF_014066325.1 Apis laboriosa
TTTTTTTTTTTTTTTTCTTCTTATCAAGCGTTTGGGTTAGAGAAATTAACGAGCCAAATCTCCTTCGGGATAATTGCGCCATTTTCATTGGGTTACCGGGCGCAGGCATCGCGCCAAACACCCTATCGATTTTTCCCTTAATTATCGCATTATATCGTTATTAAACGTCTCGTGACTTTGGGCTCGTGTTTAAGGAGGGTGCTATCGCGGCAATGATCAGCTTCGTTGGCAAACGTTCAGAAAACGATGTACAGATACTATTACATACTCGTGTCATGTTCTCTTTATCCTAATTAACCTTCCTTCCGTCGAGGATCGTGGAATTTCTATTTATGCTTTCTGGAGATAGATCCAGATTGATCGTCACGTACGCAACGGTCGAATCGAAAAGTACGTAAAAGAATTAATAAGGAAACGTATGGTATTGCGACACACGATGTATTTCGCAACACGCGATATTTCGTTCGCTCGAAATCTATTATCGTTTTGATTCATTCGTTAAAAAGAGATTATTTTAATCTTAATTCGACGGATGACATTGAGAATCACGCATCCGAGCAACGATACGTCACGGAATTATATTTCGTTCGAGATCGAACGAAATTAAATTCTGGAATCCACGTTATTGTAATCGAACGAAATTGGAAATTATGGATGAATGGGGAGAATCGATCGAGAGGCCGAAGTTGCTGCGTCACGTAAATAATAGAGTAGTTGGGATTATGCTTTTTGACCTGGTTCAAGAAGTTCACGGCACGTGATCATAAGGGTGCGGTTGTTCGCCGAATGTTCCTCTCAACCCGAGTTCCTGTTAAGTGGAGGTTTCTCGGTGAATGGGTCGAGGAAACGGGAGTGAATGACGCACGATATTTTCTTTTTTAACTTTTTTCCCCCGTTCCTCTCTCCTCCTCTCTTATATCGTTGGAAGGGGACGGGCGTAGAGCGAGGTGTGGAAAGAGAGAAGAAATAGAGATCTCTTTGAAATCTCACGCAGATGCAGGCGGTGTACAAACTCCCACAGACACACAGAGGCGAGAGCTTGCAGCATCCATTAAAATCAATACCGGCAGCGTGGTTGGCGCGAAAATCAAGAAGGAAAGGAGTTCCTCTCCTGTTTACCTAGACGCAGGCGCACTCGCGAATCTGGAATGTGCCGTCTCTTCGCCTCTTCTTCGAATTCGATCTCGTTCTAAACGATTATTCCAGGATCGACGATTCAGATTGATTCGGGGCTCGAGGAAAATGGATTGAATCGTTCTTAGAACGATCTTAGAAAATTGTTCGTTACGTAAGAAGATTCGTTTGTCGTCGTTTTGAGAAGCTAGGTTTTGAGAAGAGCGGTAGTGGTGGTGGTGGTGGTGGTGGTGGTGAACTTTGCAGCGTTTCGTAACATTTACCTCGGCCTCCTCGTTGGACTTAATGAGGCCTGACGAGGGCTACTTATCATCTGACGAAGAGAGAACGTCTATATGACGGTAACAATGACAGTAACAAGTGTTTGCTCGCTGGTTGAAGGTTCTGGAGCGAGAAGTGTTTGCACATCCGTATCGAGCAGGCGCGAAGAAGGCGAGGCGAGCAAGAATCTCGAGGCACACGCGTTTCTTCGATCGTCCTTGTTTCGCGAGAAAATAACGTAACGATCCTTGAACGGTAGGAGCGGTATCGATCCATATACGAATCAGATGCTTTCGATGCAACGAAGGAGAAATGCAACGAGGCTCGTAATCGTAAGGCTAATATTTTTTTTTACCTGCTGCAAATATACACGAATAGAACACCTAGTCGGTCCCTGTAAAAATTTCAAACACACCTCTTTCCTTCTTTCTCTCTTTCCACTTCTATTCCTCCCCCCCTCCCCCCTTGCTATTTTCACCACTTCACCCCGAATATATTCGAATCGATATCGAAACGATTATCCAAGGATTACTCGTATCACTAGAAAATCCCCCGAGCTTTCACCCAGAATAGAATCCACGCCTATTCCATCGATGCGATTTTCCCACTACGACAACGACTCGTCTCGCCACTACGAGTCTCTCACGCCCACGATACGATCCCGTTGTTAAATCCGTGTGTGGGAAATGGGACGGCGACCGATATAATCCATTGGCTGGCGACATGTCCACAGCGCGATCCCCGCGCAACACTCACCAGTGACGTTGTCCTGATAGTCTTCGTCGACGTCGTCGTCGTCGTAGTTGGATACGCGCACGTCATCATCTGCCGGTAATTGGCGAGTCAGGCGATCCGGTCGCGTGCCGCGGCAGGTGCAGCCGGACACCAGGCAAAGTAGGCAGATGAGCAGGAGCCAGGAACGGCAGCAGGTCAGTCTCAGGGCGGAGGGAAGTGCGCTCATCGCCCCCGCGGCGCGAGTCAACCCCCGAAACCGACCACCGGCGGCGCATCGACATCCTTCCCTGTCGCCTGCCCTCCCCCCTCCCGCCCTCCTGCACGCCCTCTCGCCCTCGACGCCTCTGACGACCGCCTTATATCGCGTTCAACGTTTCTCGTGGAGAAAAAAAAAAAAAAAAAAAAAAGAACGGAAACACCACGATCGAAACCAGCCTTCTCCTCGACCCTTTTCAACGACCTACCCCTACCGCGATCCTTTTTCTCTTCTCTTCTTCTTTTTTCTCTCTTTCTCTTTCTTTTGCGCGCGAACGAGGGCGCGAACGAGGCAAACACACACGCACGCACGCACGCACGCACACACACGCGCACAACCTCGACGATTCTTGTCTTCTTTCAACTGTCGGAGGACGACACCACCGCGGTGTTCTCTCGGTTCCGTGCTCCCCCGTTCACTGACGCCTTCCTTCCGCCAGCCGGTCGACCACCACCGCCACCACCACCACTGCAGCTGCGCGATGCCACCCGTTCACCCCTTCCTCCCCCCTCCCTGCGCGCCGCGTCGATCGAGATCAGGGCTGCTCGCTCCGCCATCGCCCAATCTCCGGTCAGGGGGTTGAAGTATTATTGGTTTGTTACCTTTCCAACCGCCTACCTTGAAACGATCCCAATTTTACGTGCACGATCGTGCGCACCCCCCTTCCAGGGGGTGGTGGTGGTGATTTCTCGTGCGTGCCCGTGAGATGGAGTAGAGTTTCGTGGAGAGATTGGTCGTAGGATCGAAGGATTTAGATCGATACGGATACGATCGGGGGTGTGTTAATGTTTGATGACCTTTTAGGGGGTTGATTCCGGGATCGAAATGAAAAATAGAAATGTTGAATATGTGAAAATGTTGGTCGGTTATAAAGGTTATACGTTTGTCGAGCTTATGAGTTAAATCGAGGTTTAAATTGGACGGAATAAATTTATATTGTAAGTAGAGTGCGGATGTTTATCCATTATGCGTATTGTGTGTATAGAAATGTATAATCGATGATATTTGAATTGAAAAATTGTACAGTCTACTTATATGTATATATACATATATATAGCTCGATAATTAAGAAGTTATAACTTTTGATCGAAATGTATTCGATGACGATTATGAAAGAAGGTGCATTGACAGAAGTCATTTGGCTCCGTTCGATGTCTGTAAAATAGTGCTACGATTGATGGAATATAGGTTTCACTATTCCTTTTGAACTCATCGATTATATTAATTTTACATAATATAAAAAAATAAAAAAAGAAAAACATCTTTGCTAAATATAAATAAATTCCATCAAAATTAATAGAATGTTCGTCATAATGTTTTGTTACATGGATATATGTACGCGTGTTAATCGTGCGCATTTCATTAGCCTTAAAAACATTCAATATAAAAGGACAAAAGTCTCGTTCCAATGTGGATAGAAATATTTAATTCTAATTTATTGTGCGTTAATTTATCGTTCGTAAATGTAAATTAATACGAAGAATCATCGTCTCGTTCCGAAATCAAATACTCGTTTGCCATTGCTTCTTGTAATACGTTCTGCACGATGGCTGAAAAAAAAAGAAAAAACGCGTTTCGTTATAATCTATTCCGCAGAAAAGTCGCGAAGGAAAGTTGCGAACGACGCCCAATGATTCATTATCGATTACACAAACTGCGTAAAAAAAAAAAATTAAACGAGAGATATATCACTCGATTTTTCCAGTTCGCGACAACAAAAAACGGAAATGTGGCGACACGCTTTATCTCGTCCCGAGTTCCGGTCCTCCACGATCTTTCTCGCGTACGCATCTTATCGTACAAATTTTCCCATGAGTATCGCTCGATTGTGCTATAATATACCTAAACGCATCTTTTTTCTTCGATGCCTATAAATCACGAAACACGCTATCGTCACGACCGCCATTATTAAAACTATGACCGCTCCTAACATTCCGCTCTGCATCTTGAACGCTTCACCATCCGTTTCACCACGATAGCAAGAAGATTCTACTGGAATAGAAGAGAATCGGAATATTAATAAACATAACGTCTCGACGTCGAAATCTTTCGTGTCGAAATCGATTCGTTCGAAATGCATACCTGTCTCGACGAAACAGCCAATCGACGAGTCGTCGATGGCGAAACAATAACTCTCGTTGTTCGTCGTCCCGTTGCATCGATAGCAGAGCGGCGCGTAACGTTTAGCATTCGTTAGCGTGTTATTCGTATCGTTACGAATCGTGATTCTGTAATAATAATCTTCTTTTAAAAGTCCGAGTTTCCTTCGAGCGTACGCCGATACGACATACTCACCCAATGAGATTTTCATCGTCGGGATTCATTACCAAGATACAGAGGGTGGATTGGTTGCATTCCGACCCCGTCCATCCGTAAGAACATTCGCACGGTTTCTCGTCCTCCACGCAGACACTATAGCCTTTGCAAACCTTCGTGCACGTGGGCACGCGTTCCACGCACGTACTATCACCGTTATTTCCACTCGACTCGAAACCCTCGTGGCATACGCACTCGTTCGGAGCCACGCACTCCCCGTTTTCGCACCCGTTCTCGCAAAATGGCGCACAGTCGTATTCTTCCGTGCGGACGAAACCTTCCCAACATTGGCATACATTCGGCGCTACGCAGGAACCGTTGCGACAGGACACGCAGACGGGTTCGCAGAGATCGTCTGCACCCTTCGTGAACCCGTCGTTGCAAGTGCAAACATTGGGCTCTGTGCATGTGCCGTTCGCGCAGTTTTGATCGCAAACAGGTTCACAGGCCGAGACGATCGTGTCCTTGTCGAGCACCTGCGTTCAAACGAATCAATTTAATCATTATTTATTTAGAAACCAACGTATAAAAAAAAAAATCGTTTGCGCTCACTTCGTTCTCCTTCGCGGTCATATCGATCATCCGATATCCTTGGATGCAGTTGCAAGTGTTGGGCGCTGCGCAATGGCCGCGAGGCTCGCAAGGAAGCTCGCAAACTGGCTCGCACACGTGCCTCATCGTGTCGTCTCCTGTCACTCTGTAGCCATCGTGACACGTGCACATGTCGGGCGCCGTACACGTCCCGTTCACGCAAGCTTTCTCGCACACCGCTTCGCACACGTATCTGGAATCATCCGGTAACCCGTATCCAGGATAACAGCTGCAAACATCCGGCGCGATACAAGTACCCATCACGCACGGTTCGGTACAGTTCGGCTCGCATTCCCCGTTCTCGTTTAACTGGTAGCCTGGGTCGCAGGTACATACGTTAGGCGCCGTACATTTCCCATTCAGGCAAATTCGCTCGCACTTGGGCTTGCAAGCGAACAGATCGATATCTTCTTCCATCACGTAACCGTGGTTGCACGTGCAAACGTTCGGCTTGGTGCATTTTCCATTCACGCACGGTATTTCGCAGATCGGCGTGCACGATGGTAAGTCGGTATCGGTGTCGCTCTGTCGATAACCCGAATTGCAGGTACAGCGGTTCGGTTCCGTGCAACGCGCGTTGTGATTCGCACAATCTTGGACGCAAACCGGCAGACAGTATAATTTGTCTTCGATCAATTCGTAGCCGGCGTTGCACGAGCATTGATTCGGTCTCGCGCAAAAGCCGTTCGTGCAATTGCTCTCGCACAGGGGCTCGCACGCGTGTTGCGTTTGTCCAATAGGCGAATATCCGTTGTCGCATTCGCACGAGTTTGGTCTCGTGCACTTTCCGTTCACGCATTCGGGGTTGCATACCGGTTCACAAACGTCACCTCGATTCTCGTAACCGTCGCAACATCTCGTCTGGTAATGCCATACGCGGACTTGCTGGAAACCGAGAATAATTCGCGTGAATAATATCGACGAGAGACGACTGGAAAGTAACGCAATCTGAAAACGAAGACATTCTCGCGAAAATTGAATATAATCGTAAAGTAGCATCGTTCAAAGTTAAAATATATGTAAAGAAGTGAAATTTTTGCCGATTGATTTCGATCCCTACAAGATATTTCTCGTCGATAAAAGAAATATTTTACACGTAATTTTTTTATAAATTTCAATTTTCAAATTTAAAATCAGAATTATCGATGAATCTCCTAATCATAACATGTGATCAATTTTGCGAATCATTACTCGTGCAAAGATCTTGGTAATATTAAGATTTCTTTTTTTAAATAAAAATTATAAAATTCCTTCAAACATAAAAATTGCGTTACTTTTGCGTCATTCTGTTTCCGTGGTTTCTAACGTTCACGATCTCCTCTCTCTTACATCGATCCTGTAATTGGTTCGAGTCTTCGTTTGATGGAAGAGACCCCATTTCCTGACCTTGTACGTTTCCGTGTAGGGCACGTATCTTGATTCCATGCGACTGAAAAATTATCGCTCGTAATTTGTACACGCGTCAAACGCATATTACATAAGTTTATAGCACGTGCAATAAATACCTGATTTGCACGTTGCACACCGATCCATTTTCACCGGTCAGAAATAACGCCGTCGTGACGAGGTTCAAAAAGACTAAGCAGCCTAGGCATCTCATATTTTCAATCCGTCCTTTAGCACAAGCGATTCAGTAACTGCAACTGATACGCTTACGAGTTTACATTATATCAATTATCTGTCTCATTCCAGCTTGTATTCCGCGTTATCGATACGAGACAGGATGCTTGCGATATCATAGCATATTATCGTATTCTATTCGAAAGAAAATTTGCATTCGTCGATTAGATCGAATCCGGAAGTGACAAGTATTATTCAATATAGCTACTCTTTTTTTTTTTCTCTCTTTTGTACAATTCTTTTTATTGATTACAATAATTTAATCTATAAATTACAAACGTGTGATGAACGAGAACTCGTCTTTCAACTGTTCTTCTTCTCGGCTCGATTCTGCATCTGCATCGATGTTGGCGTATTATCTGCATTTTGTAAAATTTATAAAATTCCATCGCTACGTTTATTACGTGTAATCTAATCAATTACCTAGAGAAAATTTCCTCTTTCTCACGTTTCGTGTCAGCGAATAGATCACGATGGCGCTACCGATTATAACCATAGCGGTACCCATAGCGATCCCACCTATCGTTACGTGATTCGAGAGTAACGCGTACACTCGACTGCAATTAGAATCTATAAAAAACAGATAGATATAATCGTGAGCAGCGTATCGAGAATTTACTATTCGAATCGAATTTCTTTATACTCGTTCGTATATACCGATCAGACAGGCGATCGTATCGTTCCCCATGCCGTCCTTCCTGTACTTTCCATTGCACAAGGTTTCGTTCTTCAAACAATCGTGATAACACGATGGACTGTTCGCGAACACGTAATCAATCGTATCGTTCGCATCGTACTCTATGTTCCATCTGAAAAGAAAATAAATAAATAAATAAATAAATAAATTCGAGGAAACCGCATTGCGGTTCCCAGCATGGATCAACAAAATATTTAAATACTTCGATATTTACACGTTCAACCGTTCTATCCCATTCTCCATCACCAACACGCAAAATCTTGGCTCCTCGCAATGCGTCCCATCCCACCCGTAGAAACAATCGCAAGTTCTGTTCTCGATATCACAGATCCCACGGTCGTTGCAATTGTCTCGACACGCGAGAACGCACTCGCCGTTATCCTCCTTCACGAAGCCGACGTTGCACAGGCAGTCGCCAGGTGCCACGCAGCTTCCATTCGAGCAATTCTCGCAATACGGCTCGCAGACGGTTCCATTCCCTCGTCTCGCTTCGACGAAACCTTGGTCGCACTCGCACACCCCGGGTCTCGCGCACGTCCCATTGTCGCAAGACTCGCACAACGCGAGATCGCACCGAGCTTGCCCGTCCCTTTTCGCGTAGCCCGCGTAACAGGTGCACGCGTTCGGGGACGCGCAGGTACCGTTTCCGCAGTCGAATTCGCACACGGGCTCGCAAACGTTGGATAAAGTCTCGTTCCAGTCCGTCGCCCGCTTGTAACCCAGCTCGCATTCGCACGTGTCGGGCGCAACGCAGATCCCATTCTCACCGCACGATTGCTCGCAAATCGGCTCGCAAACCTTGCTACCATTGCCTTCGGATGGACCGTAACCTTCGTCGCAAGTGCATTCATCCGGTGCGCTGCAGTATCCGTTCACGCAAGGCTGTTCGCAAACAGGTTGACAAATATTCGAGCCGATTTCCAACGATCGATAACCTACATCACATTTGCACTCATGTGGACGAATGCAATATCCATTGGTGCAATTCGGCTCGCAGATCGGCTCGCAAACCTTACTACCATTGCCCTCGGATGGACCGTAACCTTCGTCGCAAGTGCACTCATTAGGCGCGCTGCAGTATCCGTTCACGCAAGGCTGTTCGCAAACAGGTTGACAAATATTCGAGCCGATTTCCAACGATCGATAACCCGGGTTGCACTTGCACTCGTGCGGACGAATGCAGTATCCATTAGTACAATTCGGTTCGCAGATTGGCTCGCAAACCTTGCTACCATTGCCCTCGGATGGACCGTAACCTTCGTCGCAAGTGCACTCATTAGGCGCGCTGCAGTATCCGTTCACGCAAGGCTGTTCGCAAACAGGTTGACAAATATTCGAACCGATTTCCAACGATCGATAACCCGGGTTGCACTTGCACTCGTACGGACGAATGCAATATCCATTGGTGCAATTCGGCTCGCAAATCGGCTCACAAACATTGTTATCGTCCTCGGATGGACCGTAACCTTCGTCGCAAGTGCACTCATTAGGCGCGCTGCAGTATCCGTTCACGCAAGGCTGTTCGCAAACAGGTTGACAAATATTCGAACCGATTTCCAACGATCGATAACCTACATCACACTTGCACTCGTGCGGACGAATGCAACGCCCGTTGATGCAATTCGGCTCGCAGATCGGCTCGCAAATATCGGTGTTATTGTTTAGCGGTTGATAGCCCGTTTGACACTCGCACTTGTTCGGCTTGCTGCAGTATCCGTTCACGCAGGTTTGTTTGCACACCGGTGCACACACGTGGTAATCGTGTTCGGATAATTCGTAGCCGGGATCGCAGCTACAGACCCCTGGAGCGTCGCAATACCCGTTCACGCAGCCTTTGTCGCACACGGGCTCGCACACCGTCGCGTTTTTTGCCGAGTATCCATCGTAGCAAGTACACGTGCCAGGCGCGGTGCAAGTTCCGAAGCGGCATCCCTGGTTGCAGGTCGGGTCGCAAGTGAAGGGATCGTCCGGGTTTGGGTGGTGGCCATCGTCGCAGGTGCACTGGTTGGGAGCGGTGCAGCGGCCGTTGTTGCAAGGTCGTTCGCAGAACGGTTCGCAGAGATCGGACGCGCCTTTTAAAAATCGATAGCCCGGGTTGCATTCGCAGATATTCGGGCCACTGCAATACCCGTTTATGCACTCGTGCTCGCAGATGGGTCGGCAGATGGTCGTGGTGAGGTTGGTCGTGGAGTGTTCGTAGCCTGGATCGCAGCTGCATACCTCCGGCGCGCTGCAGTATCCGTTCACGCAAGTTCGCTCGCAGATAGGCTTGCACTTTGATCGATGAGGAAAAATAAAGAGATTTAAAAATAAAAATTTCCACCATCTTTCTCGAATCGAGAAATTGGATCTCTCGGTGAGCGTTTCAAGTATTCTTTTTTTACGAAATATTCATAAGGGAGGACTCGAATTTTAACCTTCCAGGTTTCACGGCTTATTGAAAAGCGTACTTACGCTCGTCTGGCTCCCGTTAACGAGACGATAACCCTTGTAACAAGTGCAGATATTGGGGGCAGTGCATTTTCCGTACGGCTCGCAAGATTGCTCGCAATGTGGGACGCAAACGTGTTGCTTCGTGTAATCCTGTTGTATGTAACCGTTGTGACAAGTGCATATGCCAGGCTTCGTACATTTCCCGTTCACGCATTTCAACACGCAGATTGGCTTGCATTGCTGTTGGAATCGTTCAAATTGAAAGAAATAAGAAAAAGAATAAGAAATTTGCCCCAAGAATTTTTCGACAGAATATATCCGTATTAATGAAATTGTGATTAATATTGCTAAAATGTTTCGAACGATCGAGTGTCTCGTCTCTTAAATTTATTGTTAATTGTTACGAGTAATTGACGAAGTCAGAAGAGTTCTCGTTTCGGCAAAGATATCTCACGAATTTATTAACACCCTGATGTTTATTATTTACTATTTAAACGAGTTACCAATGTTAATATATCTATCGTGCAACGCGTTGAGAGGCAAATTGTGAATTGTCAATTACGTATTATTATAACAAAAGTAATACAAAAGTAACTAAAATTTAATTCCACGAAGAAAAAAGTATATAAAAAGTATAACGTTTATTCTTCGTAATAATGGTACACATTATAGGCAACTATGGAATTCTCTCTCTCAACGAACTTGTTTAATTTACTTCACGTTGTTTAAATTGTAATTTCTCTTAAAGTGCACTTGTAACTAACGTAGAATCAATATTCTACAATATACATACATGGTTAATTCTCTGATAACCAATATAGCAGGTGCACGTGTCCGGCGAGGAGCAATAAGCGTGTTGCTTTTCGCAGTTTTCGGTACACACTGGCTTGCAGATATTGTTCTTGTCCATTTGATACCCGAAATCGCATTGGCATACGCCTGGCGCCACGCATTTTCCGTTGACACAATTCTTGCAATACGGCAAACATTCGTTCTCCGTGTGTTTCACGTATCCTTGATTGCATTTGCAATAATTATTCGGAAGGCATTGGCTATTCAGGCAAGATGGGATGCAAACAGGTACGCAAACATTTTCCTTACGTACGTATCCCTCGCAGCAGTGGAGGTCGATGCGGTAGGCGCTATAATACTGCGTAGAGAAAAATTTAATCGAATCGATTTTGCCTCGTTCTCGCAGTTGGAAAGTTTTACCAAGAACGAAGAGAATTTTTACCTCCTTGCGGTAATTCCAACGATATTTTGTCTCGTAGAAAATCCCCCATTTACTGACTCTGTACGACTGCTTGTACGGGACGTCTCGCGTCGCTATGAAACTACGAGAAGAGTATTCGATCGATCGATTTTCTTCGGGCACGCCTCGATCAATTTATCCGACAACATACCTGATTCTTTGCGTACAAATACCTTGGTTCTTGTCTGGGAAGAGTATCGTCCCGGTTACTTTGAAAATAACGGGGAGAAAAAGTACAAATACTTGGAGAAATGCGAGATGCATGTCGAACAGTTTCTCAGTATTCACTGGCGCCGTGTCATATGGCGCGTATAATCGTGTCCTGCGACATGATAGAAACGAAACAGGATGTCCAGCGATATCGCTTCCCTAATAATCACAATTCTTAAAATAATACGCGCATAGCGCTGTTTCCGTATAAGTATATGCTCTCTTTATTTACCAATCACAATCGTGTACGTGTACAAAGATAAAAAGGACGCTACGATCAAAGCTGTGATCCAACAACCGTTTTGAATTTTCCCTTATACATCAATTATGGCACGCGCATACGTTATTCGCAATCGTACGACGCATATATCTTACTCGTGCTCCGATAAGGAGCCGTACAATGAAGAAGAAGAAAAAAAAAAAAAGAAGAGAGGAAGAAAATAATAATATTGTTATCAACTCAATAAGCGGGGACGCATCTTTGTCTGCCCTTGACTCCAGTCTCTTTCGTGAAGCCAGGGTTACAGATGCACAAATTGGGGGCCGTGCAGACGCCATTGTGACATCCACCCAGGCACACGGGCACGCATCTCGTCCTCGTCACATCCGAGGGGCTGATAACGTAACCACGCTTACACGTGCATTGATTCAAACCGGTGCACTCCCCGTTCAGACACGGGAACTCGCAGAAAGGCTCCCCCCTTCCCGACGAGGAGACACATTTACCGGTGTTTGAATCGAGCACGAATCCCTGGTCGCAAGCGCAACGATCGGGGCCAACGCAGACACCGTTCGGCCCGCAGCCGTGCTGGCATTCGGCCCGATCTCGATTCGAATTTGCCGTCTGACTTCTCGATTCCGGGCACCTGCCCGTCACAGGATCGACGGCCATCCCGTAATCGCAGATGCACATGTCGGGGCCGACGCAGAGCCCATGAGCGCCGCACCCGTTCCTGCATTGGAACGAGTTGGAGAACGGGACGCACCTCTTGGTGTCCGGATCCAACTTGAATCCAAGATCGCAGGTGCACTGGTTGGGGCCGACGCAGTGCGCGTTCGGGCCGCAGTCCAATTGACAATCCGTGGCCGCCCCCGGCTCACCGATCCCCGCCTTCTTCGCGCATCCGCCGCTTGGATCGCGCGAGTAGCCGACGTCGCAGTTGCACACTCCAGGGGCAACGCATTCGCCGTTCGTGCATCCTTGGGGACAATCCGGCACGCAGTTGTCGTTGCCGTCCAGAGTGTAGCCCGGATTGCAATCGCAAAAATCTGGCCCAACGCATTTCCCGTTCGCGCAACCTCGGGAACATATTGGCACGCAGCTTTTGCTCGCGTCCACGGTGTAACCTGGCTTGCAGGCGCAGGCACCGGGCGCAACGCAGTCGCCGTTCACGCAGCCCAGGGGGCATTGCGGCACGCACTTGTTCGAGACGGGGTCGAGGGTGAAGCCTGGCTCGCACTTGCAGACCCCGGGCGAGACGCATTCGCCGTTAACGCAACCTCCACGGCATTCCGGCACGCATTTGTTGACGGGATCGAGGGTGAAGCCTGGCTCGCACTTGCAGACCCCGGGCGAGACGCATTCGCCGTTAACGCAACCTCGAGGACACTCCGGGACGCATGCGTTGCTGCCGTTGAGAACGTGATTCGGCTCGCATTGGCAAACGCCGGGGGCGATGCATTTGCCATTGACGCAGCCCGCGGGACAATCGGGGGCGCAGTATTCGGGGTCATTTGGAGGATTGACGAATCTGAAAGAAAGAATAAACACGGATCATGGTAGGAAGAAATTCATCTAGGCGCGTTACTCGGTATCTCGAGTGTGGATCATCGATGCGCCGTCGATTTACCCTTCGTGACAAGTGCACACCCCAGGAGCCGTGCATTCTCCGTTGCGGCAACCGTTCTCGCACACGGGCACGCATTTAGCGTTCGTTCCCTCCATCCCTGGCTCGAGTTGGTATCCGGGTCCGCATTTGCACACGTAGGGCGCCACGCATTCGCCGTTCACGCATCCATGAGGGCAGATGGGCTTACACTCGCCGTTCACCTCCTCGTAGCCCAACATGCAAGCGCACACGTTCGGCGAGAAGCAGTAGGCGTACTTCTGGCAAGCTTGCTCGCAGTAAGGCCCGCAAACACCCTTCTGAGCGATCCATCCTGGCGAACAGCTGCACACGTTCGGCCCTGTGCAATTTCCGCCCAGGCATCCCTCGGTGCAGATCGGGTCGCAGGCACCGGAGTTAAGGTTGCGCTCGTAGCCGTCGCAACAATCCAAAATCGTTATCCATCCACCTTTCTGTTAACAAGAGAAAGAAAAAATGGAAAAGAGATGAGAAATTATTTTTCTTATCACGCTCGTACGTAAGTAATTAAGATCTATCGAATTATATTCTGCGTCCTTGTCTCAATAATAATACGTAAGATACATATAGAAATCGTATAATGTATTTACCGTGCCTTCCTGAGAAGTCATTGGAAGAGTGTTATGAAGGAATTGACCTGTGGCGTTCAATTTGACAGCATCTTGGTAACTGAAAAGGAAAAAAAAGACGATGAATTCGCATCCGTTTGGAAGAAACAACATCCCGACTTTCGAAATTTTCCGTATATCGCTCACCGTATTCTCTTGTAGCAAAGTCCTTGCGCCATCGTGCTGTTCACGGCGAGCTGGGATCGATCATATTGGGCACGGTGACGGCCACCTTTCACACCTTCGATCGCCAAGGTATCGGATACCAACAGCGCCGAAATAATGTAAAAGCAGGCGTGCAACATTTTCGACATGTTGAATGCACGAGTATCGGTGATTTACTGGTTTCTTATTTTCCATGCGCGCAGGATTACATCTCTCTTCCGATAACATTAACCGCGGCGGGGTCACCGTCTTTTTTTTTTCGTTCGATTACGTAGCTCTTCTTTCCATGGAAGCGATTATTAGCACAAGTAACACACCAACGTACATACCAACGTTCGGACAATTTTTCGCTGTATCCCTCTCTCCTTCCCTCCGTCTCATTCAGATTCTCGAGAGAAGATAATGGAATTAAATTCCAATCGCGTATCAACTCGATAACTCTCACATTTTTTTTTTATTACGTTCAAACACGCGCGATAACATTTCCGAACTTTCATTTCATTCAATTAATTCGTAGAAATTTATATATATATATACATATATATTCGTTTACTTTGGTTACGGAAATGTTTTCATGGATCGGAACGTTGTTCGAGAAAATAAAGATTTTAATCGTTTAACATTCGGAGAGGATGGTTTTTTTTTCTTTTCTTATAGTTAGTACAGTTTTAGCCAAACAATCAGCGAAAATATATCGCGTATTACCGATTTATGTAACCCATCGATACCCGTTGCTCCATAGAGGATGCAGCGTAATGCACGGACGAGATAAAGCGAGAGAGCGGGATGGCACGATGCTTGCTGTCTCTGTCCTGTTTTCAAAGTACGATAAAACTGGCCGTTTTGACTCGCGAATAACGATAACGAATTCGAAAACGGTTCACGAGTGGAGGAGCGAGAAAAATTTCGGCAAGTTTAACAAAAATCGTCGAAAATAGGACGGTTTATATATATATACGGAATAATGCAACGATTATTGTTATTGTTTATCGTGGAGGAGCAAAGCTCGGCGAAATAGACGAATTGATATAAACATTTTAATTACGCAAAATCTTAATTACGTCTTATCTATTTGAATTTTTCTTTTCTTTTTTTTTCCCCTCGAATGTTAAGACGCATGACACAAATTCGAATCTATTATTACAAGTGATGTCAATTTACAAATAAAGACGTAAATAGTATCGAAGCGTTGGTTAAAAACATTGAATCTTAAAGCTACGTGTCTCTTTGGTGTCTCAAACTCGAAATCTTTGGCTCGTTTAACCTGTTAACCGAACTATTTTTTAATCAATTTTTCTTTTAATAAGAATCAAATAAATATAAAAATGATACAGTATTACTTAAGTCAACTCCTCTTTCTCGGTTAAAACTATCGTTAGAAAAATCTATTTCTATGATGATTAGCCTATCTATAATAATTTATCCTCAATTATTATCTATATTTACATATCGACACGCTGTTTTAAAATGCGAATATACATTTGAAAATAAAACTTTCAAAAATTGCTTTCGAGAGTTTCACTTCTCTCAAAACGTATCTTTCCACAAACGAGAAATTAAATAATTTCATATATCTTCAACACGCGTTCAAATACGAGTGAACTGAACTAAACGCTAGATTTATCAGCGTTGAAATTCAATATATTCGCTTTCTCCACTTACTATTTCCAAGTAAATCATTATAAGCAGTCAAACACTCAAACACTTTGTCCAACCTACGATATTTCTCGTGGTTGACGTGGTTAACGAGTCCAGAAGGTTGGATAGTCGCTGTTTGACGTGCAAGTTCGAGGAAAAATACACGCCCCGAATGCGAATAGTTTAATCGGTGTTGGGAATGGTGTTGGTACTTTTCTGCCTGTTCGAGGACTGATTGTAGTCACGTTCAGCCTTGCACACTTGACGAGCATGCGTAAGGTCGGAAACCAGTCCAGTTAGATTTTTTCCTCGCCTCATAGACGAGCTGGCTCGCTCACATCCGCCTCTGGAATCGAGCGTGACTCTTGAACAATGGCACGCAAACGCTGATACGATAGTCTTATGATCTTGCTCGATTTTTTTTTTTAAGAGAGAGAGAGAAGATATTTCACAGATCTTCGTTAATCGAGTTCTTGGTCATTCGTATTTTTTTGTTTTTTTTTTTTTTTTAATCAACGACCATGAGTTGATAAACTCGTGTTTTCTAATTTTAATTGGAACAGTAATTTAATTAAATCTTTCTGTAATTGAAACGATTATAATCTTGAAACACGCCAAGTTTTTTAATCCCTCGATATCGGCGTATATTAAAAACTTCTCGATTGAAATATGACCATTAGCTAGACGCGTTGAACTTCTTTCGTACTGAGTCTAGCTTATTTGTTCGACGTTGCTATTCGATCAGACGTTTCTACGGGAGCTCAAAGGGCTCGATTGCAAGGGAATTTCATCGTAGACGTGCTCAGTATCAGCATCGAATTCGCTTTGCAAGTGTATCCTTGTTGCTGGCGGCCGGTCGTAATGATCCTCCTGAAAGAAACCTGAAAAAAATACCAGAAGAAAATTCATCATCTTAAAAAAAAAAAAAAAAAAAAAAAAAAAAAAAAAAAATAAAAGAAAAAAGAATCTGTAAAAATGATTAATTTCAAAAATATGAACACGCTGAATGCGCTTACCATGCAAATTACCGGATAATCTGAGACCAATCGTGGCTGCTCCATTAGCATAATTAGGATCGTTATCTATTGGTATCGTTCTGGTCTCTGGAGTGGAGGCAAACAGAGGTACCAAACGAATTGGAGTTTCTGAAAATTGTTATCATTTTTTTTTTCAAAAAACATTTGTTTTTTCAATGTAATTAGATCGTTACGATATCGTAAATCAGAAATCAGAAGCGGCCTTCGAGAAAAAGTGAAAACTGCCGTGTTACCGTTCTAATTTTCCACGAATAATCCACGCTTGGACTGTCTTGCTTCAAGATGGACATCGAGGTATGGTATTACGTGTACGAGATTGAGGTCAAGGACAGGCAGATTTCACTCAGGCGAGAAAGGAGCATCGTGTATACTCACGAGGAAGAGTAGCGGTAACTATCGACGAGATTTTAGCCGCGTTCGGATTCTCTTGACTCTTTGTCTTCGCTTCCTCGTAAATCGACATCCTAGCTGCTTCCAGAAGCTTGGAACGCATGTGGAGAACCATGGCCACCGCTACCGAGGTCAGACCCAACGATACGATCGAGGCTACCACAATCAGGGCGATGTCCAGGGGAATCGGAGTTGATTGAACGTCTCCTCGAACATTTTCAATGTTAGATCAGCGTTTTTCAATCTCCTCTCATACGTACCCCTACTCTTTCCTCCGATATAATAATTAATCGAGTTTTGAAAAAAATTAAGGAATATCCGTTTAATTAGTTTTTATGTTCGGAGATATTTCTCTTAAACTTAGATTCAATCCGTAATCCTTGATACCTTTGTGAATATTTTTGACATAATCGTTCTTGGATGAACCTATGTCTTGCAAGTTGTCATCCATGCGCCTCACGAACGGATTCTTAACCGCGAATTCTCCTCGGCCTTTGTCCAAGTTCCTTCTCCGCTCCGGAATGGAAACCCAAACGATGACAGGCTTCACTGTGCTCGAGTTTCCATCCTCACGAGTCTGCGTCCTAATTTTCCTCTGATCCGTGCTCGAGACGCTTTCAGGTACTTTCGACGTTGCTTTGCCAGGATTGTCCGTCGTGGCGGCTATCTCGTGATCATCTTCGAACAATTATCATCAAATAATAAAAATTTTCATTGCGTAAATTACACGTACGTCTTTCGGCATCTTTTCATTTCAAGGAATGGACGTTTGCTCGACGATGCATTATGTATTCAGACGCATGACTTTCGACCAACAGTTGCATCACGCGAATAAATATCACGCCTTTACACGTATCCTCTTAATTTTTTTCTTTTTCTTACCTTCCCAAGTCGTGGTATCCCAAATCCGCGATGTATCTGTGCCCACATGGGAACTCGTGAAATTCGCATTCACGCTGTTTTCCTCGTCCCTGTCACGAGGATGGCTCGTGTTCTCCATGAAAAGCTTGTTATCGTCGATGCATCGACCCGTTTCTGGATGACACCCGTTCCTCGAATCCTTGCAGTTGCATGGAAACGCGCATCCCGGCCCCCAGTGGTCGCCAGGGCACGACTCATTGCACCTGAGAATGGTAATTATTACGTATGTCACGCGAGGGAAACGCGTGTCGCCGGTATAATAGCGATTATGGGTTATTAGACGAGTTTCGATCAACAGGTTGGATCGTGTGTTTGTGCAATTTTAAAAATAAATATGACGCGTGGAAATCAATGGAACTTGTTGAACGAACTAAGCAGCTTTCTTTTTTTAACACGTTCCACGACGCGTGGATATTTATTTCTGAACTTTTCATTTCAACTAAATTCGAAATTTTCTTTTTAAATAGAAATGTATCAAATTATCGAACGATAATTTAATTTTATTTGAGAGGTAACAAAGTAATAAATAATTAAAGAAATAGCTAGCAAGTAAATGAATATATTGGGTGTTAGTAGTTAATGGTTACGTGGCGCTAGTATCGCATTTTGGATTCCCGAAATATTACATTTATTATATAAAATTCTAATCGTATTTCAAGAGGAATTTTCGTCGAATCCCTTCAATTCATAATTACATTCAAAATTGTTCTGAAAATTCGAATACTCTATTTTTTTTAAATATCGATATTTATCTATCACAAGATACTTTCCCCATATTTTTGGATTCTCGTATATCTCAAGTTATTCCAATTACACCTTAATCCAATTACACCTTAATAAGAATTCTGTATGTATTTCTTTAAGAATCGTTTAAATCGTGTAAATGATTGCCATTTACAACGTAATAATAATTGGAGCAATAGCAGTAATTGGAACGGCAATTATCGAGAAGCATTATTATCTAATTAAAACAACATCGTTCTTTTAACCCAGATTTCATTGCGTTGCCTCAAAGAGAGAGATCTACGATACGACGTATTATATTTACAGATGAAAAACTTACATTTGTCCACGCAATCCTGGCGGACAGATGCAGTGTCCACTTACGGGATTGCAAGGTACGTCCTCGGTGCAATTGCATTTCTCCTTGCACTGGATGCCCCATGTGCCTCGTGGACATACTGCGGATAAAATAGAACGTATTGCTTTATAAATCGTACCGTTATTACCCATTAAAACCATTAAGCTTGTATTTTCCTCATTTTTTTTCTTTATACGATAATAGTGGCGCAATTACGAGCGTGCACCTGATCGTTACTTTTCCGTTTTCTCGAGAAATATCCGATACCCGACACGAACGCGATGTTAAAGCGGGAAAGAGAGCGGGAAAACACGGTCGAATATCGATTTCAGAATCGAACGGTGGGTGAAAATTATTCGCACTCGTTCGTACACCATTATGGAAGGTCGGCTTGTTTCATCGAGCGTGAAATATATCCGTTGTGATGTTTTGTTAAATACGACGGGTGAACAAATTTTTTTTTTTTATCGAATTAACAAAAAATTAACGACAGAGATTTCTAAACAATAATACCACTAGTAAAAAAAAAACGTAGTAAATTTGTAAATTAAATCTTTATTAGAAATATATAAAATCAATATAGCGGAGGAAATGAAAATTCTAAAATTGATACTCACCAGATTTACAGTTATCACCCTGATAACCAGGAGAACACAGGCATTGACTTGGCGACACGCAGATCCCTGTTAGACATTCTTCGCAAAAAGGCACGCACTCGATAGTACTCTCTTCATCATTGGATGACATCATTTTATAGCCTTCGCAACACTCGTTTACAATCCTGGTCTTCAACTCCGTCTGCAAACGATTGTTGCAAAATTATTTACTTTTCTCTTTATTAGTCCAGTTAAATAAGCAATTTATTTGAATGGCGTAATAGAACAGTAGATTCAATAAACGTCTTCACACCGCGCGGTAATAGAAAAGTTAATAAGAAACAAAAATCAGGCCGGCCAAGCCATCGAATAAAACTCTTCTGGCAACTGGACAGGCTGGTAGACTCTTGGAAAAGATCCCATTTTTCTGAGATCCCAATCTCGTAATAGAAAAAAAAAAAAAAAAAAAAAGAAAGGAAAAAATTAAAGAAAGAGGAGAGAAAGAGGGGAACGAAAGCGAGAGGAAGGGTAAACGTAAGCTTGCGACTGTTTCGTTCGTAATCCATCGTAAATGGATACGCGCGAGAAAATCAAAGTTCACCTCTATAAATTACACGTCTCGTTTCTTTGCCTCTCCTTCCTGTTTCTTACTTGGGCTCCATTGTTGGATGTAAACGATCGTTTTACATGGGAATTCATTAGTAACGTTAGCTTCGTATCTCCTTCTTCTTATTTATTTATTTATTTATTTCAGTATATAAAAGAGCTGCAATCCAATATTAAGGAAATGAATGAGACAAAATTAATTTCCGACGATCATGCAGGCATTAAGTACAATTGGTTAGAGAGCCTCATCGTGGAGTTTGAAATGTCAATGTAACTTTCAATCAAGACATTTGTTGGAAGATGAAGAAACGCTTTATGTCGGGATATTAATGAAACAATGGTTAGATTCGATATATCGGTCGATTCCATGTTTTTTTGCGTATCATCTTGTTTGTTGTCCTTTCATCCTTGTTGCATATTCTTTCTTCCAGAAACAAATTCGCGCGATCCGCATTTGAATGACATTATGCGCAGATCGTTATGCGCGATAAAGTCGATTAATGTTCACGAATGACGCCATCCACTCTACCGACACAATATTGCAATTAATATCTGTCTTTCTCCACGAACCAATGATTCGTTATGCAATTCGTGTATCGTGGCGGTTTAATTCAATAACATAATGCAACATTACCATTAAATAGAAGAGTAGGAAGAAGCGAGAGAATCGAGTTGGAATAATTTGTAAATAGAAATGAAAACCTTGAACTGGGGGACAAATGAAAAAATCCCTAGCTCTTTTTAACTAGCCTCATTCGTTCGGATGGATGAAAAAAGAGTATCGTGCGGCTTTCTCGAGTTCGTGAGTCATTATCTTTTATTTAGGAATTAAAGTTTTGACAAACTTTAACAAAGTCAGAAAGATATCTCTATCTTATCTACCGATAAAATTGAATTATGGAAAAATGTATAATTTGAAATTTTATCGGAGAACGGTTCGTTAATGTGTCAATTAATCGTTTCTAGATTCCGATGAATCTATTTCGACATCGATCAAAGTTCGTTGCACGTATGCGGGATCAGCGTATTCCAATAGCGTGTATCGGATTTTAATCCGCCGATTCCTTGAATTGAAAAATATATCTATTTCGTTTTCATAAATCATTCGTGCGGATTGATCTCATGCATGTAGTCTATGCACGTAATCCTTGTTCCACGATTTCCGTATTTCTTGAAAGTTTTATTTATATACACCGCGATATACATCGCGTGTTGTTTTACTTCCAATTCATATTTTTTTCGCGAAACTAGTTGTAAAAATCTTTACAGGGATGTCGGACGGTTCGAAATTTCTTTGTAATTGCGAATATTGGACGCTAATTCCAAAGAAGAAAAAAGTTATTTTTAATTAATTCTTAACGAGGGAGGAAATTCTTTTCTTAAGAATTAAATTATCTTTTCTTTCTTTTTTTTTTTTTTTTTTTTTTTGAGAAGAAAACTACAAATGAAGACGTCAAGAAATTAGAATTTACAGTTTTATTTTATGCGCAATCATAATTTCTTTCCTTCTTATTCGTGCTTCTCACGCGATTAAATTCAAACAGAATCGTATTATTATCCACGAAATAATTTAAAACCTCTTTTGAATTATTATCGCCTATCACGATTCGATGCGGAAAAAGATTTTTGTTTTTACGTAGTAAATTATAAATAGAAATTCAGGATCTCAAGATTTAAAAGTGATGAAGATCGTAATTACAAAGTTATCGCAAATCTCTCTAATCAAAAGTGCAAACTATTTTTGTGATACACATTCTAGATGAAATAATTCTAAATGAAAAATTCATTCCAAACATTCTATCGCTATAAGAATTACATAAATTATTAAGCTACCAGGTAGATTAGTTAATCGATGACTCTTAATCACATTTTCTCTTTCGTATCACTTATGTAAAATATTTTGACAGTATTGCGCAACAGATTCGATGTTGACAGATTCGATCGATGGAAAAAATTAAGAAAAAGATTAACACGATTAATAATGACGCTGATAATTGTGACAATATTTACGATGTAGCTAGTCACAACAGAAAGTGGCACGGGCGGCCACTTTACGTAACACGTTTCCTCCTCTCAAAGTCTGACCAAATAATGGCTCGTGACCATTTTGTAGATGCTCTTGGTGAAAAGTCGATTTAATGACTATAAGTTTGTGACCACGTAATACTCGAAAAGTTATGCAATTAACCGTATCTCGTTCTTTCCCTGCTTTTTACTCGTAGAAAACGGCCTCGAGATGTCGATTGTTAGCTGTCCGTTTTCTTTCTAACACTAAAGGTTTGCAAGTGATGGTTTATTAAAATAGCTGTAATTTGCGCAATGTATTCGTTCAAAAGATTTTATCCTAATTTAAAAAAAAAATGATTTTAAATTGTAATAATACTTGATGATATTGAAATTATTGAGACTTGATCTCAGATATATTTACTTATGGAATGGCTGAGAATGGCTGATCCTATCTCGTGTTTCTTCTTTCGGGTTTTCACGCTTGATTCCCGATTCGATCATTTCATTTTTCTAGGACACTTTAGTCAGTTTCGAAGAAACTCTCGTACAAATCGCTCCACCATTCGTCTCATGACACGATTTACTACGCGTTTACAAACGTAGTAGCTCCATTTTGAAACGCGTTCAAGGCCTGCTCGCATTGTCTTGCCAATTACTGTTATCTTCGAGGTTACCTAACTCTGGCATAATTCTGATTAATATCCGCGTGTTTCGATACTAAATACTCCCTTTGTTTTTTCTTTCGTATCTCTGTTAATCGTTTAATAATTATTTTTCCTTTTAGAAAGTGTAAAGCGTATCCAGTTTATCGAGAGATAATCAAAATCATTTAATCCAAGTTTCAATGTAATTCTGATTTTCAAATTTCGTCATTCGACGAGTTCTATAAATTTCTCAATATCGTGGACATCAATCACGTTTACAATGACAAAAGCTTCTTCCATTACTTCGACAAAACATTCCTCCCTAAATATTAATCCCTTCTCTTTCCCTTCTTTGATTCGTACGAGCACTTTAATAACAGTCGATTCGACTCTTTTTCACCATTATTACATTATCAATCATATCGTCCAAAGTCTGGACTGGACTGGATTGGATTTCAAAAGGAATAGGTTACAATCTTCGACAGTTATTGCCAGTGACGAAATCACTGGATTGCCGAACGAATCGCTAAAGTTTGTCGATTTTTGTGATCCTCGAAAAATAAATTTTCTTACGAATCTTACGCCGTTCGAAAGTCCCTTTCCCTCTTTCTTTATGTAATTCTTCGCGTAATACGGAGCAAAAACACGTTGTGATGTTCTTAAAGCAATAAATATTAGGCTCCGACCGTGAGAGACTTGGGTAACGCGCGATATATGGCGCGGCGTTCGATGCTTCATCTTTTTCTCATAAGGATACGTTCTCATTGTCGGTGATATACACCCGTGTATCGTGTGTACGTTCCATTACATGAAGTTTCCTAAACTTGTTGGTATCCAGATTACTCGAATAATCCAGATTAAAAGATTTTGACTCATAGATTTGAATCGAATAATAAAAAAAGTGAATTGGTACTAAGTAAATAATTATTTTCTTGGATAAAGATTATCACGATGAATTTAAATTTATTCTTCAAGTACTTGTACGATACGTTTTATCCAAAGCATTTTATATGGAAGCAGAATCAGGTAAGAAGGAAGAAAATGGCAAAAACTTCGAACTGCAGACAGAACACTTTATATCGAATTTAAATTTATTCTTCAACGCGCCCTCCAACTTTTAAGTAGGCTTAGAAATACGGCCTTATATGTATAGATATAGAATCTATAGCACAACGAAAACGAACACGAAAATTTCAATCGTAACGTCCAATTTCTACACAAATTATCCACGTGCACCGAATTAGACACGTGTTCTTCTCGATTAGTCATTTTATACGTATTAGAAAATCTTGCCTCCATTGCAAAACGATTGAAATTTACACCGGGTCTAAATTTTCTCTTCCGACAATCGGTTATCTCGATCTCGTTAACCAACACCGTTTACAACTGGCAAACCTCAAGGGACTTGTATCGATCCACGTGTATTCGATCTAAAAGTTACCCCATTTTTTTATCCTCTCGCTCTCGATTTTCCTTGGAGAAAGTTTCGATTGTAACTCGTAGAAGGGTACACCGTTTCGCGATTATTTCACGTCGACGATCCAACGACGACGTCCCGTTACGAAAGAGTTACGGATCATTCCGCGATACGTCTGCGGTGGAAGAAAACAGGGACGCGCTTTTTTTCCACGGTTCGACCACATTTGCATCAAACACGCTCGCTTTCTTCCTTCTAGTAATCGCTCCAACCCAACGTCGCTGGACGTGGACTTATTACGCAAGATCGTGTAACGGGTCTCGATCGAGGGTATTTAACCGGCTTACCGAAATCTGCAATGGAATCTCGATTATTTAACAGATAAACAGGAAACATTTGGTATGGATCTAGGTTTAATTGATTTATACGTCTCTCGGTTGTAATTAACGATCGATGCATGGTAATTATCGTTAAGTATCGTGGGTATAGAAGAAATAATCACGATCTTTTGGTGTCTTTTCGTTCCTCTACGGAATTATATATAAAATTATAAATTAAAATTATATCCAAGGTAGGCTCTTATTATTCCAAGTCTCGATCGAAATCTTGATTTCTTCGTTGATAAATATAGGAAATATATGTATATAAACAGGAAATATAGATCTTGGTTTAATTAGTTTATCGTAGCAATTAATTGGTACGATAATTATCGCAGGATTAAATTAAATTACGAAATAAAATTATACCGCAATCACGTATATTGAATCTCGATTTTGAAACAGGAAACATTGTAGATTTTTAGTTTGATTGATTTGTCAATTAATTGATCGATATGGCGGTATCGGATTGATTATAGAATGGCGCGTAATTTAAAAAAAACTCCGTGGATAATCTTTTTAATTCTGCTATGATCGCGCGTTGCAAAATTATTCGAATCGTTCCAGTTAATAACTTATGATTTACTTTCTATGATCAAACTCTTTAATATCTTAAACATAGAAACGTGTATCACATTATATAAATAAAATATTAATATTAATTTGTATATATAATTTTTATCTTCTAATAAAATTGTATATTTTCAGATGATATTATATTTATATTACCATTAACGAGCAAAAAAAAAAAAAAATAAAACAAAGAAAAAAGAAATAAAAAGATCCGTATCGACAAACAATAAGGCGAAACGAAATAGTTAAAATGGCCAGGGAAGTGTATGATCTGAGTAAAAAATGGTGCGTTAATTATTGGAAGAGTTAATATTTACTCGCTACTTCTTTACATAATCGCCACTTTCGACATAAAAACAAGGAAAGTGATATCATCCTCGCAAGATCTTTGCTACGATACTAACAATATTGTTGTGAGAACTTTTTTTCTACAATAATTAACTTTTTCACGTTATATTGTAATAGATAAGAGGTAAGAAATTGTTTAAACGTTGTGCAAGCGTATTTCTTGCTGCAATTCTTTATATTTATAAAATGATATATAATAACGATATATATAATATGATATATAATAAATCGCACGCAATCGTGTTAGTTTAACGGTTTCTAATTTCCACTTTTGTTCTTTGGTGTACAGTTTCAATAATTCGAACAGGAAGCCGTTAAAAGGCATAGTTAAATTAACTCTATTTCTGCGTTACTGCGATATCGAGAACGATATTTCTAATTAAAAAAAAAAGAAAAAAGAAAAAAAAAAAATACCGAGAAAAACTGGGCATTTCATTATGTACTGATATAAGAATACAAAATTTTCCACCGGTAATTTCATTCTTTATGGATTTTTTTTTTAATATTTTCTTGCATATCCATATCAAGATCTTTTTTCTCGACGTTCAAACGACGTATAAACGCGATCAAAATGTCTATGTTTCTCAAATGTTTAATCAGAGAGGAATAGAAGACGGTTAAGTTGCACGTCTCTTATCGGCCGAGAGAGCAAGAGGGGATCGAAACGGCGGAAGACTTGCCACCATGGTTTTATTGCACCGTGTAACGAAGACCATTACACGTTCATCGGTGGATTTATTGCAAGTATCCCTCCTGCAACTCCATCCTGGCCATTTTTCTCTCCTCGTGTTTGAATGGGAGAAGATTTATCTCGCCAGAAAAAAAATCTTGCACGAATATTCAAAAATTCCTCTTGGATGAAAAATTTTCCATTAATTCAAACGATCGATCATCACGATCCTCCTCGAATATTCGATCAACGTAGCAGAAGCGAAACTCGTTTAATTAAAAAATATATTTCACCAACGTCTGTCGCCCATCGCTTTCCCCCTAATTGTATAAATGTCGGCGGTATCAAAATAAACGATATAAATATAAATCAATTTTCATTATAAAGGGGCAGGCAATCGATCGAGCAAAAGGAGCAAAAAAGAAAGCGGAAGAGTAAATCATGCCTCACCTTCACTCGATACCGTGGCCTCATCTCCGTTCGAGTCTTGGGACACCTGGGTGGAATCTGCAGGCACCAGGTGAACGTAATCACGATAACCGGCTCCGTGTACGTTTCCATCGAGGTGATCGTGTAGCTGCAATGTTTGATCAATTAAGTATCGGCTTGTCTCGCGGTTTCCTTATCGGGAGAACACGGGACCGGGTGACCGCGTATTAAATTAGCGCCACTGGGTTATTGTCAAGGCTCGTCCGCCGCCGAGGTGTTTAACCTCTGCGTTTCTCGCGAATATGCAACCATCGATACGTTTACTTTTACTAAATTCCGAATTCGGTCAAACGACGATGGATGTAAATTTTGTACGCGTATTTTCATTCAAACATCAGAAGAGATACAGATGCGTCTGTTTCTGAATGTAATTTAATTTAGATCCGAAAGCACTTTCAAATCTCATTGCTATATTAATCTCCATCGATAGAGAATCGATCGAAGAGCAACACTCACTTTTCCATTCTCGGGCATACGTTGTCCGCCGAAAGCACCGCGGAGGAAGATACAACTACGAGGAAGGATATCAACTGCCAGATCCCCGAAACGGTCATCTCAATTTTTGCTAGAAAATTTTATTCCCCCTTTATATGGTATTTTCGAACGAAATAACGAAAAGAAAAATTACGTAAAACACGGTGAATACTTACGTTCGTCGAAGGTTCGACAAGCAGTGAAAGTCTTCGGATACCAAGGCGAACGTTCAATTAGCCTTTTCAAAAGGATGGGTTGCTAAACGAACCGGCCAGACTTTGGCGTCGATCGAACGAATGTGACGCCTCTGTGTCGTCTCGCGTGTCATTCTTTCGCCGGAAACGGATCGACGTATCGGCTGGTGCAAAATGGCCAGCCGACTTTAAACGCGCAGTGTCTCATTACTATCGGTAACAAGAGACGGTGCGACGATACAATCGTCCATATATCTCTGACGCCTAAAAAAAAAAAAAAANNNNAAAAAAAAAAAAAAAAATAAAAAGAAAAGAAAAGATACAAAACGTTTAACGACACACTCTTATTGCTCTTATTATTATACAGGCAATTTCTATTGACCCGATTGTGCTCGCAAGAGACGTTCGATGCACGCCTTGCGAGAAAGTAAGCGAGATGATTCGGTTTCGAGAAAAATTGCAGCATTTTTAGAATCATATCGAAGAGTCGTCGACGATGAGAAGGGATGTCGCCCATGTTTGACATAAGAGGGACGACGACGAGCGATCTCTTTCAAAGGACGGTTCTTCGCGACAGGAAATGTTAAGTTGGGGCCAATTGGCTGATTTACTCGACAGTACGAGTAATGTGTCTGATAAACAAGACTTCGATGAAACCAGCATCTTTAAAATCCTTTGTTAAAATAAATTTTGTATTATATGTACATCCTTCGATTTTAGAAATTCTTTGGTAAAAATTAAAAAAACAAAATATTTTAACGAATCAATCGTGTCATTAAACCATGTTTTATCACCGATTTATTTGCGAAATCTTTTGCACCAAAGAAGAAGAACTAACAAGCGAACGAATAAATAGGTTATTTCGGATTACGAGCTCACTGTGAAAAATCGAAAATAACCATAGACCACGACTGGCAGGAAGAGTTTACACTTTCATCCGCGTCTAATGTCACCGACTAATATTCTTTCGTTCTTGGTCGACCAGTTTCGAACGCCACATGTGGTTTATAATTCAATCTCCGCGTCATTTTTTTTTTTTTCCAACCGTTTCGAGACCGCGTGAACACGATACAAAGATCACGAGAAATACTTTCGTTCCTCAACTGCGCAGCTGTCACTATCGTGAGAAATTTCTTTCTCTCTCATTTGCGTAACGCGGCTTTTCATACGTAGCCGTGTCAAAGAAATCTCGAACGAACCTTATCGTCGAGACCAGCACGACACCAGATACCATCCGAATGATCTCGTCACTGAATCTGGATCATTCGGCGTGGAGCATTAACGCGGAAGATCTTAATTATCCGATTATCCCCTCGTCCACGTATGCTCAACCTTGGCTTTCGAGGCAATATTGAGCTAATTAATTCGTGTAAACGGAGATGAGATCTCTCCTGACCGAGAAATTTACGATCTTACGTTCGTTTCGAGAAGAATCGCATGAAATTACAATTTTTTGAATTATTTCTAATTTAATTCGCTTCCTTTCCCAATTAACAATTCTTCATCCATCGATATTTTTGCGAGATACTTTTCGAGGATCGATTCCAGAGATCGAAAATACGTTAATAAATTCGTATATACCTCCTATATGATGGAAATTCTCACCATTAATGTCACGATGTCACGGTTGTTTCCTCGCACACGAATTTATTTTGGCGTATCGAATTTTCTCGAATTATCGTAGGATCATTTCTTCGATATTTTTGCGAGATACTTTTCGAGGATCGATTCTAGGGACCGAAAATATGTTAATAAATCAGTATATACTTCTTACATGATGGAAATTCTCACGATTAACGTTGTTTCCTCGCCCACGAATTTATGTTGGCGTATCGAATTTTCTCGAATTATCGTAGGATCATTTCTTCGATATTTTTGCGAGATACTTTTCGAGGATCGATTCTAGGGACTGAAAATGTTAATAAATCCGTATATACTTCTTACATGATGGAAATTCTCACGTTGTTTCTTTACCCACGAATTTATTTTAGCGTATCGAATTTTCTCGAATTATCATAGGATCTCCATCATTTCTTCATCCATCGATATTTTTGAGAGATACTTTTCGAAGATCGATTCCAGAGACGGTTAAGACGACTGAAAATATATACCTTCTACATGATGGAAATTCTCACGATTAACGTCACGATAGATTGTTTCCTCGTCCACGAATTTATTTTGGCGTATCGAATTTTCTCGAATTATCGTATGATCTCCATCATTTCTCATATCATTCTTCATATCCGTCAATATTTTTGCGAGATACTTTTCGAGGATCGATTCCAAAGACGACTGAAAATACGTTAATATATACCTTCTACATGATGGAAATTCTCACGATTAACGTCACGATAGATTGTTTCCTCGTCCACGAATTTATTTTGGCGTATCGAATTTTCTCGAATTATCGTAGGATCTCCATCATTTCTTCATCCATCGATATTTTTGAGAGGTACTTTTCGAAGATCGATTTCAGAGACGGCTAAGACGACTGAAAATACGTTAATATATACCTTCTACATGATGGAAATTCTCACGATTAACGTCACGATAGATTGTTTCCTCGCCCACAAATTTATTGATCGAATTTTCTCGAATTATCGTATGATCTCCATCATCGATTAACATCAACTTTCCATTTCTCCGTTACGACAGAGGGGAAGAGGCGCAGGTGCACCGGTTCGTTGCACGTATAGCTCGGAATGCAAATACGCGGGTTCCCTTTATCCCGTTGCAAATTGCCCCGCGCGACGTGGAACGACTTCGTTTTCTCTCGTCCGTCTCGACGCTGTACGAACGCGTTACGTGATCCACGTTGGCGAAACGTATCGAAGGCGTGGCGCGGCCGCGAATCGTCATCCGAGCCCGTTGCCGCAACCAAAGTTTCCGATCAGTTTTTCGTCACGCGCGGAATAATTTCACGATTCGCGCGATACGCCGCTCCTTCGTTTCTTTCGATTCTTACGCGCGTACACGGATCGTAGCGGCCCCTCCCCTCCCTCCTCGTCGCGCGAATCGTTTCTCACGGATTTCCATGTACGAGTCGATGGGAATATTATAATTGTTCCTCACGCCGGCGAAGCTAATTTTCACCAAGGAATCCGCAATTACGCGCGCCGGCGGCATGGGAAGCACAAGCCTCCCTTCTACGTGATCTCGAACGAGACTCGAATAAGAATTCGAAAGAGGCGTTGCGTAATCGTGTTTCTCAAAGGACAGGAGAGGAAGTGTCGGCGGACCGATTGGATCGATCAGCAAAAAAATTGCGCGTCGGAAAAGATTTGGTTAATAATGCTCGACGAAATTGTCGTTGATTAAAATCTCGGGCGGATTAATTGGAAAAGCTCTCACAAGACAAGAGTTCTTTTTTCCAGGATCGCTCCAAGGAAGCAACAAAAACCAACAGATATCCAAGATGACTAAACCTTGCGAAGCGCAAGGGCGAAGATACGGATCGCCCTTGACGAGAACAATTTCGAGGAGAATCGTCGAGGAGACATGAACCGAATCACGTCACAAGTTTCAACTCACGAGCTTCTCTCCGCGACACACGGTTCAACGACGATTAAACGGATTAAATTTGTACGTACCGCGCGAGAAAGGGGCGAGGAAGCGCGGTTGGATAAAAAAAAGAAAGAAAAAAAAGAAATAATACTCGAAGAATCGCGGCGGAGGAAAGAAAGTCGGTGCCCCTTTCGCAGACCGATTCACAACTGGCCTCACGTTTGTAACGAGCAATTGGCTGGCCGCCGCCGCTCGGAATGCACTTGTGGCACAATGAACTCCGACCCTAGCGACCGACAACGACGACTACACACAGGGCAGAGAAGGTGGGGTCACAAGATACCCACCCGAAGGGGGCGGTATGCGTTCTGGGTCCACTTTCCGCGTGGAAGACAGAGAACGACGGCCACTCGAGCCTCTCGAGGATATCCTGTCCGCAGACATTGACACCGTCCGGGGAATCGTGGTCGAACCGTGACCAAGCTCCACGCACTCCTTGCTCCCGAGCAACCCTGTCGACCATGCTTGGAAGAGGAAAAGGAGAACCACGCGTTCCAATGCTGGTAATTACGGAAAGATTTCCTGGCGACTTGTAAAATGCTTTCAAATCGAATGTTCGAGAATCATCGAAGATTCTTAGAGCGTTTATTCGAAGGGATCGCGTGGTCGCTACAGAAATCGTCGAGAAGAAAGGGCGCAATTAAGAGATACGATCTCGATTGCTTTCGATCATTCTCTTGCCGTAATTACAAATTGTTTCTAGAGACGCGTTCCTCGAATTTCGCGAAATTCTTTCACTCGCTCGGCAAGACGACGTCTCTCCAGCGAACAAATTCAATGGATGGAATAAGATGGATTCTCGGTGGTGTTCGACTAGAACTAGAAGCAGGCAAAAGCGTAATGAGATGATTGGACGAGCAATTCATCAAGAGCAGTTCCCTCTTGTTCTCCCGCAACGACGAGTCCGCAGGCATCGGTCGTTTAATCTCGTGACCAACGAGATCCCATGTAATGGAGTAATTAACCGAGCGAAGAGCATTCGAGCTTTTTATAAATAATACGATATTCCACGGAAGGTGAATCCGTTACTTGAATGAAAATATACGAGAAACGAGAAAAAATAATTTGGTGAATATTCTTTATCCCCAAAGGGTATAACATTTCTCCTATACATAAAATTTTCACCGTGCTTTTGCGCGATATTAGATCGAAGAATTGATCAGAAGCCGCGTCTTTGATATAGAATGATTCACGCGAAAAAGTGAAAGAGCATCGTGGAAATATTCACCTTTTAATTTGCAAGCGAACGACCTTTCGGATGCACCGAAACAGCGGTTTCTAAAGATAGTCCTCATTAAATATCCGGTTGTCAGCGGCGACGTAACGAGATAATTAATGTAAATGCCTTTAACGACCTCACGGGACTAGTGTCGCCGGTTTCCATAATGATTAATCCGCATCATAGTTTTGATATAGCGCGCCAAGCCAGGTAATTCAAAAATCCGATTGAACAGAAATTTATGGTATTTCACAGTTCAAATTGGCCCTGGCACAATCATATCGCGCATAATTACGTCGCTACCTTTTACGCGAGACACGACTCTCATTCCAGGTATTTCATGCTCGGGACCGGATTTCAAAACGAGTCAATCCGTGTCGAGAAACATTCGAGTTAAATGTTACAAGTTTTAATCGACGCTGTGATACATTAAACCATTATTTTTAACCGATGATCCTAATAAAAAAAAAAAAATTTGAGTCTATAATTTATTTCATATATTATTTCGATATCTGTGTCTTTAATTCTCGTCTTCTTTCAAGAAGTGTTTCTTGTCGTATATTAATTGCATATCTTTAACTTTTCATCGTAAGATTCATGAATGTTCGAGATTTATCAATCGGTTTATTAATCGGCATGGTTATCGATTAACAAGAGCTTCGTTTCGAATATAGCCTAATTGGCGCGATTCGTCCGGGTTCAAAGTATCTGGGACAAGAGGCGACTGTCCAAGGTCTTATTTAGCTTTGATTCAGCTTTCCTTCGCAAGATTCAACGTTGATAAACAACCTTGCTCTCCTCTACTCCTTCTCAACATTCTTCCCCTTTTTCCATTCCAACTAATCCTCAGATCCGATTTTATGGAGACAAAGTCGATCGCCGTTCCAGCCTGCTGTTCTCCACACGTAGAGAAGTTTCCAAGTTTCGAATTGGACCGTGTCGTATCCCTCGTAGATAAGATTTACGAGAATCGAAGGGAAATCGCAGTGGCCTATGAAATTTTCGAATTATCGCTATTGGTTTTCGATAATTGGACCATATTCAACGAATATAAAATTAATGGATTGTGCGAAATGGAACATTTCTCAAATTTACCACCATCTCGAGAGATTTTCTTCTAGCTTCCTCTCGTACCGTTCAATCGTGTAGACAAATATTTTGTTTATTTGCACTTCAAATAAAATATATTTTAATGAAACCACGATAGTAGAGAATCGAAAATTAAAAAAAAAAAAAAAATTATCCCTTCTAATAATTCCAACAAACTTTCTTTTCCAAACTTCTTTCATTACGTACGACCTTTTGTAAGAACCGGTACTTTGCACCTGTCGGCCACCGCTATTCGATTTATTTACCCAAGAAACAATTTCCCACCGATTCGTTCGCCTTTTCCACGCTGGCAAACAGGATAGGGAAATGCACACTAATGTTGCGCGACGTTATTAACTTCTGCAAGCAACAGCCACTTATTCACGGTCTATTGTTCTCGACGGCATGGCAGAGAGGTTGGTTATACCGGCTAAGCGTTAATCGATATTGCGGTCGATGATTGGCACACGTTTTACGAAAAAGAAGAAGAAAAAGAAGAGGAGGAAGAATACGAAGCGAGTCGCGCGAGGAGACGAGCCTGAAATTGTGATTCGAAGCAGGGAACGCCTCGTTTCGAGGATAAAGTAAAAATTGTTGCGAGAAATGATCGCAATGACGATAATATTTGTAATTAGACGGTTTAGTATGTCGATGCCTTTACGGCAACGAGGTTGGCCTGAATAGCAGTCGCGGCATCGTTAAAACCGGCTCCACGTGTTCCGATCGATCATTCCATACATTTTCCACGATGCGGGATTGGAAACACGTGAAAGTTTCCGCGTCTCGTTTCCAAATAACTTCCTGTACGATTTTTTCTCCATGAAAAAATCCCTTATATAGGGTACTTGTACCAATTATTGCATTCCTATTCCATTTTTTTCACGCGATAAATTTTAAGAATTCGCCGAATTGAAGTTAATTTTAAATAGAATCGTTTAAGATTTTCTTCCACTCTTTTATGAATTATTGTTCGCAATATAGAGCACGATGTCTGTGCGAGAGCAAGCTTTTTTTATATTTTCATTGTTATTTGAAATTCCTTCAACATTTCATCAACAGAAAAAAAAAAAATACGAAGTTTCAATTACATGCAAAGTAGGAACGAAAATGTATATTTTAACGATTATTTTTAACTAGAATGCCAAAAGAAACATTTCCTTCCTTGAGAAAGAAGAGAAAATTCACGATTACAGAGAATAGAATTCCAAAGCTTCTTGCACGTTCGGATCGATTACGGCCGAGTTACGCGTCGAAGGAACGTCGTAGCGTGACATATCTGGCTCAAAACGAAGTAAACGAGCAGCGACAAGATCGATATCACGAGGAAGGGAATTCGTAATTATTGCTACGGAACACGATCGATTCCGGTGCACTGTTCGAATTCGTGTCCTTTTTCTCTCTCTCGAAATGACGTAACACCTTTGTAATCTTACGTACGATTATGAGGCAGGAATCAACGGTACGTGGAAGTACGGGGACATTGCGTAACGATTGCGCTCGTGTATCGTTGTTTACCGTTTGTCCCCATGAACATCGGCCCGGGAAACGTTCAATTAATATGCCCCGCTCTCTGGTACACGGGACGTACGATTTGGACATAGGGAATAGAAAGTGAATAGCGGGTTGCATAAATTGTGTACAAGTTTTTTCTTCTTTTTTTCACTTTGTTCCGCACGCATATTTAATCCCAGGCGAGAAATTTTCATTAACTTTTTTCTTTCGGGACGCGATGGCGAGTCGTCTCGGTCCTGGTAGACGATTTGAATAAGAAAAAAAAAAAAAAAAAAGAAGAAGAAGAAAAAGAAGAAAGCGAAAGTTGGACACAAGAAGTTTCAAGAAAATAATTGTTGCTTCACTCTCGAAACACGGATCATTCCAATTTATATCGAGATTCTTAAACGTAAGAACGGTTGGTGTTAAAAATCAAGTTTACGAAACTCTATTACGAGACGAGATTTCTTTTTCTCCTTTCCGTTTTTCGTGATAAAAACATCACTTCTTGGTTGCTCCCTTTTTTTTGTTACACCCAGTTGAAGAACTACACGCTCGAGGAAATTATATTATCGAGATTTGCAACGCGAAGCCGAATTTTTCTGCGCCGCGAAAGCGGAATTTTGATGCGCTCTCTTCTTCTCTCCGACCGCTGAATCTTGCCCGCTTCCGGCTCATAAATCCGCACGTGTCTGTCGAATACATAATTTCCTCACTTTCATCGCTTTTTCTTTTTCTCTTTCGCGCGCGCACACATACACGCACATACTAGTTTCGTTAACTCGAGTTACGATTGGACGATTCGATAAGAAAGAACGATGATTCGAACGTGTTCCACGTGTCTATAAACGCTGTTCGTTATTTGCATTTTCGATCGAGCAATCTTATTTCTCCTTTTTTTTTTTTTTTTTTTTTCTACATTTGTTTTTCTAATCGTGCAAAAACCATCCGTGACATCGCGTAAGTTTATCGTTATTGGGGATCTCATTCACAAGAGATGCGTATCTGATCTCCACTTTCAACAATAGGAATTAATTTATTTAAAAGTTTATCTAAAAAAGAAAAAGCAAATTAAATGGACGCGATATTCTCGTTTCACGGACGTACGGAGCGTTTCATTCAGAAGATTGGCGGGAATTAATCGAATAAAGGCCAACGTTTTGTGGGATTAAGTTAGTTGCACAAGCCAATGACATTGTGCTGCTCCGTTTTACCTTTTAACTTGCGCAAGAGGGGCATTGTTCTCCGTTAATAGTAATTACTCTCATTACGATCTAACCAGATATTAGTCTCGAGTATCGTTGACCACCCGTCTCATTTTCTGTGACGTCTTTCGCTCGACTATCTCAATTACGAACACGCCACTTCACTTTCGATCCGTCCCAACCCGGATTTTATACGGAAATCGAAGATGCGCGAAAGCGTGGCCTTGAAACGCGCAGATCCGCGTCCTTGCGGAGAAGAAAATTTCTCATCTATCTCTTCTTTATCAACTATCATATTTCTTTTTTCGATTTTCTTCCTCTTTTTAATATCGCCTTGATTTATTCCCCAAGAAGAGACCAACGTTTTCGTTCTACCGTTATTACCGACGAATATTACTACGTTCGAATTTTACTTAAAGGAAGAACTGTAAGGAAGAATTATGACAAGGTTAAGATGTAGTGTGATATTCTCTTCTTGCCTCGAACTAATATTTTCGGAATGCATTTGAATATTTTAATAACTGCTCGAACTTTTTAAATAATCCATTGTCACTTCGTAAAAATTTCGAAATCTAAGATAATATCACTCAGATTTTTACGCTTATTCTAACGTTGCAAGAAAAATAAAATAACAAAAAAGTCATCTTCTTCTAAACAATTTTCTTTCTTTCCTCCGATTTTCAGATGCACGAATCACAGACATCATCGAAATGTTCGTCACGAAGAAGTCACGAGGAATCGCAGAGAAATCGACCAAATCTAAGATCGTACCAAAATCGGATTTTTATATAAAAATAAAAATAAAAAAAAAATCACTCAGAAGTAAATTTCTTCTAAACAATTTTCCTCCGAGCTTCAGATGCACGAATCACAGACGTCACCGAAATATTCGTTACGAAGGAGGAATCGCAGTCACGGAAAAATTAAAAATTCAAAATCGTAAGAAAACTTCTTTGCATGTTCGGATGCAGCAATCACCGAGGTGGCCGTCACGAAGGCGTGCACGAATCGGAATTTCCACGGCCTTCTTTCGACCGGATTTCAAAGGTGACCGCGCGCGTTCTAGGACGTGCGTGCGTGGACGACGGTGAAAGTGGACGAGTGGCATTCGTCGAGTCATTGTGCACACGTTTCGCGGAAAGACAGGACTTCCCTGTCTTCCGATTGCGCAACCGGACGGACCAGTTTTCGGCGAGCGGGCAGAATCGAAGCAACAGCGAACGAAATCGAAAGCGAAAGGGGATCGGCCCGATCGACGAGAAAAATGACCCCTTGACCCTGTGCGCCGTGGCTCGAGGCCACGAGAACCGCGCCTCGATCGAGATTGTCACGACCGAGACGCGACCTCTCCTTTCCTCTCTCCTTCCAATGGAGGGAAACGATAAATTCGATCGTCGACCGACCAATTCGCAGGTTTTCGGCATAGGATCGCGAATCATCAATGTCGATCACGAATAATTAACGATTCAAGGTAAAGAAAAAAAAGTCGAGCCAATGTCGGAAAAGGAAATTGTCAGGGATTATATAAGACGCTAACCGGTGGATTCTCGATCGCTTTCTTCGAGAAATCTTGTCCGATTTTCCCTATTGCGTATGGGCACGCAACACACACAGGAGAAATCTAACGAATTTCAGCGAATCGTCCGCTCGTGGATAATTTATATAGAAATAATCCGTAGAATTTCGTCATTTCGGTTCCGATTTCTCGTGTATTTTTCCATTTAATTTGAAGGTATGTAACTGTAACTGGTTTTTAAAAAGTCTTGTGAAACGACACAGACGGGGTTCGAATATATATTACGAAATTTTCTTTTCATTTAAATTCCTATAATCGAAGATACTGCTCGAATCTCAAAATCTCTGTTACACTTCTCTTGGGCAAAAATTTCTTAACTCTTCTAAGGCGGGCATAACACGACACCTTTGCGAGTAAGCCCCTTCGCATCGTCATCATCATCGAAATGTTAAGATCGGTAGTCGATGGTGATATTCGTGGCGCATCGATCGCGAAAGCATTGGACGCGGATAAGATCGGACACGTTCGATGATGTAATCGGGTTCCAGGTCTTTCGAGCTCGGTTTCCGCATCTTCGCGTTACGCAAGTGGGTGAACCAGTTTCTGGACAGACCACCTTTGTGTAATTATGGCCGAGCAGCTGTCTCTCCGTAAGAACAATAACGTCTCCTATTGCGACTCTCGTGAAAGCTGACGTCCTACGCGTGTCCCCTCCCTCCCCGTTTCAAAGAAAGTTTCTTGAAAATCGAAAGATCTGCGCCTCCTGTGAAATTTTACAAGTTATTGGATAATTCCCGTGCGCGGTGTGAAAAATCGCTTGAAAAAAAAAAAAAAAAAGAATCTTCCTCCTTTTATGATCTTATAATAAATTATCGAACAATCCGTGCGACTCTTATCCCCGAGCGTGTCACTGAAGATATTTCCCCTCGTCGATTTTAAATTATGCAACTTGTTGGATAATTCACGTTTTACATCGTGCCAATGATAAATCTGTTACGCTCGTAGAACGATTGTTTAATCGATGTTGAAGGATATATAAAGGATATATAATAATTCTTACGTGGGAACGTCGGTATGTATGAAAAATTCTTATTAAATTAAATCTTGATCGCTGTAAATGTTATCCCATGCGAAGCGAAAAGATTGGAAAGAAAGGTTATATAAATTTACGAGCTAATTTGTCGTGATTTTTGAATTTGTACAAATCGTCAATAAAGAGGTTCGTTAAATGAAGTCGTTCTCCGTGGAATTACAATTTTCATGGGTCGGATAAGTGATTATACATTATAGAGCGGCTTCTTAATTACACAATTCTGCAAAGCAATTTCGGTTCCCCGCAGTCAAACGACTTTTATTCGACGATCCTCTCGAGAGCCGCGAAAGTCGGGAATAATGGGTTCTGGACGGCAGGATCTCTTTGTGGATGGAAAGATAATAAAAGAAAGAAAGAAAGAAAAAAAAAAAAAAAAAAGTATCGAAAGTATCTCTTTCTTTCTTCGTGCGTGATATTTCGAACTTGTTCGGCTTGCAACATCCCTTATGAATCTGTAAATAACTCGGTGCTAAAAATTTATTTAAAGCTTATTTTAATGGTTTTGTGTTTACATTCTCTCTTATTATTATTTACTCTCTCTCTCTATGAATATTATGTAAAAATAACTCGCCTTAACCCTTACGTCGATACCCAAAACTTCCATAATTTTTCACTAATAAAATTCTATCAAACTTTTAAACATTACACTTTTGGATCTTTCAAAATTATCAGATGAAAAAGAGAAAGATCTTATATTTAAATGATAATAATTCACACAAGGGTTAACGACTCATTCGACGATCGATAAATAAAACGCACATACTGTAAACGGAATATAGATTCTTTTTTTACTCACTGAAAATAATTGTAACGATAATTGTAACGTGATCGTTGGCCAAGGCTTGTTTTCGTTTGAGATTGAAACATATCTCCCAATTACGTACAGTGCCTTCACAATGTGCCTTTACGAACTTACAAACGCAATTACGGGAACGAGCTTATTTCTTCGTTAATTCGATCCATTTCGATATCCCAGTGGAGACTCCAGTATCCGTAGACTTATTATCGAACCTAGGATCTAGAATCCAGAAATAGCGTACATAATAATAACATTGTGTTATTTTAATATTACTTTCAATTTTCAACGAGCAAGAAAAAGATTGAAAGTAATGCCTTCGCACTTTCAAATCACATTCGAGACGATTCGAGGAAGAAGATTGAGAAGAAGGATCTATAAATAATATTCTAAGTAATCAAAATTATTCCATTATTCTTCTCGAAATATAACACAACAACAATCGCGTTTCTCGATTATTTCGAACATCATTCCATTGTGTTCGACATCTCGTCCGACTGATAAACGTATTTACAACCAAACGTGTACACGTCGAGTCAAGCTCGAGCTTTCGGAGCTAAAAATAGCATCAACTCGTATCTGTCTCGAAGGCATAGCGGGACGAACGTTTTAACGACGAAGGATGTAAATCTCTTTTCCTTTATTAAACGGAGAGGCCGTGTCGCTTTTCAACGTATGCGACGCGAGAGCGACCCTTTCGACACGCTGAAACGATTTATGCTCGCACATCAGCTTAATTGCACGCGTACTATTGCCACGTTATGAATCGTGGTTAAATTAATAATGGATACTTACAGTAATAACAATTGTAACAGTGCGACTATTTCGGTTATTCCTCGTTTGATTCCTCTATGACCAATTATACTCTGATTCTTTCTCGTTTCTTTTTAGATTTTGAGAAAAATTTCAAAAGATTCTGAAATATTTATCGAAGCTTTGATGCAGAAAAAAACGTTTAGTTCTTTTTTTCTTTCGAAGAAATAGATTGGCAAATATAATTTTCCATGGAAAAAGCATTTGTTACTTATGTGTTATATGATGATCGATTTGTCTCAATTATTATAAATATATCTTTCAAACGAGGAATATTTCACCTAAAAATCGCGTGATTTATTTATTATATTTTACAAGTATTTAACAAGAATCCTATAATATTTTGGTGTTCTGTTTGGTTTCTGGTTTGGCTCCTGTAATGAAAGTATCGATCGTTCTTGCCGGAAAAAAATATCCTTAAACGATCTCGATCTCGTGGAAGCTTTACCCACTGTTCCACACATTTCTTCCTTAACAAAGTATCAAAATTGTGAGTAGGATCGAAAAAATCGCCGGTAAAGTAGCTTTCGTAGTGGTGAACGAAACGCCGCCGTTGTAGAATCCGCTTCCATAGACTTGGAGACCGGCGGTCTCGATGCTGCGCTTGCAATAATCTCCGTCTGCAATCGTAATCCACGGTTACACGATCATGAAACAGTGATATCTGGTTATGGTTATTGTTATTACGCCGACGAAACAGCTTCGAGTGATATCTGTTTTCGTTGGAGGAATTGTTGCTCCAGGCGATCCGGTGTAAATTGCAGGGACCGGGAAATGAGAGTAATAAAAAAGAATAAAGGATTGAAGGGAACGATGGAGGCCGATTATTATATTGAAAAAGATAAACAAAAAAAAAAAAAAAAAAAAGGAAACGAACACAGATTCAATTAGTTTTTAATCATCGAGACTTCGTTCATCAGGCTTGACAAGAATTATACAGGACGTTTATATATTTGTGGAACATCTTTTATAAAGATCGAAATATAAAATTTGTAACTTTGTAAATTGAAAGCAATTTTTTATTTCTAAACATTCCAAGAATATATATGATATATTATATTGTAATAACATCCTGTATATCAATAAATCAAAGAGAAATAAATAACTGCAAGATATACATGTAAGTACACAATCTCGTGACAACTTTCTCAAGAATGTTCTTGAGTAAGTTGGCTTGTAAATTGAACAATATTATAGATACGCATGGAAACATATAATTCTAATTAACTATAACAGACCATCAATTATATCGAGTCTCAATTTACAATTATTTTAGTAGAGCAGCGTTGCGTAACGATCATTTACTTTATTTATTTCTCCTTCTCATAAAGGGAACTCGACTGAACTCTCTCTCGGGTCTAAATCCGACGGATCTAAATCAATATCAATACCATAAAATTTATATCGTTTCTTGGTCACCAAACGGAGACCGAGGCGGTTGTAATAGGTTAAAGCGCAAGGAGAACGGGTCGCGGATAGATCGATAGATCATTCACGGCTGGAGGGCGAGGGAGAGGAGAACGAATCGTTCTAAAAACCCAGCCATCGAGATTAAGACAAAAACAAAAAGAAAAAGGAAGAAAAAAATCTCGTCGAGGAAAGCAAAGTAAGTGGAACAGGTACCGTTTCCCCCTTTCGAACGAAGTGACGTGTCCTCTCGATTCCATTTGCGTTCTTTTCGATCAATCGAAAAATCTTTCGTCATCGATTCTCATCCCACGATCTCACGCTTAACCATTTTCGTTAATTAAGCTAATTTATCTGACGATTCGAATCGATTTCGCGCTCCAATTAACCGACCGCCCCACCAGGATCTAATATATAATCAATTTAAGCGAATTTACGTCACAGTTTCGATCACGGTTATGCAAATTATATATAGACGGGCAAGGAAATAAAGAAAAAGATCTTGCGTACAAGATCGGTGTAGAAAGGTGTAGAAATGCTTTCTCCTTTGATACGGCGTGGAAAGCGGCGTGTACGAAATCGGGAGGGCGATTACGGAGTCGTTTCTTTCCAAGGAAATCGAGAATCAACGGGGAAGGAAGGAAAGAGTGATGGCATCGAGGTACCGCCGATCGACAGAGAAAATTGTGATCGACAATCGGCGCGTGCTCTTTCTCCTCGTAACGCGCGCGGAGTCACGTACATCCGCGCTTTCCATCGCGATCGCTTCTCGGAAACGGGTCATTTTTCCTCCTAACCCGTCAAGTCAGGCGAGGCCGGTTTCCGATTTTTCTCCCGTTTCGAAATGAATCGATAACTGTTTCAAAATCTGACTGATTTCCATTATCGAATATCGATATTCATCTCGAGAAAGAAGCGGAGGAACGAAGTGTGGCGAGTGTGATCGAGAAATCGTGTTACGTGTATGTACAGGGAGATTCAGAAATATGTATCGATATTTACTTACTTATGTGAATACACTTAAAGAATAAAACTCTCTCTCTGTTTCTTTCGTATTGAGTACTCAAAAATAAATAAAGTATTATGTATTTCCTCAAATAAATCTCAAATCCATTTTTACGTCCATTTCTTCGTAACGTAATATATATATATATACGAAACTTTTTATTCACTTTGTACCTCTCGAAGTAATGACACGTATCTCTGAATTAGCCTGTAGGTTCGCGAGGCAAATTGACAGGTTTCGAGGTGCAACGTGGAATGGAAACGAGAGTAGAATCGTCGAACGTGTCTCACGATTCGATACGTCTCTCTCCTTCTGCGAGACAACCATCCTTCTCCCTTCTTACGGCCCATGCTCGCCTTCTTTTCTCTTTCTACTCCGATTTCGCAATCCGCCAGTCCCACGGGGCCAGAACTTCGCTAACCGTGGCATAATTGAACTCTACCTCTTTACGATCCGTAACGCGGAAATAATCGTGACGCTTTCCGCTGCATGCGAATTCCAGAAATATCTTTTCCCTCTTCGTGAACGGGGAAAATTTGAAATTGGTTGAAGTTTAAAATAAAGTTGCTTCAATAATTCATTGTTCGAAATTATCGAATAATTTTAATAAATGATTATAAAGAAAATTTTATTTTAACCAGTTTACTTTTTTAACTCGTCAATGGAGTTCCAAAGAACGATTGAAAAATCTATATTATTATCTTAAGAGAACCACTTAGAACGAGAGAACGATGGACGATCTAATGGAGTTTCAGACAAAATGCTTTCACGATTTAATCGGTCAGTATGTGGTCAGTAAGAAGAGCGATCAATCAAAGTTACGATTCTCGATGTTAGATAATCGTCTGGATAATTAATAACCCATCAACCACGAAACCATCTCGTGCATTCTTTTTCTTTCCATTAATATTTCTCTAATGTTTATATGCGTACAGTATCGGTAAAAAGTTCGAGACCACTTTTCCAATCTTCTTGATTAATTTTTTCTTTATTTTTTCTTTTTTTAGCAAATTAACGCTACACCAAATACCAACAATTTCGATTATAATTAACTTTTACATATACCTTTTACATTTTTCCGCGCCATTAAAGTTTTAGTACGACTTTTTTTTTTCTTTTTAAATTTTCGTGAAGCATCCTTTGAAATTCGGCGATTCCAAATTTTTGGGCGATAGTGTAGCCCATTCTACGCAACACCGTTCGCCAATTTGGCAACAGCCTCCACACTCTGGAAGATGTAACGTCAACCAATCCCGATAATTTCGCCCCGTTACGGATCGTAATTCAGCCGAATGTCGTCACACGATGAATATTTGTAGCGCTCCCAACGGTAACTGGCACGTGGGAACTGCAACCTTCAATCTGTTACGGTAGGAAATTGCATAATTTGTAACAAGTTACGATGAAAGGAACCGGGTAGCTGGCGCGTACCCGTGTATCGATCGTGGCTTGTCGCGTGAATCGGTTCCTTGTTTCTGACCAGTCGTATACACGCGTAGGAAGAAAGAAAAGGAGAATCGATAAAAGGAATATAGAAAAAAAAAAAAAAAATCCGTATACCTGGACGCGGAATCGAAAGGCGAACGAGTCTTGAATAAATTTAAGAAAGTGTGAAATTAATGATCGTTCTTGATTAGACGTTTTCGATAATTTACTCTCGTATCATTTCGTAAAAAATATCGACACTGTTTCCACATATTTCTGTATCTTCTTATGCGATATATTTGTTGCTAGAGTCGAGTAACGCGTTCTCTGGATTGTCACGATTATTTTCAGTTCAATTTTTGACAGTTATTAGTATATAGCTACTTATGTATTTTCTTTTTTTACCAAATTTAATCGTTGATAAATTTATTACGTAAATATACGTGGATTTAATTATTGCAAAATAAAATTGGAAAACATTGGAGATTTCTAAGAATCAAGATTTTTTTTTTAGATGACACTTAGAAAATCTGTTTAAGAAAAATTTCCAGCCAATGATTTTTAGAATTTTACCTTCTATCTATCATATGGAAAGAGAAAATTGCAAGTTATTTAAATGTTAGAAAAAGAATCTTGCAAGAATCTGATTTATATCTTCGACGTTCCAGAGCATAACACGTTTACAAATTACACGTTATGAAATGATGGAAATATGACGAATGGAGATAGAAATTAAAGAAGCAAATATGAACGAGTTCTTACCGTAAGACCATCCGACCACGTCGCCGGTCCTCAAGTTTTCCGTTCTCAGCCAATCTTCGAGGGGCCTGAAGTATTCTCTGAGGGCAGTCGCGTCCAATCTGTCCTCACCGATGGCTTCTTGAAGCGTCTCCTGCCAAGGCACCGAGGAGCCCCTCTCCATGATTTTTCTGCGAACAACAACCGCGCAAAGATTGCACTTCTCCGCGAAATTGAACGAGTGAAAATCAGTAGAAAGGAAAACGCAACATACCCGTGAAACTGAAGCCCGTTATTCGTGCTATTCAACGGAGATTATTATCGTGTGCAAAAAAAAAAAAAAAAAAAAGGAAAGAAAAGAAAAATACATAATGGCGCACGATTCGAAAAATCGAGGGCGAGGAAAATCGCGCGTAGAATTGTGGGACGAGAGGAAAATAATGAACGTGTAACGAGCCTTTCTTTCCAATGCATTAATTAGACTATCTTTGGCAATCAGCCGCGCTTTGAATCCGCTCGAAACGCGTTCGATTGCCGCTCGCTCGATTTCACGATGGGTGTGCAGCAACTTTTGCTCGTTCATATGAGTTACGATGTCGAATTAATTCTGACTCGTGCAACAATGTGGCAAGAAACAACGGCGGGAAAGACATTGCAATAAGGCTGAGATACGAATTTTAAGGCTTTCGAAAAAATTCTTCCTCGAAGATTAAAAAGAAAGAAAAAAAGAAAAAAGTTTTCGAGACAATACGTAATCCGAGAATGAAGGATAGTGGATCGTGGTTTTATTTGTTCTTTTCTAATATTAATTTGCGCCGCGTGACTTCATCGAAATCGATCGTGACGTGTCCATAACAGTTTAGAGTAATAATCTCGTTCAATTCCCTTCATGGTTTATCGGTGATTTAATCTTAGCCGTTTCCATGTGAACGCACTTCTTTGCTTTCGATTGCCACAATCCTCCATTGTCGAGAATCTTATGTCATTTCTGAGTAATCTGTTAACTATTCCTATTCGTCAGACGACTCTCAGATCTCTTAGGAATCTCAGATTCCTAATTTTTCATCTAAAATATACCATCTTCGATCTTTAAGTTCGATTTAATAAAAATATTATCACCCTTTCGACTTTTTATATACGTATAAATATCCGATATATTTCCTCCGTGAAAACTATTATTACTTCTTGCGACACAACCAGGAATAAAGCACGCTCTGCACGATTGTCGACACAATGGCCAACAGGAGAAAGATTATGAGGCGAAAAAGACAATCTCGGAATCGGCCAGATGTCCATTTAAATACAATGGGGCGGAAATATGGAGCAACGAGACAGAAATTCTGTCGATGGATCGAAATATCTTCCTTACGACATTGCCATCCAGCCATGGCCCTAGAGAGAGAGAGAGAGAGAGAGAGAGAGAGAGAGAGAGAGAGAGAGAGAGAGAGAGAAAACTCGACCAAACTTTTTCTCTTACTTCCGAGAGCAAAGAGAGAACCGTAGAAAAGAAAAATCGTCATCCGATCGAGTTACGTGATCAGGGGAGAGTTTCGTTGTTGTTCGAGCTTCTTTTACCTCCCGTCCAATTCCTTTCCTGCTTCCTTTGCCGATCCGAGACAGCCGATACACGTAATTCTGCTTGCCCCGACTACGAGTTCGTTACATAAAACGAACTTAATCTAACCGTAGGGGGAGGGGAGGATTTGTTCGATCGGCGGCCTTTCCACGGATGAATCGTAAACGCGAGATATCTCTTGCGTAAGAGGGTGGGATCGAGTTGTCGAAGCTCGCGATTTTACACTACGTTTGTCGCAGTTCTCGCGTTTCGACTACGGCCATCAGAAACCACAGAGCGACGCGGATGAAATCGAGGAAGCGCGATTCAATCCGAGAAAGTAGAATCCGAGAAACGAAATTTGTTTTGAAAGAAGAAATATATAATCATAACATCGCGTTTTGGCTTCATCGAAGAAGAGAGAACGAGTAATCCTCCACTCGCGAATATGAGTCGAATAATTTTTTTTTGGCGAAAAACGGCAAAGAAGTGGAAAGTGCAGGGTCGATTTCACGAAAGTGAAAAGTGACCGTCGCGACGCCAGCCTCGTGATATAACAACTTTTTTTTTTTTTTTTTTTTGGAAAGTGATTTCGGATGCAGGTCGCGCGGTGTAGCTCGTTTCCGGTTCCTTCGAGAGCAGGCCACGCCTCCCGTGGGAATCGACGAGCAAAAATATTTCGGTATTGCCCCCCGGTATTGCAATTTGTTTCGATCTCACAATTTCCGCTCATAACGAAATCGCCACTTTCCTGCCCCGACCTACCTACATTTCGCAATACCCTCGGGATGCTGGTTCTACTTGTATTTAACACGTCGCTGCGTAGATCCACGATTCACGATTCTGAAAATTTTTTGACGATAGTGAAAAATTTCAAACCAATTTTGAAACCTTGTAACCTCGCTTTCGATAAACGTTGAACGAAGTTTGTTCAACGTTACGGTATTGGCATCGAATCGATCGAGCCGAAATCGAAAGAAAGAAGAGCACTTGGTCTAGCACGTTCGTCTAACTTTCCAACGCAAGAATTTTCGCTCTAGTGTTGCCATAGCGATATTGATCCTTCGAAATTTGACGAAGGGTTCTGGATTACTCGAGAGCTTAGCTGCATATTCCTTCCAAGCCTCGACCAAGCAACACTCCCCCGTCTTGTCTTCCCAATTGGGGATCCCGAAACGAAACTCGCTTCCATTCTCCTCCTCGCCGTGAAATCGAGTCACGAGTCTCGCTGCCGTTCTTCTACCGTTGTTTTAAGGGTGAACCTTGACACCGTGGTGTGGGAAACGCGCGTCATTTGACCAAGGATTCGATCGGTTTTGCCAGAGGATCTTGACGGAATCTCGATCGTTCAGACACACAAGGTGCGATGGAATCAATTCAAAAATTGAAAAATTGAGAGAATCCTTTATGAAAAATCTTGAAAAAGAAAGAGAAACGATGTTTCTAAGTGGAATTTCGAATTTGGGAAATTCGTGACATTTTTCAGAAGTGAACAATTATTTTAATTATTTTAATTCGTGAACGAAATATTATTTTTGAATAGTAATTAATGGAAATGGAGTTTTTCGATTAACAAATGCACGTTGAACTTGATCCCGTCAAATGTTTTTTTGAAAAATGCTTTTCGCACGGCGGGCACGACCGGTTGCTCAACCTGAGGCGCTTTCGAAACGCCGATGCACCGGTGCCAAGGACGAATCATCCATTTGCATAAATTTCAATCGATTTCTGTTTAATCGGATTCGTCGATCGACCGTCGTGGAGTTGTGTAATTGGATGGAATCGGTCGGATCGTTTGTAATCTCTGAATTTTAATAATCGTAAAACGATTTCTCGGCGTGTTCCGTAACGTGGTTGAGTGTGAATTATGTGCTAGTAATTCGTAATACCATAGAACTTTGTTTTTACGAACTGGCCGGGGAAACAAGCGGGCTCACATAACGAGGTTTTTCTATATATAATAAAAGACATATTTCTCCATTTGATGTTTCTTTTAGAAATAATAAGAATCCACAAAACGGTTTTTCTCTGAAATATTAAATATAATAGATATCCAGGTAGTCACTATGTAATGCATTTCGTCGGTATAGAGATAATTTTCACTGTGTGTGTACAAGTAATTTGTTACACTTGTATCGTATATACGATGTTTCACACTCGTATAAATAATCTCGTTCCCCGATCGGATAATTACAGTTGTCGCGATTATTATCGTCATTAATAAACATGTAAAAAAGATGGTTAAAATTATCGTTTTACGTAAGAGAGGGACGAGTATAATAATCAAAAATACCTGTTCTCTTCACCCAATTACCTTCATCATCTGAAGAACTCGAGCAAATTCTTCGTTCGCAAATTGCGCACGTGAAATCGTGCTTAATGCTTCTCGAACCGCTTTCCATAATTAAAAAAAAAAAAAAGAGAGAAGAAAAATAAATAAATAAATAAATAAATAAATAAAAATTTCTATCCATCATCGAATTTCAAACGAGTCATAATGGATAAGTTTTCAGGAAGTGAAGAAATCCTTTCCTGAAATATATATCGGTTCTCGTTCTTTTTTCAATCTTCCTCTTCTATTTCCTGCAGACGAGAATAAAATTACAAAACGGAAGTGGAACGGGTAACGAGCCTCACCGCGCCAGTTTCTTCGTGCAACTGCGTGTACGAGACACGCGCGTGTTTTTACGCGGCTGCAATCGGTTTCGTAACTGCGTCCGCAAGCTGCGAGAGATCGTCCTTCGGTTACAGGAAGTCGGGTCTTTGGACGAAATCGTCCAGCTGATTTCGATCTATTGATCGAATCGCGCCATAGATGCAAATTCGAATATTCCTTTTTTTTTTTTTTTTTTTTTTTTCATAAGAGAGAACGATTTTTCTTTCTCTGAAAAAAAAATCTTGCGACTAAAAAATGAATATTAGCAGTTTATTCTTCACGTAGAAGTAATTAGAGCAACGCGAGTTTTTTTTTTTTTTTTCACGACAAAAAGAACGCGCGCGTGAATTGGCTTGATGAATTTCGATCGAAGTGCTACTACGCATGCCACGTAGAGGCGTGAAACTAAAAGCGGGAAAAAATAAAAAAAAATGTTGGAACGGGAATAATAGGAAATTGATTAGAACTCGAACGATCCATCTTCTTCGAAAACGTACGCTGTTCTCGTTGCGCAATCAGTTTAAGAGTAAAATTTCATAATCGAGCGGAGAATGCGCATTAAGCTACTGTTAAATGGATAATTTCTTCGAGGCAGAAATCAGTTGCAGATTCTCCCAAGCGATAGAGGCGATTTATTATCGCTGGTTTCGTGTACTGACAGCTGCATCGGCTTTAATTGCTCGTTCCTCGGATATTTCTTCATTTCGCCACTCACGAGGAAACGAAAGCTGCCGCGTGCCATCGTTTAAGTTTCTGATATTTCCATTTAAGTATCGAATCGCGAAAAAAAAAAAAAGAATTCGAAACGTTTTATCGAATTTTTAAGGAATCTTTTAAAGAATGTGACAGATATATCTATCACAAGTTATCGTTAATCATTTATAATACTTGTACGATATTACTTAAAAGTGTTTAAATCGCGGCGATTATAACGATTTAAAAAGATCAGAATTTAATCCAAAGATAATTTGAATTAAAACTCGAAATTAATATTGATGGATCCACTGGATGGAGAAGTCAAGGAACCGAATATCGAATTGGCAATGAAATTGGCGAACGCGAACAAAGGTTTTCCTCCTGTTGACCCAGATTACGTTCACTACCGGAGATTGTTAAGGGATCGGATCGCTGCAAGATCGATATAATAGGTCTTTTCCGATTGTATCTTCCACGCGATATCTTCGACCTCTGTGTACACCCACGCGCCTTATATCAGAAGGAAAATTTCTTTTTCAGACCTTTCCAAGATCGTTCCTTCGTTCTTCGATAATCTGCATATGGTTATATCTCTTCTAATATCTGCCATTTTCCTCTTCTTTTTATCAGAAAATTTGAATCTGTCCATCTAATAATTGGTTTTAATCCGTAATTTAACAAAAGAATATAAGAAAAAGAGAATTTCAATTTTGAGAATTCGCTGCATACTGGATAATCCAATATTACTTTTTAATTTATATTTAATTTATATAATACAAGTTTCTCTACGAGGATTTTTTTTTTTCATTTCAACGATACATGGAATATCTTTCGTATCGTTAAACGGATTTTTTCACGAATGATATTGAGTGTCCCGAATGATTTACAACTTATGAATTCTTACACGTTACACGCATGGATTCGTATGCGGTTTTTCTTGCCATCTCTTGTGCCGGTGTTCTTCGTTCGATAAATGTCCCATGTGGTCTATTTGTTCGTTCTCTCCTCGCGAGGCCAGTGAAAGTGCTCGAGCGCGTAATTGATTAACAATTACAAACGAGAAGAGGTTGCTATTATATTTTTCTTATTTTTCGAGACGAAAAGATTAATCATACAATCGTAAAAAAAGAAAATCTTTTTCATCCGATGGGAAAAAATTTAAATTGAAAAAAAAAGATAGATGTGTTATTATATGAATCTCACAGATGTTTTATAACGGAAGGAAAAATAAAAAAATTGCGCTTTAGAGAAATATTTTTCTATGGATCGATTTCTATAGATTAATCAATGAAATTTTTTCAACACTGACGTGATCATGATAGTTTTAAGAAAAAAGAAAAAGAAAAAGATATCGATAAAATTTTAAAATTTCTCGAATCGAAGATGCATAATATTGATTTTTGTGACAAAGTTTCACATGTAGCAGCCTACACGAGCAAATAATATATCACTTTCAAATAGTTGAAATCTATGTGGCCTACTCTCGAAGACAGAGAGAGAAATTTAATTTAATTTAATTTTCGTATTTTTTTTTTTATTATAACAGTTAAATGAATACGAGTAAAAAATTCGAAGAAATTCGATCCTTCTCGTTTACACGTCAACCGATTTATACGATCTCTCATTATAACCGTCTCTCCATTTTACAAAATACTTTATTCCTTCGAGTTTTATTCAGGGTTAATGCGACCGTTTGCAACATCGAAGGTACGATATTGTCGTAATATGATTCGCGAGAAATTGAAGTAGCCGATAATATCACGACGGATGACACGACGATTTTTCAACTCTCACGTATAAGTTTTTCGCAATCGATCGTTCGTTCACGTAAGCGATCCACGACGCAATTTTATAAAGTAATAGGGCTGTTTCTTTCAAGATTCGGTTCGTATCTTCATCGCTGTTCATTTAACAAAGATTACGGAATTCTGGATATCTCTTTCTCCTCTCGTTTCGTCATCTTTGACGAAAAATTTAGAGAATAGAAATAGAAACGAAAAAGTTTCGTACAAAATTTCGTACAACTTTGTACCTCTATCGTAAAAGATTCAAACGCGTGAAATAAGTTCAACCGATCGTCGAATTTTAATTACTTTTTTAAAATTATTATCAAAAAATAAAAATTGAATCGTTCAATTCAAATTTTTAACGTTAACATCGTGGATAGTGGAATATACACGATCAAAAGTATCCATGCACGTGGAAAATTTTTGGCGTCAAGCCTTGAATTTTAATCAGGTCAGAACATTTTCGGCGAGAGATTCTTCGCCAATTTGTCCGCGCGTCTGTCGTCTGATTTAACCAGGTAAATCCGAAATTCTTTTCGGATTACGCAACTTACGATCAAGGAAAATTACGAAAATAACGTTGAATTCAACTTCGAATATGTCTCGCGCGCAAAGAAATTTTTCGTTTCATTATCTTGGAATATTTAATGAAAGAATCTTCGAATCTTGAGAATTCTTCGAATTCTTTTCCCGAATTTAAATATTCAACGAAACGAAACTGTTCTTTTCCATATACTCTCGATGCAGTTTTACGCGGGTTTACACGCGTCAAATATTTCTTCCATCCGCTGGAAAAAGTCTCGGTAAATTTAGAATCGAGCTTGTTATTAAATCAATGTAAAAATATTTTAAAAGATATTCCTTTCGGAATTCCCTAACTGGCAAAAAACAAGCGTCATTTTCTCCTCCACGTGAAGAAACATGACTTAGAAATCGAGAAATATATTATCTAACATTCATCAATAAAAGGAATGCAGAGGAAATGTTCGTTTCATTAAATTATATAGGGTGATATCGTCTCGTAACTCGATTATTTCAAATAAATCGTCAATTATTAATTTCTTGATGAAATATCTTTTCGCGTCTTCGCCTGTCTTTCGTGCAATTTTTACAAAATTCAATTATCTTTTAAAATAACAATATCTTTTATCACAAATAACTTAATTATAGTTTTTATCATTGAAAAATAACCAATCAACATTTATATACAGTGTATTAAGAAAACATATCATCTCGTTTAATCCATTACGTATCCTCGAAATATTCATTCGTAAAAAAAAAAAAAAATTATATTCGTAAAGCGAATAATTTTCGATTTAAATAATATCTGAAAACGATCCGCGATACATCACAACCGTAACATCTTAAAATGATCCATCGATGATCATCAAAGGGGGGAGAAAGGGGGGGGCATATCGAGAAGGGAAAGTACACTGGTTTGCGAAACCGGAATTTTTTCTATCGATTATTTAATCGTTATATCGTCGATCTTATGGACTTTCTATGAACGAGGCCGAGTCCAAACGGCACGATTATTCAGATTCGCTAACAGGGATCCTCGAGAAATCGTTCACAGACGGTTTTCGTGCCGTTTCCTCGTCAATCTCGTTAATTACACGTTCCACGACGCATTTTAACCCTGTTTTTGCCACCTTTCGATCCTCCTTTCCCCCCCCTCTTTTCACCACTCTATATTTTCTGCATTTTTCGCGAGACCGGACGTTAAAGCCAACGTTTTTCGTTGATGTTATTCACGATGGAGGAGAAACAATTATATGCTCGGTGGGTATTTATCATGTCGTTGAGAAAGTCGTTTCGCTTTTCGTTAAAGTTATAACGACGAGTTAATAACGAAGTCCGCTCGAAATATATTTCTGGCAAACGGAGCTCGCCTTTTTACCAAGAAATTATACGAGGTTTCGGTGGTTACCTAACAATCTTGCGATCGAACATTTTCTCGTATACGATTCAAGGATTTCTCGCTTTCGTGAATCTCTGATGGAATTGTGATAAAATTTTATCCATCTCTCGGATCGTAAATCATTTTTATCTCGTTATCTCACATCTCACCACTGTTACAAAAATATATTTAAAACTGTTTAATATATCGTTTAATAATACTAATCAAATGTGTATTTAATTTATTAAGAAGGAAAAGAAAACTCACCCTAAAATTCTTCCAGCTTCCGGGCTTCTGTAGAAGTCGCACCTGTGCAGAGGCCTCCTAAAATCGTCCACGCTCCTTTGTCCAGCGGCCTGACACAACGCGCGATACAGTTGGAACTGAAGAACCCCTGCCACGAAATTCCTGTAAAATATAAACGAATTTTACCGCGTGTCCTATGATTTCTTCGACAATCCATCAAGGATATATATATATATATCGATGTATCTCATCCTCCAGATATCAATCGAATTCACCATTTGCAACCAAAAACATGACAATTTGAAAATTAATGAGTAACCTAGAAGGAGGAAAAATCAAGGTAATCGATCGAACGATCGGTTTAACGACGATGACCCATCTTTTCGAAGAAACGACGACACATCTGATCGTCAAGGTCAGTGTCAACGAGGTCGATTCGCCGCTCAGGAGGATTCCTTTCAACGGCACGTGAAGATCGTGCTTGTTCCTCCTCTTCCTCCTCCTCGGATAGATCTTCTCTCCGAGAAAGGTAACGCGATGAAAGCGAGAGAGGAGAGCAAGTTTGAAAACGAGACTCTTCATCATGACGACCTTTACGTAATAAACGCGAGGACGATTCTTTTCTGGATCGTTGTTGTTCTAACGATCCACAGATCCGTCAACTTTCCGTCTCGAAAGATGGCCGCGTTTCCTTCCTCTTGGAAATTGTTCACGATCGGGAAAGAGAGGAATGTCGCCCGCCATCTCGGCCGGAGGGGCCGTTCGATAGTTTCATAACGAGCGTAATTACACGCCGTGGGTTTTACGACCGAGATTCCCCCCCCTCCCCGTTTTCGCTTTCGCGCGACATCGCTTTCATCGATGATTTGCTTTATTTTAATAGAGAATGTGGGAGAAATATCTCTGTCCCCCTCTGATTTATATCGAACCGTTTTATCGTTTTCGTTGATTAATAACTTTTTTTTTTGACTCGTCGAAAATTTCTGCATCGATGTAATAATCTTGTTCGAACAATATTGGTAGCTGTCTTTCTTCTTCTCGTGTTCAAATGTAGAATGATTAATCGAGTCAAACTTGAATCGATATCGTTTTCGACGAAGTTGTTCAGTTTGATCGAGGTAAAAAGATCGATATCTGTTAAGAATTTATGATCGCATTACTGCCCACCGTGTATATCGAAAGAAACAATTTTAATTTTTGAAGAGTATTTATATATTTTTATAAAAAAATTTATCAACTGGATGTAGCGTGATCCACACAAGTTACGAAGAGAGAATTATACCACGATAAAATTCCGTTCTATTAAACTGGTACACGCCGATTTCCATCTTTGAATTTGTCTTATGCTTTATCTCTTGCACGATTGATGCAAATGCCGATGAGTTTCTATAAATGTTTATGCAGAAAGCGAGGCGTTAAATCGCTGTCCGCCTCCGTCTGTCTCCTCATCTCGCACGCGAGGTTGACTATTAATCAAGAATAATCGAGCAAGGAAAGGATAACACGCGACACAGTTCCAATTTTACATTCCGCTTCTATGAAAGCGGAATAAAAGATGTACAATTGAAACGTTAACAACGGGAGGGACGCTGAAGGGATCCTTGTTTCAAGGCATCCTTGAGAAAATCAGAAAAATTTCTTTCGCCGGTGGAATCGGTGAAAGAGGAGAAGAGAAAAAGATTCAAATCGATGGTTATTACGCTTGAACGTGACCAAAGAAGGTGAAATTGAACGAAAGGATATAAAACTCTCTGCGTGGAGTGATTACGCGGAGCCGAGAATACTCGTATCTCCGAATCTTTATCGATTGACCTTTGAATTCTACCCACGTGTGGCTAACCGAGATAAAAATCCAAGTTAAGCCAGCCTCTAAGAATCGAAGATAGAAGTATTATCTGCTGTCCAAGGTAATGAAAATGAGTTGAGAGTGGTAGAATGGAAGGAGAGAAACCTTCGCTGTCAATGATTGGATTCACGCGTATCCGCGTGGTCGTTTCGGAAAAAGAAGAAAAAAAAAAAAAAAAAAAAAAAAAAAAATCGAAACATGTACCAAAGTTTAATATCGTGGTCGGGGAATCATAAAATTTTGATCTTTAGTATTTCTCTCGCGTTAGATAATATTTCAATCGACATAGACACGACGGATCCCACTTTCAAATCTTATCCTTGTACAGAGAATATTTTTCAATCATCGTCCATCTTCGCGCCGAACGTGGAAATTAGTTATAGTTGATACTTATTAAGCCAAAATTGCTTAATATCTGTCTGAAGAATCTCGTCTCGATTCAGCACGGATAATTTAATTGCTAATCGATACTTTATACCTTATTTATCGATTAATTTTCGATTATCCGAGCTCTAGGCTCGCCTTTCTTTTACCTCGCGAGAAAATTATCATTTTATATAGGAAATTTACTCGATAATATTTTTTTTTTTTTTACACTAAACTTACGTATGCAAAAGCATAATTATTATATGGATTGGATACGTGGAATGACTTTTTTCAATAAATGTATAAAAAATATTTTTAGTGATTTATCACTCTATTATATAAAAAAGATTGGAAAAAAAAAAGTACACAAACTTTTACCAGTTACACCACGAAATTATTGCATTTATACGTATCCAATAATACATTTTTAAGAAAATTATTTCGTAAAATTGTTTCGCTTAAAATTCCTACTTAAAAATAAAATTAAAATTATAATAAACTCGTCTCTCTACCGATACCGATACGAACGAATCGACACGTTCGCCTGCCTCCCAACAGGTTCGCGCAAACATCGCCGATCATCAGTTTCCCCGATCGTATCGCCACGCACCCGTTACATAACGATCTCTCGCGTGGAAATGGAATAAACATCGATCCACATTACGGCGCGAAAAGAGCGGCGGCGCGTTTCCACGACGTGAGAACGACGTAAGAAAACGGAACCGGGGCCAGGCTGGGAAAAGAGAGGGAAATCGTGACGTAGGACCGCGTGTCTCATGAAAGGGAGCAACGGTTGCACCCACGAGATCGGCGGCGGATAAATCCTTGCGGGTGAGCACCTACGGTCGCGCGCACGTAACGCGTCGAGGTTGCCTTGCGTCGAGAGAGGAAGGACGAAAACGGAACGGAACGGCACAACAACAAGAGGGAGAAAGGGAAGAGGATCGGATCGAGCTGTGCGATTGCATCGATCCGATTATCGTGCGACGATTATCGCCAATCCGTTTGAAAGGAAAAAGAAAAAAAAAGGAGGGTAATATCCGTCAGTTGCGAGAATTCGAATTTCGCTTACTTGCGAAAGTAAAAAAATAACGCGGATATCGCGGATCGTTCCATCATCCTCGATGGAATCGATCAATTCGTAGGGTCGAGGGAAAAAAAAACGGGAAATTTGAGGGAGATGTGAAAATAGAGATATTTCTCAACGCGTTGGAATGCGAATTACGCATTAGTCGGAAGTTGAGGTAGCGACAGTACAGGGAGATTTCTTTTTGCAACATTTGACACATTAGATTTTCTCTTATTTCTTTCCTTTAACGAATCTAATCAACTCTTCCATTTTTCCGTTATCCCTTTTAAAGCGACTAATTACCTAAGAAAAAAAAAAAAAAAAAAAAAAGAATAAACGAATCCATTTAAAACTTGTTCGCGCCAAGTGTGACGGAGAAGCGTTACAAATTGACTTTTCGAAACTGCAACATCGTTCGGGAGAAGATTAAGAAGCACATCCCAAAGATACCTTATTAAATCGTGTATCGTCGTCCGAAAAAAACAAAAAAAAAAAAAAAAAAAAAGAAAGAAAAATAGAGGCAAAATTATCTAGCAAAGGTGGAAACGACTGACACGGCACATCGGGGGGGTACCACCAGACAGACATCCGCATAACAGCGGGACCAAAGGAAGGTGGGCCGAACAAGTGGGGGATCCGTGGCGACGAAGAAGAAGAAGAAAACGAAACCGTTGGCAAGGGAGAGGGACGTTTCGGAGAGGCGTGGGGAGGCGAGTCGTGTGTCTCCCAAAGGGGAGTGGTAGCAGGCGATCGTGGTCGTTCTACGCGAACAAAGAGGTGTAACGTGGGGGGTACGGCGTGTCGGGCCCGGGTGGCGAAGGCGAAAGTATGCCGCGTATATAAGGCGACGAACCAACGGCAATCAGCATCCAGTTCACTTCTGGACGCACCTGGAATATCTCGAGAGCAAAAATGAGAGTCCTGGTACGTGTGACGGAAAGGAGAAGGAAACGGAACAGCAACGGGATTCAGTGAGACGAGACCAAAAAGACCGTGGTCCCCGCAAGTGAATGATTCCCGTCCGTCGAGCTGTCAGTGACGATCGATATCCAAGTTTCCGAGTTCAGGATAATTCTCACTTTTTCCTTCCTTCCGGGAAATCGAATCCTCAAACTAGCCTTAAATCGAAAAGTGGTTCGATCCGGGTAGACTAGAGTATACCCGGCGAAATCGGAATGGATCGAAAACCGATTTTTCCAATTGCGAATTCGCGATACGTGTATATATAGGGATTTTTGGTCTCGAAATATATCGCGATCTCCGTTTCCAACCGGTTTCATTAGAATCGCTTTCGTTCTCGAAGCGATCCTAGATCCGAGATCCGCTAACGATTCCATGTGGTTTTGTAGGTCTACGCAACGACGATAGCTCTGCTGATTTCATCGGCGCGGGCCGACGAGGAGAAGGCGGCTGAGAAAGCGGAGGCCGGCGTGGAGGACAAATCGACGAAGAAACAAGAGAAACGCGGCCTGTTGGGTCTCGGTTACGGGTACAGTTACGACGGTGGCTACGATATCGGAATCGGCGGCCACGGCGGTGGCCTGGAATTGGGAGACGGTGGCTACGGCGGTGGTTACGGCCTGGACGGTGGACACGAGCACGTCAAGACGTTGACAGTGGTGAAGAACGTGGCCGTCCCATACCCGGTCGAGAAGCCCGTGCCCTATCCCGTGGAGAAACACGTGCCTTACCCCGTCAAGGTTCCCGTACCTCAACCGTACCCCGTGGAGAAGCCCTACCCGGTCAAGGTTCTCGTCAAGGTTCCCGTACACGTGCCTCAACCGTACCCCGTGGAGAAAAAGGTCCCGTACCCGGTCCACGTGCCCGTCGACCGCCCGTACCCCGTCAAAGTTTTGGTACCGCAACCGTACCCGGTGGAGAAGCACGTGCCTTACCCCGTCAAGGTACCGGTCCCGCAACCGTACCCGGTCGAGAAACCAGTCCCGGTCCCGGTCAAAGTCCCGGTCCACGTGCCAGCTCCGTATCCGGTGGAGAAATTAGTCCCGGTCAAGGTTCCCGTCGATCGGCCGATTCACATACCCGTGCCCAAACCTTACCCTGTGCACATAGAGAAGCCGGTACCCTATCCGGTGGAGAAGCCAGTGCCGGTCGCTGTCAAAGTGCCGGTCGACAGACCGTACCCGGTCCCGGTGGAGAAGCCGGTCGCTGTCCCGGTCAAGGTGCCGATCCCGCAGCCGTATCCGGTCGAGAAGCCTGTACCTTACCCGGTCGAGAAGCCCGTTCCCTACGAAGTTAAGGTCCCTGTCGACAGACCGTACCCGGTCCATATCGAGAAACCGGTCCCTTACCCGGTCGAGAAGCCTGTTCCGGTCCCGGTCAAGGTGCCTGTGGCGGTTCCGGTGCATCACGAGCACGGTTACAGCGGCGACTGGGCGGGTGGCCACGGTTATCATTAAGTCGGGATCGGTAAGGTTGGAATCATTGTCGGTCGAATCGGGCGACATCGGGCAAATCGACGAACAGTTTTAGGTAACGCAGCGGAGAAACGAAGAGAGACGAACGAGTGGAAAAAGGATAGTATTGGATAATGGCACGCAATGGTCGATACACACGTACACACACACACGCGCACACCTATTTTTTTCTTGTACCTGGATCGCGACTGGGGTGGACTTCCGGTAACGAACACGTCGTACCAGAGGCCGGTCCCTCCGAGGTCGATCGTATATCGAGTCCCGCAACACGGCGACGCGCGTCACGGATACGAAGATTCGGCGGATTCTCATGGATGATGCCCATCTTTAGTGATCTTCCTTCGATAAACAGCTCGCTTATCTCATCTTTCTTTTTTCTACCGAAATAGCAGAATATATGTATTTTTATACGAATTATAAATATTAATAACGTAATAAGAATATTCAACCAATTTTCTCTCTCTCTCTCTCTCTCTCTCTCTCTCATCTCGCTCTGACCTTCCTTCGCTATTCCCTTCGACCACATCATGACCGGTTCGATAATTTTCCTTTCAACTTTCATTTTCTTCATGCTCGGCTCACCGATATTCCCCGTTCTTGTTCACCGATTGTTGATCGATGTTTTAGGAACGTTGGAATGTCGTATGTCGCGATGCGTGTGTCACGATCGAATGCTCGCTTTCCACGCGAATTAGTTCGATCGAAGGGAAGGGACACATAATTCGTGTTTCGCGAATTCCTACGTTTCACTTTTCATTAGAAACTTTCCGAACGACAACTCGGTTATTTTGGCTATGAATATCGCTCGCGCACCAAAAAAAGAATCGGTGTTCTATCGGCGACAAATCGGATGGTAGAGCCGCGGATGGCGACCCAATTCTCTCGCTGCCAACGCGTCCCTGCCAAATCGATGCTCTTGATCGCTCCTTACCCGTCCCCGTGTCCTCGTAATTTGCACCGATATGCAGCTCGTTGCTTTTCGACCCATATCCATTTTCCACGGAATTGAGGAAAAGGTCGAGAAGGAATTCGTGAAACCCGTACAGTTTCTTACTCGGATAGAAATGTATCGATCCTCGTATATACACGGTTTTAAATTTGATACGATTACTTTTTGTCTCTCCATCAACAACTCGGACGAGGAATTTTTACCGTAAATTTAAAATTGATTCCGTAAAATGTTTCGAAGAGGACGTCGAGGGGAAAGTGATTATCTAGGAGGAAGTTGGATGGAAGCACCGGAAACTTTAGCAACGATCGACGAACAGCCTTCAATTACCTTTGTTGCGCGTTCGTTAAGCAACTTTGGAAGATTCTTCTATATACGATTTCGATCTATGTGCAACTCCTCGGAACTCTCGATAATATGGTTGAAAACGCACCACAGCGTTGTTTTAATTAATAATTCGATGGATCGCGCACGCGTTCGTTAGAATCATTAATCGACGTCGTTAGCTCGGAGAACGTTTTTCGCGGCCTGAAAGCGGCCAAGCGTGTCGATGGATCGCGCCTCTGACTTATTTATTTTCTTCGGGCTTATCTACCGGTTCGATACACGAGAGAATACACGATGGCAGATATACAGATAATTAAAATATATCGAGTGGAAAATGCGAATAAATACGGAATGTAAACGAATTAAAAATAATTGAAAGTATAGAGAATCGAAAATTAAATACATCGATAATGATAAAACATATAACAGGAACGAACGAAAGTTTGAAGAAAGCAAACAAAAATTTAAATATACGTATTAAGAACAAACAAATATTTTATAACACGTCGAGAAATGGAAATTAAAATTTCTTTCCTTTTTTTTTTTTGTGTGATAATGAACAATGAGTTCCGTTTTTTGCGCTTCGACCCACTTCGACCGTGCCCAAGCATAGTCACTTGACTCACGTATCGCATACTTCGTGTTCGTCCGTCGAACAAGTCAGCGATTCTTACGCAATCGAACCGCACGCGACTTCGACCGAGGCTGAAAGTGAGAGAGAGACTTCCCTTTCGTACGAAAGATCGTCATGGGAGAGAAACTTGTACCTTTGTGTCCGACCGGAACAGTCCTATTTCCCTTTCGCGACTCTTAACTGAGGAGCGTTTCTATTCGCATGATGTTATGTGCGCTTCGCTTTTCTATGTTTCTCTATCGTGAAATATATTCTTTACACGTGTCATATATAATATCTCTTTGACTTTTAACACTTTTAAAGCTTGTGAAATATTTTCTCTTTCCTCAGTGTCAAGAATTCACTCGTTAATTTTGCTAATTACGAAGTTGCGTCTCAATTTGAATCTTTGCAACGCTATGGTGTAATTCGACACTTTTACGAACTTTTAATCGAAACGAGTGTCGGTAAACAAGATGTGCGACTTTTACGATGATCGGTATAAATATTTTTACGTGTTTTAAATTGCAGTTAATTGAAAATGAATTTGTTAAATCTCGTTCACGAATCAAAATTGTATATCGTAACTTTGAAATAGCGATAGAACGATTATATAAGAAATGTTACTCTTAATCAATTGTGGGAAACAATATCGACCGTAGTTACAGTAGTTTATTTAAAATGAAAGCAGATCAACCAATCACGTAATGACAATATTTCAATTCGAGATAAACGATGCCCATGACCCAAAATTTAATTGAATTAAATTGAAATCTTTCTACGCGTTATTTTGCTTTGTTATGAAACTTCAAAAGAGAGAAAAAATGTCCGATAAATCACTATTAATGCGATTGTCTTAATCCTTCGATTAGAATTATGCACGTGTCGAAAGCGAAGTCAATTATATTAATTATACGGAGCGATTAAACAACATTCCTTTAGTCGAAGTACATTTTTTTTTCACTGAGAAATGACTCAAAACGCCTCGCGTGTCTCTAGATCATTATTCAAACGATAAACAGGTATAATTAATGCAACACAGCGTGTTTTACATATCATTAAAGAAACTTCCATTTAATTATAACAATTTCAATAATGAATTCTCGCCTTATATGTATTAATCGAATTACGGAATAATAAAATTTCCAACAAAATTGTCCAACAATGAAAATAAATTTTACACACTTACTAATCATAACTAGTGTCTTTTTAAAAAAGAAAGTTATTAATTATATCGATTATTACGATTCGTTACAACAATTTTAAATATCTTGATTATTCATCTCTTCCTCAATGAATTTTCATAACTATTCTCTTTCTACAATTTTGATATTTTACAATTTTCATAAATTTTTTACCTTTTTAAAATTAAGAAAGAAAAAAAAAGACGAAACAAAATTATTTCATCATAAGCTAAATAGAATATCTTTCACATTCATAGAAAAGAAGAAAGAATATTCTCTCCTGATGGGCAATGTCTGGAACAACGCATGCATGGAAAAAAAAATTAGCATGCATTGGGCATGAAAAAGAGGTATCAAAGAACAAAAAAACGATATCAAATCGGTCACGGTTCCGTAATCATCGCGTGCTCTGAAATCTTAAAACAAAGCGATCACAATTAACGGGATTTCCATTCCCTTTAAATTCGTTACTTACAATTTTAAAGTATATCAATTTCGCTTTCATTCCTCCGTGTACGATTCGCATCAAGATCGTTCTCGAGCGGTGGAACACATTTCGAGATCATCAGAGCATCGTGGAAAAGCAACGTCGCAAAAGGCATAAGAGATCGATTCGATCTTATACTCGACTAGAGAACTCGTTCGTCGATCGAGTTATCGAGTTCTTTATGGATTCTCGATTCGATCTAGACAGGAGTCAAGTTCCTTGAACCGATTCCTCCTGACCAGAAGGCTCATCTGGATGAGAGTTTCACTCTCGGTAAAATACGCGAAAGCGAACGCGTCCCCTCTAGGTGAATCTATCCAACTTGGAGCACAGCCTCAGGGATGGAGAACGAGTATATATAAAAGCTAGTGAATCTAAGATTGATTTACTTCTGTCTAGCGTCTCGAGTCTGCGACCCTGAGGAGACATCGTTATTATTCATCCATTCAGAATGGATCACGTGGTACGTGGCGTTGAAAGAGAAGTGAAAAATATTTGAAAATTTGAAATAATGGGACACGATGCGTTGTGAAATTGGTCTGGAAAAACTTTTCTTTGTTCCATTTCCATTTCCAGATAAATGCAACGATCCTCCTGCTACTATTCATGGCGACGTCTTCTGGTTATTCTGTCGAGCAAGATTTCGATTCCGAGGAAAGTTGTCATTCTACGATCGTACGGCCACAGAGATACTCGAAGCAAGTGCGAAGCTATCATATCAGGCAAGAGAGAACGGACGATTCTGTTCGAAGGAACAGAAATCGAGGATCAAGATCGACGGAGACGGTCGAACAAATTCGTATGCGAATCAATCATCTTAAACCCTTCCTTTTCATACCTGTGAAATGTTAACAACTAATTAAGACGAGATTTACAGACAATTCGTACCAAGAGCCTCTAAAAGATCATCAAACGGAGGCGGGAAACCATTCTCAAGAGCTCTCCTCTTCCAACAGCGATCACATCGAAATCGGAGAAACTTTGATGACGGAAAAGACTTACGTCCCAGAGAGCAACGAAATAACCTTGCTTGGAGTCCACTCCAACGATCAAGTTCTAGATCATCACGAGGACGCGCACAAATTGGTGACAGTGAAGAAAATAGCTGTACCCTATCCCGTAGAGAAAACGATACGATATCCGATAGTGAAGAACGTGCCTTATCCTGTCAAGGTGCCGGTACCCCAACTTTATCCAGTGGAGAAGAAGGTGCCATATCCGGTCAAAGTTTTCATCAAGGTCCCGCTCAAAATACCAAAACCTGTGCCAGTGATTAAAGAGGTACCTTACCCGGTCCAGGTACCCGTGGATCGTCCGGTGCCTGTCAAGGTCTACGTTCCTGAACCTTATCCAGTTGAAAAGAAGATCCATTATAAAGTAAAAGTACCGGTGCCCGAACCGTACCCCATCGAACGAAAGATACCTGTACCGATAAAGGTACCTGTAGAGGTCGTTCAACCGTATCCTGTCGAAAAGAGGGTACCCTATCCGGTGAAGATCGAGGTTGAGCAACCGATACCTGTACCAGTACTTAAGCCATATCCCGTGCCTGTGCCCAAGCCGGTTCCTTATCCTGTCGATAAACCGGTACCTGTACCCGTGAAAGTTAAGGTTCCACGGCCTGTACCTGTGCCGGTTGATAAACCTGTCTTGGTCAAAGTGAAAATTCCCGTACCGGCACCCTATCCGGTGGAAAAAGAGGTACCTTATCCTGTCGAAAAACCTGTACCTGTACCGGTGAGGGTAGCAGTCGAGCGGCCAGTACCCGTACAAGTACCTAAACCTGTGCCCTATCCTGTAGAGAAGCCAGTCCCTTATCCCGTTAAGGTGCCAGTTGAGATACCGGAGGAGGAGGAGGTGGCACCAATCGTAGACGAGTCTGGGATCGAAAGTGATTGGAAGGAGTGAATATATAGATAGAAGATGTTAGGACAATTGATTAGTCAGCGCGAAATTCGAAAAATTTTTACTTTTCCCGAAGAAAAGTTGAAAGTATGAATTTTTGATTGATTTTGAATATTATTATTATTATTTCAATATTTGGAGTAAAGTGCAGTCCCTGTAATTGTGTATATATATATATTTATGAGTATAATTATGTATCGATAATACGGTACACAGCGAAGTGCATTTAAGCGTAATTCTTATCGTTTCTATTATAGTAGAATTCGCATTGCACGAGAGATTGTATGTGAAAATAAACGATTAAAAATAACACTTTAATTAATCCCATTATCTGTAGGAAAAATATTTTCCGTCATTGATTGATAATAAAGTTTGAGTATAAAATAGTGGAAGCGTTTTTCGAACGTATATTTATTTTCCTCGTAAACACAGTGGAATCCATATCGTCGATTTCATTTTTGAATCGCATTCGCTTTCGCTCCGATTAACCGTATCGATATACCGTAACATAACTTTCAACCTTGATCGAGACTTTCCACATAACCGGAATTAAATGCACTTGAAAATGCACTTAACGATTAAAGTAAGTTAAAAACGAAGCAAAACGATATTTGTCGATCAATCGTACGTAAATTTTACTTAAAAAAAAAAAAAAAAATCCAATCATATTCCAATTCTCTACAATAAATTTAATATCACAATCTGATCATAATTCGATAATTTTAATTCCATCCCAACGTCATTTCCTGTAATACAACGTAAGAGCAAATTCCGCGACTCTCGACGAAGAATTTCTTACGTTTTCCATTAAACCATAAAAAAACAATTATTCGTTTAATTGAAAAATTAATTCAAATTGGAAGGCGTGAAGTTGGAAACGAGGGAAGATATCTAATCTAATTGTCGATGCAAAGGAAGAAAGCGATGCGATTTAAAATGGCAAGACCGCGCCGTCTGAGAGAAGTTTTATACCGGTTTCGGTTTCACTTGAACCAGACACGAGAAACTCGATGACTCGTGTGATTGATGAGGATCAACGGTATGAAAAGAAAGAAAAAAAAAAGCATAAGAACGTGAGGAGACTGAAACAAAAAGTTGTCCAGCGTATAAATCTGTGAAGCATTGCGAAAACGATTAATAAAAAAAAACGTAACTCTATTTTCACTTCTCGTGAGTTCCTCGATGGAAATTTTAAAATATTTCTTTTATGCAGAAAAACGTGGCCCCATGAAATGATTCAAGATGATTTTACGATTGTTTCTAGAAAGTGGTCATTCACTTTTATATATTAAATATAAATAGTCACTATCATTTCATTACTGAATAAAAATTTCTGCAATTCATGCATACATAAATACATATGTTTTATAAGTTTGTCGTGTCTTTTTGGAATAAAAATTCAGTTTCGCAAGCATTGAAGATTACTTTATAGGGGAAAGATACATCATCACAAGGGTGTGAATATGTTTGAGAATATTTATATCGAATGCAATTCATAGAATCTAATGAAAGATAATTTTCGAATGAAAAAATTAGAAATATGATTTAATCATTCAATTTCTGAGAGCAATTTCAATTTTGTTCAAATACGAGTTGCTCGATTCGAGAAAATTCTCTGTTCCATCGTAAACATTTCCGTGACAATAATCCGTGGCAAAGGTATTCTAGAATTATTTCTTTGGGAACAAAACAATTTTACGAGTCGAATAATAAATGCCTGTACGTTTCCGTACTCTTGGATCCTGTCGAACTGATTCTCATGAAAAATGGTCGTTTACACGGTGGATAATTATCACAAGTTGGAAATTGCAAGTCTATAAAGATCTATCTGGTCGGACGGGCGAAAGTCATCCACCGTGTATAAATAATACTGGAACAGCATCCGCTTGGATTCAGTGCACTTTGATCACGGCTAGAAAAATCATGGGACGACTGGTTGGTATTTTTGAACCCTTAATCTTTTAGCTTCATCGGCTTGATTCTTCCTCCTTTCATAAAGATGAATTTTAAGAGTTATAGGTGAAACATATTTTCCAACTGGTTTATATACTAAAATATATTACGTCGTAATTATAGGCATTACTTAATATCGCCAATAAGTAAAAAAGTAGATAATTTAGAGGATACTAAATCAATTTCGTTTCCCGATTCCCATCCATTGATTATATAATTGAATCATTCGTACGTCTCTTTCATCTCTTCCTTTCATCTATTCCACGTGAATGTTTTTTTTCTCTGATTAATTTTTATCCGATTCTCGTAGGAGCAAAGTGTCATCACGTTGTTATGTCTCTCCATGGTCGTGACGTGTACGGCAACTCGAAAAGAGGATCTCGAAAGGGCAGCGGAGCTGGCTGTGGAAAAAGCAGCGGAAAGGGCTGCGGAAAGAGCAGTGGAGAAAGCGTTGGAAAGCGGAAACACCACCACCGAGTCGAAGATCGTTCGAGAATCTTACTCCAACAAGAGAAAAGTTCCTCACCGTGAGTTCAATTACGACAATCGTTCTTCCTCGTCGATGGAAGAAGAACCAGAAAACGATACCGAAGATTGGATCAGATATTTTAAAAGATTCGAATCCAAGTCTTTCAAAGAATGGCCGAATACACGCGGAAACGAAGAAGATTGGAGAAGATTCCCAAGGAGCAATATCTGGCAGGAACCAGTGATAACAGTTAAGAAGAAGATTCCGGTACCGGTGCCCGTAGAGAAAAAGATACCGTATATTGTGTATAAACATGTACCGTACGAAGTCAAGGTACCGGTACCACAACCGTACACGGTTGAGAAAAAAGTACCGTATCCAGTAAAAGTGTTCGTGAACGTACCCGTCGAGGTGCCAGAACCGTACACCGTGGAGAAGAAAGTACCCTACGAGGTGAAGGTGGATCGGCCGGTACCGTACAAAGTGGAGATACCTGTCCCACAACCGTACACGGTTGAGAAAAAGATACCGATAGAGGTGAAGGTACCGGTACCGCAGCCGTATACCGTCGATAAGACAGTGCCCTACGAGGTCAAAGTACCGGTTAAGGTACCGCAGCCCTACGAGGTGGAAAAAAAGGTGCCCGTACCGGTCAAGGTAGTCGTGAATCGACCTTATCCAGTGCCAGTGCCTAAACCATATCCCGTCGAGGTCGCCAAACCGTATCCAGTTCCTGTGGCTAAACCGTATCCCGTTCAGGTTAAGGTACCGGTCGATAAGCCTTTCCCTGTACCGATTGAGAGGCCGGTACCGGTGCCGGTAAAGGTACCTGCACCGGAACCATATACAGTGGAGAAACCAATCGAAGTGGAGGTAAAGAAACATTATCCCGTTCAGATTAAAGTGCCCGTAGACAAACCGTACGAAGTGTACGTGCCGAAACCAGTACCGATATCGATAGAGAAACCATTCCCTTATTGGGTTCAGGTACCGGTACGAGTGAATCTCGATTGGAAGGGAGTTAAATCTGAAAAATGGAACGACAAAGAAGACCTTAATACGAATGATAATGTTCACGAAGTTAACGATGAAAATTCGGATAGATCTCGAACAAGATCGGATTAGAAATTAAACGAACTCACGATTATGATTGTTATATTATTATTATTATTATTATTATTATTATTATTATTATTATGCATGTTATTATCGTGTTTTATTTATTTCAATTGATTTCTGACATCTTGACTCTCGAGATATTTCGAAGATATTTAGGATTTTTATCTTTAAAAATATTTCTAGTTTGTAAAACTAGAAATGTATTATGATAAAATGGTGATAATTTTTGTTTAATGTATTTCTACTGTTATATAAGTCGTATTTCTCATTTTTTCTCCACGATGGTTTTTCCCTATTCATATAATAGTATATGAATAATTAATTATCTATAAATATAAATATAATATAAATACATTCCATGCGATTGCATGAGTTTCCCACGGAAAACTCGTTGATCGTTAATCGATATGCGTATTCCTCGAATAGTTTTTCTTTTTTTCTTTTTTTAGAACACGCCTCGATCAATATTTTATTTGCAAATTCCTCATTTTATCGCGTACGATGGAGTCACTGATGCACTTTTTTTTTTTAATCATAAACAAAGCGAATATCTCCAAAAAATAATCCAATTATCGAACGTAAAATTATCTTCCGGTCGTAGAAAGTGATTTGTACGTGTCAATATTGATATATAATCAATTAAATCTTTCAAAATAAAAATAATAATTTACAGATTCGTTTCGGTACTTTCATCATTTATTAAAAATTAGCAAACATTTCACTTAATCTATCAATCACTAGTATCACTACGTTCCTGCAATTATATCTGCCCCGTGTTATTTCGCTTTCAAGATCGCGTAATTACTATCTAAACCCTCAATTAAAAGCCAGTAGTACGCATATATTAACATATAGATGCTACTATCATATCTGCTTTCCAGTTTTGGAATTATCATCAGGTTGGCATATACAGTGGATACGGTGGAAAAAAAAAAAACAAAATTTGATTTCCTTCGTTGTTGCATAAGCGTAAAATTCATTCCCCCCAATATATAACGGATGGCTTGTAAGTTTACCAAACGGACAATTACGGAAGCAGAACGTGTATTAAAAGAATAAGGAAGGGAAGAGAATTCGGTAAGAGTCTCTCGAATTATCCTCTCCTTTTCTCTCTACACGAGACGTAATGCAATTAACATTCATCGATGCGTTTCGAGCTCAGCATCTGCACGATCGATCTCTCAGACAGTAGTTTCATCAGTTAAGAACGGTTGCCCGAATACTCTGAATAATTCAACTTCAACTTTGTATTATTCATTTAAGATGATTTATTGGATTTTAACTCTTTCTTTTTGTAATTAACATTAGAACTAACGACCTATTATATTATGCGGATAAGATATATTATATCCACATGATTAAAATTAAAGTGGGTATTACGAGAACGATGTCTTATAAGTCTCAAGAAAGGTTAATTCGTTCGAGTTCGTGTAACCGAATGTTTTTTTTTTTTAACGTATGATGAAAGAAATGCTTTAATTTTATGCAATAACAATGAGAAAAAAAATTGTAAAACGAATTGTTAGAAATTTTAAAGAGCTATATTAAAAAGGGAAAGTGAATTTAGGAAGGGAAATGAAAGGATACTTCAAGTCTATAAAATAACAGGTTCATTTCACCTTAAATAAAATAACACGTTCAGTGTGGTTACTTCAATTCGACTAACTTGATTTCAACTTTGTGTTTACGTAAGACGAATTACCCCACTTTAATTCGTTTGAACTGTGGTAATTAGACACGAAAGAAAATGTCTTCTCTTCAACATTAATGGAAAAAAAAAAAAATAAAAGAAAAAAAAATAAAAGAAATTAAAGATTTAAAAAAAAAACGATAAAAGAGAAAGCGAATTTGGATAGCGGAATGAAAGAGTACAACTCGAATAATATAAATCACATAAATGATTTTAAGTTTCTTGAATTCAAATTGCTCGAATTCAAGCAACTTGATTAATCTGAGTAAGGCTTTACTGGCGTGATGTAAATCATATATTTTATGCCCCTTCCTCCATATCTTGTTACCACTTCCATCGCTTTTTATTTTTAGTTTTTTTTTTTTATTTCACCTTTCCACCGTGGACTCTCTTCCTCGCGTTCTCTTCGTTCCACGAAAGAGGTGGTCGCGGATTCAATCGGTGGAACGTCATTCCTGTGGGGATCCAGAAAGGAGGGGACAATCGTTTTGACGAAGAAACTTCGGAATATGGAAATGGTTGCAGGAAGAAAAAAAAACAAAAAGAGAAATTGTTCGTTCAATTTTGGAAACTTGAAAATGCGAATTCGTCAGGCCAGTGATATAGATTAGACTTTTTTTAATCCATAAATTAAAATTACAAGAAAATTACGAATTATAAGCATTGACGTAAAAGATAATGAACGATGGTAATCTTTGGAATAAAAAAAATATGACGAATCATTTTTATTTTTAGAGGATCGTTACAGGATGAAGACATTCGAGGAGTAAAAAATTCGTTAGTTAGGTGTAGGAAAATATCTTGAATATTTAAATATAGATATAAGATATAGAATATTGAAGTCAAAGAAGTTGGTAGTTCTTGGAATAAATAGATGATCGACTCATCTGTTACAAACGATTTTTAATAAGCATTAATTAGCGGAAATCGCGATGGAGGAAATCTGGATGAACAAAACATCAGGCAAACAATGTTTTTAGGGTCTAACCGGTTTAACCGTGAACATTTTCTTACTGCTGTTTAAAATAAGTAAATCAAACACTCGTTAAAAAACACCTATCCTCTGAATTTCTTCTCGAATTCTTTCAAATATAACTGACAGTAGAAAATTAAATAAAATTATATACCTCGAAAATTCAGCCTATATTTTTTCTTTAATTTATTATAACACAACCTTCTAGCATTAACCAAAAAAAAAAAAAAAAAAAAAAAAGAAAAGAATCTCTATCGAAATAATACAAAGTTGAAAGTAAATTACTCTTAATTATCACATATATCGTATCTCGCAAATCTTTTATATCTTTCATATTATCTTTCGCGCGAGATCTCTCCAATTTCTTTCCCTATTAACCCGCGTAAAGGAATCTATTTAAAATTAATCACCGTCAAACGCGTAGTATCGTTTTAATTTAATCGATGGGAAGGATAGATAGAGGCGCGGCGCTTGAGGAGGAGTGTGAGTTTCGGTAAACACTGGCACGTCTTCCGCGCGGTGAGCGTTTCCTTTCACCCTGGAAGAGAATCCCCGGCACGCCAACGGGTACGCCAATGCACATACGACGGGTTATGGAAGCAACCGGGGGCCGGGATTTAAAAAGAAAAAAAATGCTACAACGTCGCGAGCGTCGAGCGAGGGGCCCCGCTCGCTCGCTCGCATGCTCGCGCCATACGCGCGCGTGTTTCACTTTTCCGCGAACGTAGCGCGAACAGAGGGGCTGGAGACCGATCGCGACGGGGGAAAGCGGACTATAAAGACCGTGGAATCTTGGGGGGAAGTATCCAGTAAAGTCTGGACTTCGACCAGATATCGGAGTGCATCGCGAGACATGAGATATTTGGTGAGTATCGAGAGAACATCGCGCGAATATCCTTGGAAAACTTGTCCTCGTCATTTTCCAACCGTTTCCTTCGATCGAAGAAAATCGAAATTTTGAAATTGAAAAGAGTTGAAGTATCTAAGTTTCGTTAACGTCTCGTCTTCGTTTCAGTTTCATACGATATTGGTTGTTGGCCTGTTGGCCACGGCGTTTTGCGAGAAAGAGTTGGAGAGGAGCGCCGTGGAGACTCGCGGCGAGTCTAACGTAGAAAAGAGGCAAGAGAAACGGGGCCTCTCGCATTTCGAGGGTGATATCGGTGGTGGCGGCGATTACGGCGGAGGACACGAGATCGCTATATCCGGAGGAGATGGCGGTGGATACGAAGGCGGCGGTTACGGGGGTGGTGGTTACGGCGGTGGCGGTGGGTACGGGGGCGAGGAAGGTGGCAAAGTAAAGGAGATCACGATCGTGAAGAGCGTCAAAGTACCCTATCCGGTAGAGAAGAAGATCCACTACCCCGTGGAAAAGGAAATACCGTACCCGGTCAAGGTCCCCGTACCACAACCGTACCCGGTCGAGAAGAAGATCCCGGTCCCCGTCAAAGTTCTGGTCAAGGTGCCGGTCCACATTCCGCAGCCCTATCCGGTAGAGAAGACGATACCGTACCCTGTCCAGGTACCCGTGGAAAGGCCAGTGCCGTACAAGGTCTACGTGCCACAACCGTATCCGGTGGAGAAGAAGGTTCCATACCCGGTCAAGGTACCCGTACCACAGCCGTACCCCATCGAGAAGCCCGTACCGTATCCAGTCAAAGTCGTGGAGCACGTCCCCCAACCGTTCCCAGTCGACAAGCCTGTACCGTACCCGGTCAACGTGCCCATCGAACGGCCGTACCCTGTTCACGTCCCTAAACCGTATCCAGTGCCCGTGGAGAAGCCCGTACCGGTGCCTGTCGAGAAGCCTGTACCTTATCCCGTCAAGGTGCCCGTCGAAAGACCCGTCGGAGTACCTGTAGAGAAGCCAGTACCCGTCGAAGTCAAGGTACCCGTACCCGCGCCGTACCCGGTGGAGAAGCCTGTACCGGTGCCCGTGGAAAAGCCTGTACCGTACGCGGTTAAGGTGCCGATCGAACGGCCGGTAGCTGTTCAGGTCACGAAGCCGGTAGCGGTTCCGGTCCCTAAGCCTGTGCCGTATCCGGTTAAGGTACCGGTGCCCGTTCACGTGCACGATCACGGATACGGAGGAGATTCTGGGGGTCTAGAGGGTGGTTACGAGTCGAGTTACGGCGGTCATTAGAGGAATAGGGGGTATGTATCGCGAATTGGGGGTGAGCCATTCGTCACCCCCATTCGTAACTCGTAGGTTCAATCGTTTAAATTGTGTCGCGTCAACCTTTCTTCTCCCTCTTGGAGATTGATCAGAGTTTATTATTATTTCCGACGCGACGGAGGTATATTTATTTCCTAATTAATAATCATTTTCCGAAAAATATATGCATCGCTGAGCCGAATGATGGAGAGAGAGACGAGAAGGGGGACGGCGCAAGATGGACGCAAGCATATTCTCGAGTGGATCGTTCTTCGGCCAGTGATTTATTTAGAACGTAGTAGTATTATACCCTTCGATACCTGAGTACCTAAGAATATATTATATGTACGATGTATTGTACAAAAGATTCACACGAGGCGTTCGACGAGTAATTGTTAATTCGAGGACGCCCCTGTACCATGTGTCTTTCGCTTCTTTCTAATAAAACCAAAGACCAAAAATCTACGGTATTTTCGATATTTCTCCATTCTCTCCAAATCACTATCTCCAAATCACGATCCGATCGATATTCAACGAGGATTCTAATACTGTACGAATTACTCGCAATCAAAAATTCTGAATCCAGCCACATTACGTTTTCTGTCCGCTTCTAATTTCGTAAGAGCGCTTTTTCGCTTCCCGAGGAAAGCGTCGAACGCGATATCATCTTCGAATCGACTTTCGCGATGCGCGGTAACGCAACGTTACGTCCGTAACAAACGAGCCACTGTTTCCCGGAAAAGTTCGAAAGTGGCCGGCCAGATGTAAGTACGAGAATACGTTAACGCGGAAATAGACTGGTGATTAACGCGATAAAAAGTTGGCCGGCAATTATTAATCCGTAGGTAGCCGAAGAAAGAGAAACTTTCATCGAACGTGTGCACGTAACGATACAAAACGGAGGAGTCGAAAAATTTATCGAACGCTCGTCGATGAAGGCTAGGCGAACCGAGATTCGCTGACACGGAGAAAGCCTCTTTCTCTCGATGCATCGGGATGATACAACTTCAAACTTTGAATTAAGACCGATCGTGAGTGAAATCGTCCCTCTTCTTCTTAGGTGGAGAAATCCGCATATTTCCTCGATGATTTTCAATAATGTATATATATATATATATATATATTCAAAGATGTATTCAAAGACTTACCGAATGTACGGGATATTTGCAGGAACGTGATATTTAGCGCCAGGATCGAAATCGTCCTCCGATCTCAAAACAGGGGGCTTGATACCGGCGTATTGCTCCATCAACCTGTGCCAATGACAGTTGTAGTCTTCCCTGGTGACGTAACCGCGGAACACGTCCCACCGCCACCTGTCCATTACGATGCTGAACGGCAACATCACCAATTTATCCATGGCAAGAGTGAACAGGTAATTGATATCCGTTGTAGACTCGTCGATATACTTGTTACCCAAACTTAGAGTCTGAAGATGGCGAGGAGTGGCGACGCTGAGGGCCACGGCTTCACCCACGGCTTCGTGGAATCCTGCGCGAACCAAGATTTTTTTACACTGTGCGCGCGCGTGTAATTCGCGGGGAAAGCGAGGACAGTTACAGACAAATTGTCAACCGCTAAAAATCTTTCAATTTCTTTCACTCCTCGAGAGGTGAAAGACAAGGTTGTTTTTGCTATCGTAAGTCGTAACTTTCGTCGAGTGACAACTTAATCCCACCATTATCGACGATTTTCTAACTATCCAATTCGAGTGAAAAAAGGAAAAGTAAATGAAAAGTTTAAGGATTGCCATACATCGAATATTTTTCATACATGTTTTCTCTTTTCTTTTCTTCTCTTTTTCTTTTTTTATCGATCGAGCCAATTAAGTTAGGAGTTCGGTTATTTATTTATTTTAACCGGCTCGACAAATATGCAAGGTCGCAGTTATATCGTTCACGTGATTTATTTTCATAGCGTCTATTCCGTTGGGCGAACGACCGGCCGGCAGACCGGCCGGTGAAAGCGCGATTATACCATAATAAAAATATTTTAACGATCGTACAGATTGGAGAGTACTTGCACATCCACTCGGACACACCGGATCGGTGCTCGTGCGAATCCGCCTCGACCGTATCGTTCTCGCTCTCGCTTTCGCGCTATTAACCGTACAAGTCTTGTGTGGACCGTCTACCGGAAGTCGGACCCCATTCCTTACGCAACTACCGTGTATCGTCCATTATGCCATCGCGTATCGTTTCCCTTGTTTCTTATTCGTCAATCTCGTTCGTGCGTTCGTGCTTATATTTACTTCAAATTTTCCATCACTTGTGTATTTGATTTATTTCGCTCGGAGAAGAATGTTCGATATATATATCGATAGTGTTTGATTTTGGTGGTGATTGATCGATTTTCCCGAAAGAAGAGAAAGTTTATACCTATTGGTTCACTTTTTTTTTTTTTTTTAGTAATTTGTGATTGAATTTTTTTAAAATTTAAATTTATATCGTAGGAATAATCGATCAAAGGTTGGGGACGAGGCATTTATATACCTGGATTGGCGCCATCCCTGAATTCACGAGTTAATCCGCTGTATCGTAAGAAATATTCGATATGAGCCATCTCGTGATGCACTGTGATTAAATCTTTCATGGTGACTTTGGTGCACATCTTGATCCTGTAAGAAATATAAAAATTGATTTCGAAATTCGAAAGAGAATTTATTTCCATTCTTTTTTAATTAAGTAACCTGTAATCTAGACGGTTGCAGAAGTCCCAAGCGGAAGCCTGGCATATCAAAGGTCGATCTCCAGGGTCGACGATTATACTTCCGGCCCAGAATTCCGGTGGCATAGCGCTCAGGTTCAAAGATAAGTAAAATTCCTCGGCGATTCTGAACATCTCGATAGGTGTGTAACCCTAAACAAATTTTAGTCAGTTTCAATTTTAATCTCGATCAGATGAAAAAAGTAGCGTTAGAATTAATTAAAATTAATTAAATTCAACGAACGTGTTGTTGTAAGTTTTATCTCGGGAATAAATTCATGTAGAAATTCAGCATGAAAGTCTTTTGGCATAATTGAAGATAAAATAATACATAGAAGATAAAACATATAATCATAAACGATTGATGATTGTAATCGTATATTTGAAAATCAAAAAAAAAAAAAAGGCAATTGCGAAATTAAAAATTAAACTAATCTAATCTAATAATAAGTTTCACTGTAAGAATATATTTATTTGATGAATAGATTACGAATATTCGTTATGTATTTATAGAAAATTTAAATGGATAAAAATTTATAAGAGTTCAAAGTTTTATACGATCTAAGAATTTAATTCCACGTAATGAACAATAAAGGAAGAAAAATAAAAAAATTTCGGATGGAAATGAGAGAAACATTGTATTTCTCGAATCTTCACTCACTTCGCCGTTACTTTCGAATCGTAACAGGTTACTTTCGATTCTATCTGGCGCACAATGAACGATTGAATTCATTAGCCTGTCCAAGTTAATTCCACTTTGATAAGAATTATATAATATTTAATAAACTCTTACTTGGGCCTGCATTTCCTGCGTCACATCTAGATTATTTTTTCCCGGGTATGGAATCGTGATATCGATAATGTTAGTCCACGACTGAGCCCAAATATTGCCTGTTATATAATATTAATTATATTTTACAATATTTAAAAATATGACAATAATATCGATATTATGGAACATTCTAGAATTGAAATTGTATTACTACCAAGAATATGAGCTGGAAGAAGAGTATGAGTGCCGATCTTCTCGGGTCCGTACAAGTCCCTTAATTTCCTTCGAATATACGCGTGTAATTCTTCGTAAAGGGGACGTATCATTTCCCAAACTTCATCGATATCTTGTTGCAGATTGGGAGATTCGTAAGGGAACATCCAATATTCTGCCGCGTCGGTGAAATCTGTGTGATTTACAAAAAAAAAAAAAAAAAAATAATTTCTTCCAATTCTCAATTATTTCAGCCACATTTATCCAGCAGATAGATTCTAAAATCATGATACGAATCGATGCTACACAAGAAACAATTAGATATGCGAGTAATTATAAAATCAACGGGTGGAGAACAAAGGAAAAATGGTATGAATTTGTCGAAAGATTGAAAATCTCTGCACTCTGCACAATAAGTTAATTTTCAATCATACTGTTTAGTTTAGCTGCCTCATTGTTCAATGTGACAAGTTGTTGATACAGATCCTTGATCCTCATGCCGCTACGTCTTCTCCATTCCGTCCAAACATATTGCAACTCGTCCCAGTTGCGACTTTTCGCCATGATCTGCGATATATCTACGAAATAACGTAATTCAATATTATTCTTCGAACAAACAAGACTAGATATTAATCGTCGTGCAAGACGTTCAATTTATTTATACAGAATCGTATTTCAAATAAGATTCTTTAACTCGATCGATTTTCACGATACCCATAAGATTGATAGCCTCTTGTGACACGAACAACTGGCATAGTTTTAAGTTGAATAGATCTAAAGTATCCATATTTTGTTGCGAATTAGAGATAAACGAATATCAGTTGTAATGAACCATTTTATTTTGGACATTATAACAAATGTTATAGATTTAATCGTATTTCAAATAAGATTCTTTAACTCGATCGATTTTCACGATAACCATAAGATTGATAGCCTCTTGTGACACGAACAACTGGCATAGTTTTAAGTTGAATAGATCTGAAGTATCCATATTTTGTTGCGAATTAGAGATAAACGAATATCAGTTGTAATGAACCATTTTGTTTTGGACATTATAACAAATGTTATAGATTTAAGCATAAGATAATTATAAATGTAAGTTGTATGGATTCAAAACTCTATAACTCTAAGTTTCTCATAAAACGTCAAAATTGTACTAAGTATATAAATTTGATTATATAAAAATCGACATATCCTGCACAATTTTTATTTTATAGATTTTATAGGTTAAAGTTACATAATTTCAAGTTTAATTACAATTATTCAATTTTCGATATCGATTTTCCTGAGCAAAATAATCTATCTTTCTGATCTTACCCGTATCCACTTTTATTATTCATTATTATCCATAATGAATCATTATTATTCATAATGAAAATATGTTACGTGTTCGTCCTTAACCAGCGATACGTGACGAAACGATTTTTCAAAGACGTAGAAGATCATTTTTTTAAGGCAGACCATCTTTAATGAATATAATCGATGAAATCGTCGAATCTTTAAAAGTTATTTTTTTTTTTTAAATCTGCAACTCACATCATTGTTACCGATAGAATCTCGATCTTCTAGATCTAAATGAATCGCGAAGACAGAATCTTTAAAGAAGATCATAAAACTTCCGTGTTTCTGTCTCGTTGATTGTCTTTTGCGGTTTACGAGACATCGTTCATTATACGTATCTATTTGTATCCTATCTTACAACAATAAAAAAAAAAAATCGTTTCTGGATGATCTGAGAGATTAGACAGAAATTAATCCTCTTATATTTGGAAAGAGAAATGATCCGAGTAGATAGAGCTAAGAATATTTTCCATTTTCCGTCGAAACACGAACACGCGTGAAAGAAAAAGAGAAATTATAATGAATTTTCATGAATCCTCCTTCTTTTAACGCACAACGATGAAATATTTATCGTTCATTCGTGTTTACGTGTTAGAGAGGCACTTTCTTATGCGTAACAACCGCTTACGCGTATCGTGGCAATTTCGCCGACTACCAGCCGTGAAAATCGTATCGTTGTTTGTTTTTTCCTTCACGGACAATTCGAGGATATTATTCATTACCTGGATACAGCCGCAGCCCACACCGGAAGGGATCGTTGTACGCGCAAATGGTAGCCTCGTTGTACACTGCCAGCATATCGTTGATCACGCGATTGTACTGAAAAAAAAAAAAGAAGAAAAATAAGGAAGAAATGAGAAAGGAGGAAAAGTAGGAGAAAAAGGAAGGAAAGAGAAAATATTATTGGGAAAATAAATCGTAAGGAAAGAAATATAAAAAGGAAAGATGGAGAAAATTTGTGTCTCGTAGATCGTTTTTTCGTTCCCTCTTCTTTTCTTTATTGTTGAAAAAAATAAGCATTTATTATCGTTAGGAAATGAAATTTATACTTCCTATTTGAAAGAGTCTGTTACGCGACTAACTAGAAACGGAAGTGAGTGATGGAGCGAATAGATTCGATTGCTTTTTTTTCGTTTGTTATTTTTGATTTTTCTTTTTTCCCGCGGAGATTTGCGTTTTTAACGAGTAATCGAAAAGATTGTTTTATTCTTGCTATTATTCATGTTTCTTACATTCATATTTATAGACCATGAAAAAGAAACAGAGTATATTATACTATATCCTTCTTTTTATACTTTTTAAGTATGTATATTAAATTCTTCATTTTTTACACATAAAATCACTTCCTTCTTATCTATTAGAAACAATGTAGCAGATAAGAAATCAATAAAAATCGATTTATCAAATGATGATGATTTTCATGTATTAGGTAATTGTTATTTACCCTGTCCAATTGATCGGGTGGAAGAGCCGATGGACCAACCACAGACAAATATCTGAGACGTCTTCTGATCACAGGATCTCTGATATTATTTTTATCGATCCTCGAAATCAGGAACCAAGCCTGATTCTGAAAGTCTGCGTATATTCTCTGAGCTTCGAGCTGGAAACAAATATTTTTTATCTTGTTACAAATTACATGTTCAAAAAATCGATTTTGTAACATTATTTAGTTTTTATTCATCGATGATGGTATTATTTTGCAATGGAATATGCAAAGAAAGAATTCTTGTATCGAAGAGCAAGGTAGTAATCAGTGTGGAAGGCGCTTGTCCATGTGGAACTGGTTCGAAGTGCAAATCGACCAACGCCAGGTTTACCGTTACCGATAAACACAGTTATCTTCACTCTTCATAGGATTAGAGATAGACGAAGGCGTTGGAGGAAAGGAAAATACTCGAGAAAGTGGACACAGGTTTCTTTCTGGGTCATTGAGAAACGTTCAATCGTCATAGAAGAATTCTGATTTAAAAGGAAAAGTAAAATAAACGCCTAATTTTCATTTCACAGATACATATAAAGAGGAAGGAAGAAAATTCTTGAACGATTTCTTCTTCAATTTTCCTCCCCTCCCTTCCATTCCTAAACCTCTAAGAAATAAAATCATCTTTTCGAAAATCATTTTGTACATTTATTACATACATATTAAAATTAAACATATTAAAATTATCGAAGAATTACTTCGAGGTAAAAAAATTAATTCATTAATAATATTTTGGTAAAAATAAATTCCTTTCCATAAATTCAACAGATCTCTGTTAGAAACCAGTACATATTCAAATTCTTGAACATAGAATTAAGCAACATCGAAGAAAATCTCATGCCTTCGACATCGTCTCGATACACGAGTTTCCCCAAGTATTCGAAGAATAACGAAGGAAAAGAAGAAGAAGAAGAAAAACGAAGACACGGCTATTATCATTAGCATCACGCGACTAACATAGCGGATTTCGCGTTGAAGGCTGAACATTTCCATTCCAACTTGGACTGATGTTCCGTTGCGAAATCATTTGGGATACACCGATGCCACAATGGGAGCCGGTGGGAATATTTCCCGCGAAGGTGTTCGGCCCCTAAGCGGACAACAAAGGCCGGCCACCGAGGAAACGTGCACGCGAAATCGCGATTCTCCGCGATCTGACAGCCGCGATGACGTCTCTCACGGAGCGGGTCGAGGTCTCAGTGTCATCGAGCAACATCGAACGATCGCGGTGCACGCTGTTGGAATACACGATTTTAGGACACGGAGGATACGTCTTAACTTATTATGTCTAACTCTTATGCCTGATCTTGAGAAAAGGGTATGTTCGAACGTGAGAATTTTGTAATTGATTGTGTCGATTATTGAAGATATCTTGAGAAATTTGGAATTATTTAATCGTGTGGATTATCGAGATAAATGGTTTCGAAATATGAAATTTCCAAATTAAACGTTTCGTTAAGCGACGAGGATAATTAAGTCCGTGGACAGACGAAGAGGCTCGTTAGTTTATGAAGTCGATTGAATTAATTCCAACTGAATTCATTGCGGTAAATTGGTGACTTTCGGAATGGAAAGGAAGAAAGTTGAATGATAACGGATCCGATGATAAACCGAATCTCGTACTTTTTACCGAAACTCGAAAATTGTTATCGCATATGCGGGTGTTTCGGTCACGAATTCGTGGAAATTGTAACTTAAATTCCACATGGATGGAATTTTAAATAGAATTGAACAATATGCCGGTGAATATTTCGCATACTCACCGCCTGTATCTGAGTGTATTCGTTCACGTCCGTTTCGTAGGACCATTGCGCAGCCACGTTTGCGCTGCATCTCTCGGTACCAAGGAAGTCCAATCTGGCTAAAATGTCTTGCAACTCGCCTTCCGTAGGTGGAAGTCGCCTGCCAAAATTATCGCGAGAATTTTCATTCAACGACGGTATATCCAGCTGACCGTGAACCAAGGAAAATAAACCGAAAAGAATCCAAGAAGGCATCATCTGAAAAATATAAGAAGAAAAAGTTAGAAACAATCGTGGCTCCATGTCCACGAGCACAAATTTCTTTCATATTTCTTCCTAATGTGTTCCCATCGATCGCTATTACGCCGATGGAAGATATTTGTGGCGCCAATATCGAGCGTATATATCGATAGATATACGTCAATAAAAATAAACTGTTCCCTTCAATGTTACACGCGATTCGTTCCCTTTTCCGTTTCAAAAATATATCGAGGACAATGAACCTTTCCTGATAATTCTTTAAAAATTTGAAAATTTGACTCCAAATCAATTACTCAAACCGATAAATATGCCAATTGCGCGATTCGAAATAACGAGAAATAACAGATGAATTTGAAGATCATTAGTCTCAATGGTAGATATTACATTGCTTTCGTAAATCATGCCCAGCGCGTTGCATTACGAGCGAAACGTGCAATTTACGTGCAATTGATTTGTCGACTTCTTGGTTATTACGTCTTCGCGTTACGTATTTCCTCCTTTCAGCATGAAAGGCTATTCATGCAGAGTAGTGGGTCATCTACGATCGCGCACCGATCCTGCAACCTTGAATGTTTGATCCTCGAGCACGATTGCGATGCAATTTAATCGACTCGTGAGAAACTTGCTATATATACATATCTTAATCACGGATTTCTCAATTGGTAGCCTCCATTCAATTCTAGTATTTTTTTTATTAAATTTATACACACACTTCTATTAAGACGAATCTTCGCTTTAAAAAAAAAAAAAAATCTCATTATCCATTGGAAAACGTATACCTTAGAAGAATTGTATAATTCCACCACATCAAATCTTAAGAAAGAAATTTAAACTTCAAATCTATGCACTTTCTCTCTCTCACAACAACAAACTCATGAAACTAACTCCAATTAACAGATTCACCGACCCGTACGATCAACCCCTCCCCAAATTTCCATTTTCCTATTCACGTGCAACACTTTCACCCTCCTACAGAAACCTTCTTCCACATCCTCCAACGTTCCTCCAATCCGAAACGTTGTCAATAATTCATTGGCGAAGTCATCGACGACAATTCTCGATTCGAAGAGGAAGAGACTTACTACTACCGATCTTTTCATCCCCTTAGCGGCCGAACGTTGCACGTAATTTCTCTTTTTGGGGCCGTCGTCGATCTCAACGATTCTGGACAATGAGACGCGGCGATGATTGTTGTTGACGAGCGGCAGTTTCGTTCTGCCGTTGCTAAAAGCCTCGTGGCCGACGCCAAGTGTACATTTATCCCTGCGAAGCAGTTCGACCACGGGGGAGGTCATCCGTGGCGAGAGGTGGGGATCCGCGTGTGCACACCTTGGTGTGTCGTCGTCGCGTCGAGGATGTCTCGATTCGTGGACAAGCGTGGGAGGATGGAATTGGGCCTTGGGAAAAACGGTAGAAAAAGAGATGACATTTCTGCCAATGATAAGATCGAGCTCGTGAAAACGGTCCATCGTTTCGGTGGAACACAATCGATAAGAAAGAAACTTAACGCGTTGATTAATGCAATGGAATGTTAGAATGTTTCGCAGTATTCGTTTTTGTCACTGACTATCGTGATTCTGAACCAAGAAGAAGAAGAAGAAGAAGAAGTGAAACTGAAAAATTTAACATTTGAGATCAGGGCACTCGTATTCATTTTTCTTACCGATCGCAATGAATTTTTTTCTCATGATAATATAGTTTCAGTTGCAGATTGAGGATAATATTGATTTATGAGCCTGAGTTTACGATACGGACTGAAATCATCGGCACGAATCCGTTCAGATCAAATAGGTCAGAGTTTTTGTCGCTCTTTTTACTCCGAATGACGTTTGTTTCTTCTAATGCATAATAGTTATATATATATTTTTTTCCTTCGTATTATTTTTAAAACCTTCATTTAAATTGACCACCATTCGTTATTTTTTTTCCTTTTTCAAGTAATTGAAAATTACATTAAGAGAAGAGGTTCGTTGACTCATATGGAAATCTCATACGAGGCACGTCGATTAAGAAGAAATTCGATGGAGGGACGTTGCTACGACGAAAACAGGCCAGTGAGAAGGCTACGGAGGAATCAACCTGCTGGTCGATTACGAAAGCTCCAAGCTCTCACGTTGACAACCGTCCTCCTACACGTCGTCGACCTCTCTCTCTCAATGAGCCTCATTGTCTGGGAGCCGGGCACGCGCCTCTTTTGCATCTTGTAACAATTTTTACATTCGTCCTTCAGCTTTGTCGGGCCATTGCATCGATCGTTTTCATCTCGAAGGATCGATTAAAAAGACTCGTCTTTTGATAAATCAGAAAATTTTGGAAAATTTATTAATCTTTGTGAGAAGACCACTCGTCAACGAAAGGGTTTCGCTGTGATTATTATAGTAATCGATCAAAATTGATAGAAGATGGGATGGATGGAAGATAGATCGAGACACCTGAATGATGGATGACGGGGGTATAATAGATGTTATTCTCGATAGATTAAGGGATGTTTGAAATGGAACGATAAGAATTGTCGTTTATTTGATTACGAAACGCGTTACAAAGGAAGTTACAGAAGTGTTAGGAAGAAGTGACTATTGAAAAATATTGACGATAAAAAAAAACTAATAACACGATTTGCATATGAAACATCAATCGACGAATTCTATGAAAGTGGAAAAAAAAAAAAATGAGTCGATTCACGCGAATGATTCATCGCTATCCGCATGCCTAATTACGCAATTATCTTTGAGAGAGAATCTGATCGGTGTTGCTTCCTGCTTCGACTATCTGTACCTCCCTGAGAATTCTTAAACACCATTGTGTCACCGTCGCATCAGCCTTTAATTGAAATCGTGACTCATAATTTTGCAAGTTTTTAATAAACGTTGCAATGGTCGTGAGAAGTCGACAGGGTTGAAATTGCACGTTTAATACTCATTGTTCGACAGTCGTTTTTCGACTCGTGATTAATCTTCCTCCGTTTCTATTTTTCTTCCTTTTTTTTTTTTTCAAGCAGACGATGATTCAGTATTTTTAATGATATGAGATAATCGCTGTGAATTGGTATTATGTCTAGTTGACATAAAATTAATCGTAAAGATTCGAGTTTATTACAATTTTTAATAATTGTTAATTTAATTTAAATTCCTCTTTATAGGAAACCAATCACTCGATATTACATATCTTTATTGCCAATCAATTCCAATCGTGATTCGATCACAATTTTGTAAATAATATGATAAAAACCGTGGGAAACAAACCGCGGAGAAAAATGAATGATTAGTATTAATCGCGAGCATTTGTTCAAGGTGATCGCCATGCACTCGTTTTCATCGATCGTGAAACGTGCGTCCACATGCGTGACGCATCATCTTGACGGAGATTAAACCCGTAGATCGGCAAGAAATCCGATAAACAACCGCACCCTGACGAGGATAGTCTCACGATGATTTGAAAAACGGCTAACATCTATCGTATATAGCACGTCAGACCTTGAATCACTGTTGGCGAAGTTTTGCTATTCGTGTATACGTTTTATTCCATATATAATTGAGCTAGTTGCTTGCGCAACGCGGGAATTGTAAAATTGTTATAAATAAGTTTTGTTTCCGAGCGAGAAAATAATTTCATTTATGCCGATTCTAAATTCTATCTTTTTCGTTGCGCTTTGCTAAAATGATTCGTATTAATAAAAAATAAGATCTATTCTACGATTTTCAATCTTTCGTTTTGTCCAAGAGATGGAAAAATAGATTCTATTTAATTCCTTCAATTGTTCACTGTTCATTCGAAGAAGGAGAGCGATATTTAAGGATTTACAACAGGTTTCGAAAAATACAAGATCACGTATCGCGCGCACGTAACCAATTACCGGGGTCTTCGCAAGCGAAATTGAATTAACGCGGAGAAGGAATTAACGAAACGCAAATTCAGGCCTCAATGCCGCACCAGAAGCGGTAACGCAATATCGTGGTTTTTACTTTAAAAGCGCGCCTCGTGTTCTCCCAGCACAACTTCGACAATGCTAATCCTGTCAAGAGATAAAAGGTACACTGGTCCCACGCACTGGCCCCAATTCTGGGTTCAAGTACGCTACCGTTTACGAGACGCATCCATGCGTTTCTTCGACTTTTTTTTGTCCGTAGTTGATACATCTTTGCGTGTATTATCCTTTTCGAATTAAAACATATAAAGATAGAACTCTACTTACTTAGGTTTTATTCATATAAAACAGAAGGATTTTTCATTTATATTTAAATTGGAATTGAGGTTTTGAATTTGATCGTATTTCTAACGAATCTCTATATTATATCTTGTGATCTCTATATTATGAATATATTTTCTAAAGAATCTTTGATTTTTGATCTTATTCTTTTTTTTTTTTATCACTTTTTATTTTTCTTATTTCATTATTCGTTTCTTCGTTTGAAAATCAAAGTTATACGACATAAAATAGGTCTATTTGCGAAACAAATTATGCAAAGAAGGAATCATAAGATTTACCAACTAACAATTTAAATATTTCCACTTTAAGTAACAATAATAAAGTGATACGTAACATTTATATTTACACAGGACAGAAAAGATTGAGCTTTAATTAACGAGCTAACTAATATAATATAATATATACGTTTGTTGACGAATGCAATATAATACAATACATATATATACAATAAAAAAAAATAATCTTCATGATATTTCCTCAACATCCACATTTCCTTAATGTTATCTACGTTACCATCGAATCTTCATCTAAATTTACTTTTTACATTCACCTCTTTCGATATACACACGATTGCAAATCATCGTGTATCTTTCACATTGCACTGTAACTACGAGTCACAATACGAAGACAGAAAACGGCGATTGTCAGCGTTAGGACAAGGCAACCGATGAAACGTGGGAAAACGGTGATACGTGTTACCGGTATTACGCGAGCACGCTCAAGAATTATTCAAAATGCAACGTTATGAAGACGGCAAGGCCGAATCGACTAAATGATTGAATCCTTTTTATCGATCAGTCAGTTTGGGTGAAGGTTAACGACGCGTTCGCGGAAATGGAAAAACGAAGAGAAGAAAAGAAGCTCGTAATCAGGATTAAAATTCAATGTGGTAGACTTAATTGTAAAAAAAAAAAAATATTTGAACATTTTTAATGAAAAATGAAAAAAATGATCTTTTTGATTGCATTTCATCTCTGTTCGAAAATTAAATAAAATACATTATACCTTTGGACGAGTTGTAACTTCTGAATATTTTGTTTCATAGCCGAATCGTAATACGACACTTGACAAGATAATTTAATAACTTGAACTTCGTTGACGCTTGAATAATGATACCAAATAATGACTGTGTCTTTTTACTCTTTACTCTTCTATCTGGCAAATCGATGTAAGGATTAAATTCATAAAAGACATTTTTTCTTTTAAAGGAATGAAGAACTTTTACTTTTAGTTAATTTTTCTATGATAACAAAGTGGAGACCGTATCTTTGCCATTTCGTGTATCGCGCAATGCTCCAGTGTGCACGACTTTTTTGTTCTATGCTTGACAGTTTTCACTATGTTTTCACTACGCAGTCATTAAACGTGATTGCATATTCTCGTTTATGTCTGTTTCGAATCGTGATGATTGGGCAATCTTCAATCTTCTTTTCCCCATATAAAATAAATACCAATATAAATTTAGAAAAATATGATTAAAATATGAATCATGGACAGTATTAGAAACGCATATAAAACGCTTGTAATAATATAAAATACCGCAATTAGTTTTATCTTTGAAGATTGACGATACGAAGTCGGTAAATACAATTAGAATAATTATTTTTGTTCGTCGATCAATTATCAATAGAAGAAAAATCATCATTTACAATGTGATTAATAGTTAATTAGAGTGATTACTTACCATTAATACGATCATTTATAAAGGAAGAATCATGGAATAAGAATGTAGATGTTATGTAAAGAAAACCATAAAACTTCGATAAAGAAACGGAAGAGATAAATAGCCGTTTTATTGAATACTTTTGATTCGATCATTGCCCTCATTTTTTCCATTGTGTTATCTTTTCTACGTCGCTTTTAAACCATTGTCTGTGAAGACATGTATTCAATACATTTTTACATTATTTCATAATACTTCTTCCTGTCTATATATTTTTCTTTCTTCGAGTTTTCAATGTAAGTCGTTTTATTTTTGACAAGTCACAATAGAATAGAGTGTTTCTGAATGATTATCATCCAAATCGTTGGTTGCAAGGATATCTATTTCTTGATTCTTAATTACTCAGATGTGGTAATTAGAAATTCTTTTAGTTGTGATATGAGAATAAAAGTAATTATACATATGTATAATTATTCCATTACTGGATGAACAAAAAATGAAATAGTATTACGAACACGAGCATAATAGTAAAAATATAAATATCTTAACGATCTAACAATTATTCATGAATGTTATATAATGCAGTTTAGAAAAAATTTCATTGTATTATTTTTAATCATGTGGATTTTAATTAAATTTATCTATGTTATAATAATCTTTAATTTAAATTATAGTGTGAAATAATCATATGACAATTGGAATGACTGGAAAACTGTCATTATTCTTTCTTCTGCATTAAATTAAAATATATATTTATTTATAATAATTTTCATTCTACAGGAAACTTCCAAAATTAACAAAACTATAATTTATTATAGTATATACATATATGGAATTGTAACAGAAAATTATATTCTAAATTGAATAATTTTTCGTTATTTTCTGAAAACTGCATATAAATTTTTGAAATTTAGAAATGTGAATATTTTTTCATGAAAAATCACTCGTGGAAAAATAACTGTTTTGAATTCCAAGATATCAAATTATGTACTCTGTTGTTCACCAATCACGTACGCCTATTATTTGTTACATGAGATCATGTTGTTATACAAAGAAGTTTCACTTGGAACATAGTCCAGGAAGTGAAAAGAAAAGTGAAGAGAGAGGTAAAATCGTTAAAATATGTACTTTTATTTCTTTATATTTAAAATCATATTTAATTATTTGGAAATTTAATATATTCTTCTATTTCAGTGAGATTTAAATTCAGAATTTCAGAAGAGATTTAAAATTGCACATTTAAACAATGCAATGAATATTCTTCAATGTATACATGAGTATTATATCTGTAAAAAAACTGTTTTCAATAGAAGTCTTCTTTATGTGCTGTGGATAAGAAAGAAATGCTATCTTCATAGAATTTTTTTAACAAATAAAGAATAGAATAAACGTGACATCTTACGGGAAATATACAATTTATATTAGAAATTCTGTATTACCGACTTCAGGAAAAAAGAGGATAGTTTTTTCTACTTTTCGAATTTACGTTAATGTAAATGCATACAATTTATTATTTAAATAATAAAAATACAGACAGTAAAAAACCTGTAAAAAAATATGTATTATAATTTTTAAAAATAAAAATAAAAATGTTATCATTAATTTTATAAATTATAAATTGACATAAAATATAATTACATGTGTAGCCAATTAATATTATTGGCTATAAACTTTATAATCGTATCAGGAATACGATTATGAATTATATAGTAAATAATAATGATTCTTTAAATTTGACTACATAAAGAAAAGTGAAAAATTTAATGAATTTTTGAATTTAACAAAATATAAAAATATCTTACCTAATTTCAAATTTACTTAATATCATCTAATTTATCTTTTACCAAATCAAATTTAAAATATTTCTAAACTTTTACAATTTTCATTTTCTATTCTTGCATATTTTTTTTCTATATATATGCTTACAATAAATTTAAAATTTCTCAAAATAATAATATGTAGATATTGAAATCCTAATAAAATAATCTCAATAAAATTAAAAAGAAAAGAAAAAACATTGAAATACAAGTATCTTTTGATTCACATGAATTATGCAAGACTTTCTGAAACAAATAAGACTACAAATATTAATAAAATAAAATACTAAAATATGATTACGATTCCAATATAATTATTAATAATTGACAGAAATATTATATTCTCCTGAAAATGCATTGAAATTTGTATACGCAACAGCAATAACCAGTGCAAACTTCTTGATTGCTGTCGTATAATCACCTTTGTATGTAGCTTATTCAGCTACGTCAAGTGATTCAGGAACTGAAATTTCCACAAAATCTCAGTGGAAGAAAATT
>NW_025222593.1:0-1732 GCF_014066325.1 Apis laboriosa
CATTAGACAAGAAAAGTGTTCATCGTGGTGAAATTTTTATCTCTCTCGAGTGTATAGAAATAAATAAATCTCTTAAAAATATCTCCTATAATTATATCCAAAGCTTATTATTATACTACATCCTCTCTCAAACTATCTCACTATCTCTCGTGCGCGATAATAATAATATATCCGAAAATAATTTTCAAGCAATTTATCCACCCAACTCATCCTCCATACAACTCTTCAATCCAAGTCATACAACCGGACACAAAATCCCATCCTATATACACAAGTATATAACACGTCCAAAGCAATTGGACAGAATTGGTCCGTTCGATGGAGCTAGGATGGAGAGACGATCTGATCTGGCATCCGACAATAAGAGCGACTGCCCACTTCTCCTCTCGGGGCGGATCCAGGCCTGGTGGACAGGTAGGTCGCACACGCGTAAACGCGCGAGTAGGGTGGATCGGTGGACAATTACCCATTGTCCGATACAGAAATTTATGCGCGGATAGCCAGGGTACCACGTAACTAACGGAATGGCCAGTGATCCACTAAATCCAAAGGCTCGTCGCAGCGGCAGCGTGCTCCTGCTTAGACGGCGGATAGGATAGGATATAGGCGTGGGACGTGGTTTGTGATACAAAATTCGAGAGGGTAACAAGCGGCGGCCTCCTTGAAAACCGCGCGAATAAAGAGGAGTAGAAGGAGAAATCCTCATTTTTTTAACTACCACGATTCCATCGATCTTGACGTTTATTGTTAACACAATAAAATATAAGATCCTTGGAACATCGATCCGGAAAATTTTATTATATTATTCGAGCTTTCGACGATCATTCGTGGGAATAGCGCGCGGGGAATTCGACGTCCAATAGAAAACGACGGCGAAGCCGCAAATTCGCTAGGAAAAGCATCGAGGCGGTTAACGAGGGAGGGAGGGAGGGGGGGATAAGAGGGGAGGGAGGGACGGCGACGTTTCAACGGTAGATACACACGCTAATTCGTCGCTAAGTCTCCGCCGCTTTTGCAGGATAACGATCTCCCCCTCCCCCTTCCCCTTCCCTCCCCTCCTCTCGTGTATACGACGTTCACCGTAAAACCGGATGGCTGCTGTACTATCGGGTACTACGCAAGGGAGGAGGAGGAGGAGGAGGAGGAGGAGGAGGGACTTTGCGCTCGCATTCACCTGCACGGACACGTTTACACGCTCTCCCCTCCGACTTTGGAGAAATTCGAGGATAGAAGCGCGGCAATTTCCGCCCTGGTGCCGCTCAACGAGACCAGAAATTCCTTGATCGCATCGGGATGTGAAATTCATTACGATCGGTCTTCCCCTTAATTAAATAAGCGCCTCTGAGGAACGGAATTACTTTTACGCGGATTCGAACAAGTAACGCGCGAGGGGGGGAGGGGAGGAGGAGGAGGAGATCCCTTGCGAATTTTGGCCGGAATTGTGCTCTGTCGAGCGCCATCCATCCAAGGTATTTTATTATAACGGGGTGGATTTTCAAAGGGGTTAAAATGCGTGGTTGGCGAACGCGTCGCGACCTGTTTGTCTCGCCTCGAGAATCGTGGAATTTATGATAATCCTTTTATCTTCACTTTATTTCTCACGCGTGTTTTCTGTGTTCGTTACGATCACTGGCAAAAGTACGTCTTATTATAAATCCAAAAAAAAAAAAAAAAAAAAAAGTAGTAAAATATTCCGTCTCTTCTTTCCGCGATCGAGTTCCGTTTTTGAATT
>NW_025222594.1:0-528 GCF_014066325.1 Apis laboriosa
TATCGAGAAGATTAAATTGGAATTGGTGAAAGTAATTTGGAAAATAATTTGGAGATGAAACAAGTGTTAAGTGTTAAGTGTTGGTATGAAAAAAATTAAATTGGAATGATGAATTTGAAATATGGAATATTTAAGTATTAATGTATAAAGAAAGTTAAATTGGAATTGGTGAAAATAATTTGGAAAATAATTTGAAGATGAAACAAATGTTAAGTGTTAAGTGTTGAAGAAAATTAAATTGGAATGATGAATTTGAAATATGGAATATTTAAGTATTAATGTATAAAGAAGGTTAAATTGAAATTGGTGAAAATAATTTGGAATTATTTTGGAAACAAGTGCTAAGTGTTGTATGAAGAAAATTGGAATGATGAATTTGGAGAAATATTTAAATATTGATATCGAGAAAATTAAATTGGAGTGATGAATTTGAAATATGGAATATTTAAGTATCGATGTATCGAGAAGGTTAAATTGGAATTGGTGAAAATAATTTGGAAAATAATTTGGAGATGAAACAAGTGTTAA
>NW_025222595.1:0-229 GCF_014066325.1 Apis laboriosa
ACCCGCTCTCGCCATTGCTCTTCAACTTAGTCTTCGATCCCATAATAGGGACAATTGACGAGACGACGGAGGGCATCGATCTCGGAAGCGAGAACGTTTCAGTTCTCGCCTTTGCGGATGACCTTGTCCTTTTGGCTAAAAATAAAGAAATAGCCGAAAAGCAAAATCGGCTATTATACAATTATCTCAAAGACCTGAAAATGGAAGTATCTGCCGATAAGTGCACATC
>NW_025222596.1:0-229 GCF_014066325.1 Apis laboriosa
AATAAAATATTTATATTTGTTACAATTCACTGCATATATGTATATATATATATCAATCCGAATAACGAATATATATTATATAATATATATAATAACGATAACTGTAAAAAAAATATTTTTCTCTTTAAAAAACCAATAATATTCAATTAAATATAATTAAATAAATGTAATTAACCATCATAAAGCATAATAGATAAAATAATTTATTTACCAATATCATGTTAACTAA
>NW_025222597.1:0-1043 GCF_014066325.1 Apis laboriosa
GGGCGCCGGTGAAGAGGCATCCGAGCCTAAGCCAGACAAGGACGACCAGTATAAGGTACGCAGTTCCTTACTTCTCTTCTCTTCTCTTCTCTTTTTTTCTCTTCTTTTCTCTTCTCTTCTCTTCTCTTCTCTTCTCTTCTCTTCTTCCCTTCTGCTCTCGGTTAACGGCTGAAGAACGGCTTGCGATTGAACAGTGTGAACATTGTTGTTGTTTAAAAAAAAAAGGAAAGAAATATCAATATGTTAAATTTCAGATTGTTATGGAATAATATGTTCGATTCCACGAGACGGTAGCCAAGCAAAAGTATTATCCTGGTCTCCTGTTCCGCGAATGGTCTGTACATATCTGACAAATTGTTTGATCGACATCATGGAAAATATTGTTCCAGGGAGAAACCTGAGAATTAATTACGTTTCTCGATGATAATTTAAGATTTGCTATTATTGGGCAAGTTTTCGGTGCTTTTCACTCTCATCGCTTTTTGGGGAAAGCTTCTGTAAAGGTTTCGAATTTATTTGTGAATTATGTTTTTATTCTTTTTTTGTTTNTTTTTTTTTCATTTTTGATAAATAAAAGCGAGAGACGGGCTCGAGTTTTACGAGTCGGGAAGATTTACGAATTCGGGGGAAATTAGAGGGAGAAGGTGAGAAATGGATTGGTTTCGAAGGAAATCGGATTTGCACGTCTGATCAAACGGATCTAAGAATATTTCCAATCGTGGTGCTTTTCATTCTCGCATGCTGTAACGCGATCGAACATTAGTCACGTTACGCCGACCGAAATTTTAATAAATATTTTTATCATTAACCTGACTTTTTCTTATTTGTTAAACTGTCTTTCCAGACTTACGAAACGATCTAACGAAAAACTTATAATTTAAGAAATTACAAAACTCGATCCTTCGAATCTATCCTTCCTTTCTCTTAAAGAGATTAAGAAGAAGAAGAAGAAGAAGAAGAGGAAGAAGAATTAAATCTAACTAATTCATCCCCTTTTTTTTTCTTTTTTTCCTTTTCCACGCAGAGAACAATCGAGAAATAAA
>NW_025222598.1:0-331 GCF_014066325.1 Apis laboriosa
TAACACTAAATCGCTCTAAACGCAAGAAAAACGGAAAAAAAAAAATATTTTAAAATCAAAAAAGTATCCTTTTTAAGTATCCTTTAATCGTGACTACTTTTAACACTAAATCGCTCTAAATGTAAGAAAAAAAAAAAATTTTAAAATCAAAAAAGTATCCTTTTTAAGTATCCTTTAATCGTGACTACTTTTAACACTAAATCGCTTTAAATGCAAAAAAAAAAAAAAAAAAAAAATATTTCAAAATCAAATCCAAATCAAATCGTATATATTCTTGGAATATGGCTATGGTTCAATTACCACAGTATTCAAAATTTTATTTAATTGGACA
>NW_025222599.1:0-502 GCF_014066325.1 Apis laboriosa
AACTAATATTTTTTTAAAAAATCAAACGCGATGAGTGCTTTAATATAATTGCAATATTATTTAATTTACAAGTGACAAAAAAAACATAAAAAAAACATAAAAAATAAAATATTCGCGAAAATCAATTATTTACGCAACACTACTCTATGCACTCGAATTTAAATAACGCAACACTAATGGCGAAAAATCCAGTGCAGTCTCCTTAATGACTGCTGTCGTACAACCACCCTTGTGGCTTTTTTAGCCACTTAAGATGATTCAGGAACAGGAACATTTCCACGAACATAGTGGAAGAACTTTGGGCATTCAATATTCGCAACACTACTTGAAAAAACGCGATTATTTATCAACGCAATGCTACTTTTTAAAACAAATTTAATCCTTTTACAATAATATTTAATTTGATTCAATTAAATCGTTATTTTCGTATAATTAAAAAGCTATTATCAATTAAAAATAAAGAATTTAATGACAAACGATATAAAATATAATTCTATTTTAT
>NW_025222600.1:0-657 GCF_014066325.1 Apis laboriosa
ATATTATTTAATTTACAAGTGACAAAAAAAATATAAAAAAACATAAAAAATAAAATATTCGCGAAAATCAATTATTACGCAACACTACTGTATGCACTCGAATTTAAATAACGCAACACTAATGGCGAAAAATCCAGTGCAGTCTCCTTAATGACTGCTGTCGTACAACCATCCTTGTGGCTTTTTTAGCCACTTAAGATGATTCAGGAACAGGAATATTTCCACAAACTTAGTGGAAGAAATTTGGGCATTCAATATTCGCAACACTACTTGAAAAAACGCGATTATTTGTCAACGCAACGCTACTTTTTAAAACAAATTTAATCCCTTTAAAATAAAATTTAATTTGATTCAATTAAATCGACATTTTCGTATAATTAAAAAAAGCTATTATCAATTAAAAATAAAGAATTTAATGACAAGCGATATAAAATATAATTCTATTTTATAAGAAACTGTAACAATTTATAATAAAAAAAATCGCGATATACTACAATTCGCAATACAAATGCAAACGCGATTCTCATTTAACGCAACACTAATGCAAACGCGATTCTCATTTAACGCAACACTAATGCAAACGCGATTTTTATTTAACGCAACACTAATGCAAACGCGAAATTTAGAACGCAACTCTAATTCAACCCGTTATTAATC
>NW_025222601.1:0-1309 GCF_014066325.1 Apis laboriosa
AATTCAACGAAAACAAAATAATTTTTCTATAAATAAAAAATTTCTATAGAAATCTGTTTAGATATTTAATTAAATAATTTCTTTCAAATGATACATAAAAAAAAATTATATATAAATATTAGAAATATAAGAAGAAAAATAAAAGCAAAAAAAATAAAAAAATTAACAAAGAAAGAACGAGTAGACAATTAAAATAAATGATGTAAAAAAATGATTAAAATAGTTAAAATAGCAATAATAAAATAATATGTTTTACAAGAGAAGAAGTTATAAGTTAAGAGTTAAGTTATAAGTTAAGCCTTGTAAAAATAAGAGAAGGAAAAATACTCGTCATATTGTTATTACATTTTTTGCTTAAACCATTATTATTTATAAATTTATTTATAATTTTCTTTATTATAAAAAATTAATCCTTTTCTTAAATATATTTAATATAAAAAATATGTAAATTTGTAATATAAATATGATAATAATGATTATATAACATAAAATATATAAAATTATTTTAATATTTAAATACATATTTTATTATACATGTAAATATTCTAACATATATATATATATATATATATATATATATATATATATGTATGTATATAAACTAACCATATTGACGGTGTTGCTTTTACTTTACAAATTGTTGTAGTTTGCATTATGTTTCAATTTTAAAATATTTAATAAAAATATAGCACAAATGATGGAACTGTTAATTTGTCATATTGCAAAAATTTTTTTAATTATAAACTAAAATTTTGGAATTTAGAAGAAAAAAATGGATTGATAAATTTCACAATAAATTTTTTAACGATCGCATTTTGTTGCGATTTACATAAATATATATTAACATTCTTGAAATAAGCAATACTAATCAATTTTTTACAAATTTCAAAGTTGACTTAATGACTTAATGACTTAAAATTTTAAAGTTAACAAATGTAATTTTTTTCGCGTATTTATAAAATAAAAAATATAAATTATAATATATTATAGAGTATTCATATTTTTTCAAATAATATTTTGTATATCATCAATCATAGAATTATTATCTGTATTATAATGTATGTGTATAAAATACAAATTTAAAAAGTACATAAAATTAATGAATTTAAATAATATAAATTTATTAATTATCATAATAATAAATAATCAAAATAATGATTATCATAATTACATTATGATTAATGTAAATTAATAGTATATATTAATTTTTCGATGTGCATATTATATTATGTACATTATTATGTATATAAAAAATGTGTAGATAAAAAAATAATCAAATTTACATTTTAAAATTAAATCATTATTTTAA
>NW_025222602.1:0-370 GCF_014066325.1 Apis laboriosa
GCCAATTCAACGCTATTTCACTCGCCTTAGAGAGTGATCTTATCTCGCGGGGAAAGATTTTTAATTTGTAAATTAAATTATATTAAATTTTTTTAGTTTTTTTTAGTTTTTTTGGTTATTATATATTTAATTTGTAGTTAAATTAAGTTTTAATTTTAAGTTTAATAAATTTTTTTGTAAATTAAATTATATTAAATTTAATTTTTTTAGTTTTTTTGGTTATTATATATTTAATTTGTAGTTAAATTAAGTATTAAGTTTAATTTTAATAGATTTTTGGTTATTTTGTTTAATTTGTAAATTAAATTATATTAAATTTAATTTTTTTAGTTTTTTTGGTTATTATATTTAATTTGTAGTTAAATTAAGT
>NW_025222603.1:0-1311 GCF_014066325.1 Apis laboriosa
CATTAAATTATTTTGTCAGCAAGTAGAAAAGGATCCTTGTGATATTTGAAACAGAATACACAAAAATAGAATCTTCTGGCTTTAATATGGACATTAAAAGCTCAATCTATTATATCTCTATCCAAAGTTAATAATTTGAAGACAGAATTTTTTCCTCTAGAATTCCTTTAAATTAATTGCCCTAAATTACTTTATCAGCAAGTAGGAAGAAATCTCTGTGTTAATTTAAATAAAATACATAAACATAGAATCTCCTGGCTTTATAAACAAAAAGACCAACCTATTGAAATTTTTCCTCTAGAATTGCTTCATTAAATTATTTTATCAGCAAGTAGAAAAAGATCCTTATAAAAATTGAAATAAAGTACACAAAAATAGAATTTCCTGGCTTTAATATGAACACAAAAAAATCAATCTATTGTATCTCCATCCAATGTTAAAATAATTTGAAGACTGAACTTCTTCCTCAAGACCTGCTTCATTAAATTATTTTGTCAGCAAGTAGAAAAAGATATTTGTGTTAATTGAAATAGAATACACAAAAATAGAATATCCTGGCTTTAATATGAACACAAAAAGATCAATCTATTGTATTTCTATTCAATGTTAAAATAATTTGAAGATTGAACTTCTTCATCAAGAATTGCTTCATTAAATTATTTTGTCAGCAAGTAGAAAAAGATCCTTATATAAATTGAAATGAAGTACACAAAATTAGAATCTCCTAGCTTTAATGTGAACACAAAAAGATCAATCTATTTTCTCTCTATCCAAGATTAAATTAATTTGAAGACTGAACTTCTTTAAGAATTGCTTCATTAAATTAATTTGTCAGCAAGAAAAGGATCCTTGTGTTAATTAAAATAGAATATACAAAAATAGAATCTCCTGGCTTTAATATAAACAGGAAAAGATGAATCTATTGTGTTTCTATCCAAGATTAAATTAATTTGAAGGCTGAACTTCTTCTTCAAGAATTGCTACATTAAATTAATTTGTCTGCAAGTAGAAAAGGATCCTTGTATTAACTGAAATAGAATACACAAAAATAGAATCACCTGACTTTAATGTGAACACAAAAAGATCAATCTATTTTATCTCTATCCAAGATTAAATTAATTTGAAGACTGAACTTCTTCCTCAAGAACTGCTTCATTAAATTATTTTGTCAGCAAGTAGAAAAAGATATTTGTGTTAATTGAAATAGAATACACAAAAATAGAATCTCCTGGCTTTAATATGAACACAAAAAGATTAATCTATTGTATCTCTATCCAATGTTAAATTAATTTGAAGGCTGAACTTCTTCAA
>NW_025222604.1:0-63233 GCF_014066325.1 Apis laboriosa
GAACAAAATCTGAACAGAATTAAAATATAAAAGAAGAATAACTTTAAAGTTAAATAAGTCTAAAAAAAATGTAAAGAATATAAATAAAATTTGACACATAAATTAATTTAATTGAAAGAATATATATATATATATATATATATATGTATACATAAAAAAAAATTTAACAATATAGAACATAAATAATAAATAATGAAAAAATTAAAAAAGAATATGACACAACTACTATAATACTAAAATAAAAAAAGAATGAAACATAGGAGAAGAAATTAATATCAAAGTTTAAAAAAAAATCTAAATCCAAAAAACAACAAAGAAAAAATTTAACATGAGTATTAAATTCTTGAGTTAGAAAAAAATATATGTAAAAAAGAAAATTTAATTGTTTTGTTTAAATGTTTCCTTTAATTTAGATAATAATTATATTAAATCCTTTTCTTTATATTCCATTTCTTTTAGACTTTTTTTAACTTTGAGGTTAAATTAATTAAATTCCTCTCCAATGTTTCAATTTTTTTTACTTTATGATAATTAACTTTTATATTATATTCTCTTTTTATGTTTTATTCATTATTTATGTATTAAAATATTAAATTCTATTCTTATATATTGCAGCATTGTAATAAGATTTAGTTAATTGTTATGTTGCAACATATAAATGAGTTTATATGTTGTAATATAAAAATAATGAATAAATAAATGAATGAATATGCAAACATGCAAATATGCAAACATAAGAAGAGAATGCACACATAAAAAAATGCAACATAAAAAAATTAACTACTATAAAGTTGATAAAAAAAGATTGAAGCTGAAGAATTTTATCTCAAAATTAAAAAATTTAAAAGAATTAAAACATTAAAAAAGAATTTAACAACAATAACGTTGTTGATAATGTTGAAAGAGAAAAAAAAAAAAACATAAAAAAGAAATTTAATATAACAATTAACTAAATCTAATAAAGCTGCAGGATATAACAGAAGAATTGAACATCCTAATATACAAAAAGAATAAAAAAAATATTTTTAAAAATTGCAAAAATTGCCGTATGGAAAAATTATCAATATTTAAAAAAAAATCTAAATCCAAAAAACAACAAAGAAAGAATTTAACATGAGTGTTAAATTCTTGAGTTAGAAAAAACATACGTAAAAAAGAAAATTTAATTTTTTTGTTTAAATGTTTCCTTTAATTCAGATAATATTTATATTAAATCCTTTTTTTATATTCCATTTCTTTCAGACTTTTTTTTAATTTTGAGGTTAAATTCCTCTCCAATGTTTCAATTTTTTTTACTTTATGATAATTAACTTTTATATTATATTCTCTTTTTTTGCTTTATTCATTATTTATATATTATAATGTTAAATTCTATTCTTGAGAAATTTTTTTCATTTAATTATTTGTCAACGATTAAACTAACGTAACATGTGATGGATTTTTATGTAGCTTCGTCATTAATTTTATATTATTATAAGATTTATTTCTACATGCAAATATATGTATTTCAAACATTGTTTTCTCATCTACATTTCCATGTAATTTTTATTTATAATTTTATCGTTATTTAAATGAATAAATTGTTTGTTTATTACTCGATCATAGATCAAGAATTTATAATTGAAATATATTCTATGATGATCATTATAATTAATTGAATGATCATAAATAATTAATTGAAAAGAATTTCTAAAATTTATATAAGAAAATTTATATAAAAAAATTGTTTAAGGTTCTAATTTTAAAATGTGAGTTTAAAAATGAAAAAATTATTAATAGAAAAATAGTAATTAATTAATTTTTAATATAATGTCTTCGAAATGAGAAATAATAGGAGCCGTATAAGTAAAATTAGTGGCACGTGATCTCTCTGTTTTTCTCACACAGAACTTTCTTTGTTTGTGACGTCACGAATACCTTCTTGTATATTCTATGTTCCTACTAATAAGTCTGAACTTCCAGTGTCCTAACGCGAGATGACACTACGAATACGTAAATTTGTCTAATTTAATTATATTGAGAAATACATGAATGTTTCAAAGTAAGAAATTGACAGAAGTGGGAAAGCATATAAAAATAGTATGTATATGTATATATATGAATATAATACATTTGTAGTATAAATGTAAAAATATTTATATACTAAAAATTACACAGATTGAATTTATTACATGTTTTTATCTATCCGTTATACGATTTTATTTATTACTACGTGCACATGTAGTTCTTAATATTACATATGAAAAGTTCTAATTATTTGCTACCATTTATTTTATTAATAAATAATATTCTTTATATAAATTTTATATAAAATATAAAATAATTTAAATAATTTTAAAACAATTTTTATCTGTCTCAAAAGATATGAATTATTAACATATTTTTACTTAAAAATTATCATTTATCAGTAATTAAAACGTAATATTAAACATTGATACAAATTTTTCACATTAAATTATTTACATTTGTTATCATCTGATTCTTATCAATATTTAAAAGCCTTCATGTAGCATATTTTGTACAGATTGCTAATAGACTTTGATATATTGTGGAATAAATATCTCCATATAATGGCATCAAGTCAGGTATATAAAATTTAAAAATATTAAATCAATTTTTTTTATAAAAAATGCTTTTATAAAATTAAAAAGAAATATTTTTAGGTTAAACAAATTGTTAATTTGTATAAAACATTAGCACAATATCCATCTCTAAATGGTGCAAAAATTTTTGAATTAAGTGAAAATAGAATATCAATTTTAAGTGCATGGTCTCAAAGAAATTTGGAAAGGAAAACAAATCAAAAATTTTGTCAGGATTATATTTTAGATTCAGAATTACAAATACAATCTGAATGTTTTCCTATTGATATTACCACAGAGTATGATATATATATATTATAGAAATAAAATTTATTATATTTTTATAATGTACATTTAAAAAAAAAAATTTATATTAAAGGCTTTTATCTGATTATACTGAAGATCAACAATATAAAGCTATATTAAGACAAACTACAATTGAGAATACTACAAAACAATTTATTGAAATTTGGGATAAACAAAAACTTATAAAAAATTATGATTTAGCAGCATTGGATGTGCATGGAGATGTATACACAGATTGTAATTATTAATTCTTAATTATATATATATATAATTTATTTATATATATATAATTTAATTAATAAGAATTAAAAAATTTTGTTCTTTCTGTTTTAGCTCAATTTGCTTCTTTTCAATGGTCTCCAGATAAAACAAAAATATTATACATTGCTGAAAAAAAACTACCAAAATCTGAACCATTTTATAAACAAAAACCATGTAATAAAGAAGATAAAGATAAAAAAGAAGAAAGAGAAATAACAGTGGTAAATTATTTTATTTTTTTTTATAATATATAATTAAAATTTAGAATATATAATTAAAATTTTGTTAATAAAATATTTAATATAGGGTAATGAATATATTTACAAACCTCATTGGGGAGAACAATTGGTAGGTAAATACCGTCCAATTGTTGCTGTCCTTGATACAACAACAGACACAATTTCAGTTCTCTCAGGTATACCAGATGAATTATCACCTGCTCAAGTATTATGGGCTGAAGATAGTGAAAGTATAATTGGTGTAGCATGGAAACATGAACCAAGACATTTAGGTCTCATTGCCTGTACTAATAGACTTTCTTGGATATTTTTATTGAAAAATGGAGAATACAGTAAGAAATACTTAATTATTTTTTAGTTTATAAATTATATATTTTAATAATAAATATATATTTATATTAATTTATATAATAATATAATATTATATTAATCTTTTAGAAAATCTTTCAAATGATGGATGTGCTGTCCATAGTCCTAGGTTTAGCCCTGATAGAAAATATCTAATTTGGTTGGAAAGAGAAGCAGGTGGTGCACACCATAATGCTCACAGACTTATGCATCTTGAATTCAATTCTGAAAATTTGAAGGTATTTATATATTAAAATATGTATAATAATTGTATATAATTATGTATATGTATATAATTTAATGCTATTTTTAAATTTGTATTGTTATCTTTTATTTAGGTTAAAATACTTATAGATATTGTAGAATCAAGTATATCTATTCAAAATGCTGATAAGTTTTATGGTTTGTATGGTCGTTTACCAAATCGATGTTGGAGTAATGATTCAGAATATGTATTTTTGAGTACACCTCAACAAAATAATACACGATCTTATATTATTCATACAAGTAAAAAAACAAAATATATTTAATATTTATTAAATTTTTTTCTCCTTAAAATAAGATTGTAATATAACAAAAACATAATTTATAGAAACAAAAATAATAACAGAGATTCAAAATGATAAAAGTAGTCTTAATATTTTGGATGTAAAAAATAATATTATTGTGTTTTTGGAAACTTCTCTCTTGGAACCACCTTATCTTACAGTAGGAAGATTTGATTCAGAAATTAACAATGGTTTTATTAAAAGAAATAAAATTTCTATTTCCACAATGATTCCTGGATCTGAAAATTTAATGTACGAAGCTTCCGAATATGATTACGATAATGACGAAGAAATAAGTAAGTAATTTATTTTAATAATAAAAAATACAAAGTAAATATTTTTTAATGATTTTGTAGAACATTTTAACTTTATTTATTTTGGACCAAAAAATGGAAGTGATAAATCTGTACCTTTAATAATTGTAATACATGGTGGACCTCATTCTAACTATGCAAATTCATTTATACTTGATTATTTTTTGTTTGTTTTATCAGGTAAATATTCGTTTTACGATGATTAATATTTGAATTATCATAATGCAAAAATTATTTATTTAAGGTTTTGCAATAATACAAGTTAATTATCGTGGTTCTACCGGAATGGGTTCAAAAAACGTTGAATATCTTCAAGGAAAAGTTGGAAATATTGATGTAAAAGATTGTGTAACTGCTACAAACGAAGCTTTACAAAAATATTCGTGGTTAAATCCAGATAAAATAGGACTTTGTGGTGGTTCACATGGTGGATTCTTAGTCGCTCATTTAAGTGGTCAATATCCAGTATGTTCATAAATTGCTTGGTATTTTTATCAAATATTGAATTGAATAACTATATTTTTATCTAATTTGTAAAATTAATATAATAATTAATAACAACTTATTCTTATAGAATTTATATAAAGCTGTTGTTGCAAGAAATCCTGTAATTGATATTGCTGCTATGTTCACTATATCAGATATTCCAGATTGGTAAAACATTAATATATTTTTATATATTTTCATGTTTTTTTAATTGAATTTCTTTTGGAATTATTTCATTTATATTGCAGTCGCAATACTCTGAATAAGGAAGAAAGAATTAAGTAAGCTTAATAAAATTAAGCACAATAAAGTTTAACAAAAAAAAAAACCTGATGATAGAAAGATTGAATCTAATATTATTTTAATTATAAATTTCATAAAGCATTTTATTTCAGGTGTGCTGCTGAAATTAATTATTCTTTTGATGAAAACATACCAATCTCAGAATCAGATCGAGTTGAAATGTTTGTGAAGATGTTTAAATGTTCTCCGATTATTCATGTTGACAAAGTAAAAGCTCCTACCTTATTATGTATTGGTTCAAATGACTTACGTGTACCTCCATCTCAAGGAAAATTATGGTACCAACGTCTTAAGGCAAATAATGTTAAAACCAAGTAAGTAGTTAAAATAAATCAAGTGCAAATCATATTGTATAATGTTTTTCAGACTAAATTGTAAGATAATATAATATTTGTATCTTCATTTTGTTAATAATTACTTGTAATTATTGACAAATCTATGATTTTTTTACTTCAAGTTATACTAATTTCTTAGTTTTGAATTTTATTATTATTTAATATATTATTATTATTTTATATATATAATTTTGGAAAACATTACTATATTTCTGTAATTTAAAAGTTTTGCTAAGTTGCTTACATTGTTTTGCAATTAATTATATTACAGGATGCTTCTTTATGAAGATAATCATCCATTGGCATCAGGAACTGCTGAAATTGATAATATTATCAATGCTTGTTTATGGTTACATGAATATATCTCAACATGTAATACAGATTCACAGTAATGAAAATTATATCAATTTTATAATTAAATTTTATAATTAAATATAAATTAATAAATAATTAATAATTTTTTTATATATAATATAATTAAAAAGCAATTTTGTATAAATATTAAATTTATTAAATACTGTATTTTTACAATATTAAAAGACACTTACAAGCTATAAACAAAATATTGTCCTAAAATAACTTTTTGTTGTTGAATAATTGGCATTTCGTAATGGCCATTATATTTTACACATTATTAATCTTATATTTATATTTCAGTATAGTTTTTTTATAATTACGTATACTTTTTTTAGAATTGTGTAACATAAAATATAAAAATGTTCAGTTATAAACGTTAATATATATAATATTGATCAAAAAATTGATATAAAATGCTAAAAAAAAATTGATTTTTCTTCGAGTACTTGTTTATGTAACTATATTTAATTCATTCAGAAAGGCACTCATTCATACCATATATTTGAAGACTGTATTATGTACAGCAACATCTAATTAAAACATTAGATAATATGCTGTCAATATGTATTAGTTACACATAAGAACTTATGTTCAAAAATTATGATCTAACAGAATTAGTTTGTTCTGGAAATAATGAGTCGTAACTAGGTGGTAAATCTTTATCAGCAACTGCTGAAGAGACTGCGATTTCTAACATTGGTGCCGTGGGAACTGGTGGATTTACAGATCGTTCGGTATCGCGTGATAATGGCGCTGGTCTCGAACATACATTTGGATCAGCACAATCCATAGACCAACATAATTTTTGTGATCTTTTACATATCCATAAACACATAACAAATATGATAAAGCATAAAATCAAAGTAGTCACTGCACCTACTGTTACTTTTGTGCCAGTACCAGTGCTAATAATTTCATTCATACTACTTGGGCATTTATCCTCATCAGAGCAAATACCTGGTACACAATTGTATATTCCATCACAAAAAAAATCATTCAACATACAAGTATTGAGACCAATTGGTGTGTATTTATCTGAATCTATATTACTACAATCTATAATATTAAATATATTAGATTAGAAATATAATTTATTTTAATATTTGTGAAAAATTATTAACATTAAATAAACTTACTTGTAAAAGAAGTATAAGCAATATTAAGAGTAAGAAATTCTCCCTCTTCTAATTTTTTTTTTGAAATGAATATTTCAGTTTCTAATTCTGCAGATTTTTTATTACTTGGATCATATTCAGCATAAATTCTTGTTAATGATTCAGATAAATGCATTCTGCTTTCTGGTTCAGGAGCTTCATAATATTTTATTTTACTGCGATCAAGAAAACCACAAAACTTCTCTGTCCGATGATCATCTTTTCGTTTAAACTAAAATAGATTTTTAAAAATTACTGTATTTATTATTATTATTATTATTAAATATTAATTATATATTATATATTTAATCATTTTATTATTAATATAATATTAATGACTTTAATAGAATTAATATAATTTATGACTTTAATAGAATTCTAATATTTATTAAACATAATTAAGTTAATATTTACTTGTACATAATCTATACATTGTGTTTCATTTTGTCTAAAAGACATTTTTTGAATGACTCCAAATAATCCATATCCTTTAGCTGTTACAAGTTTGAACTTGCAATGAAAATTAGTATGAACATTCCATCGATCCAACATGTGTTTTGCTCGGACTATCACTGCATCAATTTTCATATCAATAGTTGACATTTTAGTAAATATATGACACAATTTTTCCATATTCAAATCGTCTACAAGAAAAAATTATACATTAAATATCATTTTTAGAAAAAAATCTATTGTATTTTTTCAAAAAATCTCACATTCAATATAGTGATTGGAATACGCGCACGAACTATAATTCATGCAATTGTTCATAAAAAATAATAATAAGCAAAGAAAATATAAAATATTCCATTGAGCCATTTTTATAACAACTGTCAAAAAGCCATAAAGAATATGGATAACGTCACCATCGATTACCAGTCGATGATGTCTATGGCTAATTTCTTAGAGAATATGAGTAAGAAAAAGAGAATTATAAGAATTATTGTAAAACGTTTTCAAAGAATCGATTAGATTTAATTCACCATCTATGCAATTCGAATATGTCATTCCTTGCGTATCAAAACAAAACGAATATATCCCAAGTAAACTAAGATACGAGAGATCGAGATTGAAATCGATAATCTCGACAAGATATATGTTAAATGAAAATATATACATTTCTGTAAAAATATAATTATAAAAAGAATAAATAAAATTCTTGAAGTTTTGAAAACAAAATGAAAGTTATGAAGATTGATTATGGAAATGTGGAAATTGGTAAAACGGCAACAAAGACAATAGAGATATGGAATGAATCTTATGTAAATATACTTAATATAATTAATTGTATAATTATATATATCTCAAGATGTTATATTATATATATTATAATATTATGTATATTAATTATACATTAAAAAAAATAAATTTTATAATCCCTTTATTTTTAAATATAAAATTTTTTACAAATTTTTTTAAGCATTTTTTTATTTTATTACTTTATTAATAGTTTTTTCAAAAAAAAATTGCATTTTTGACATATTTTATTTTTGAGAAATTTTATTAATTTATATGATTATTGCAGAAAGAACAATTATATCAGGTTCAAAGAGATCCGATTACAAATCCTTTGGATCATGTATTTCATTTACATTCTTATACTTGGACTTTAGGTCCTGATGAAAAATTCTTATGTGAAATTTATTATCGGCCTTTAGTCGTATCTTCTAGAAATGTTGATTATTTTATAATCATAGATAACAATGGAGCATACATGAAAATTATTACCTATGGATCTAGTATTGGTATCTTTATCTTATCTATTAAAATTTTAATATATAAAAAGTATCTAAATATTTAATAATATAAATTTTACGTTTATATTTAGCGCAAGTTTTGAATTTAATTTTTAAATTAAATTAATTATACACAAAAAAATTAATTTTATATTTTAATTTAATATTTCATTTAATATTTTGATTTTCTTTTAAATTAAATTTTAACCTTAGAATTAAATTATATTATTAATTATATTAAATTAATTATATTAAATTAAATTATATTATTTTGATTTTTTCTAATTTTATATATTTCATATTTTAAGGTCCTAAAGTAATTTCTTCAACAAAAAGAATCTTTATGAATACAAATAAAAATTCTAAGGTTAAAAAACGAATTAAATTATCGAATGATTCTAAAGTTGCAGCGACTTTCATGTTTAATATAGACGAAAAACATAGGATTTTTCAATTAGACACAAGATATGGTGTTATTAATGCTTATTCTTACAAATATGTTACGATTACATTTATACCGCCAAAAGAAGGAAGATATACATATTATTTGATTATTTTAATTTTATATCAAGTAAATAAAAAAAACTTAATCAAAATTTATAATATCTAGGAGAAAATTATTCTTTTATTCATTTATATATAAATTTGATTATAATATAGGAACCAATTATTATAGAATTATATGGTTATTGTTACTCAGTATTTATTAAAAAAGAAACTATAAAATCTATTCCTTATCCTTGGATGGAAAAAGATGGCTTTAAAGGATATATGAGAGATACTACTGATACATTAAAATATCTGCCTCCTGCATCTTTATCAAAGCATTATTTCAATTTTGGTCAAGTAGATGTTGATGTAGAAAATATTATTCAGAGAATACCTCACTCAATATGTCTCACAAATCATATCCATTCAAATTTATTAATTATCTGGGAAAAAGGTATGTCTGGAAGAAAGAATTTATATACATAATTAAATTTGTTCATTGACTTTTTAATTTATTTCTTATATAGATACTGATGGAATTTTTTATGTAACGCCTTCTGAAATGATACTTCGTAAGAATCAATCTGCTTTATTTGAACTTACATTTAATCCTAATATAAAAAATAATCTTTTTGGAAGAGAGATTATTTGTTCTATTTTCTTGGAACAAGAGAAGCTTTTTACTTTCCCATTTGTTTTATCAATGACAGTAATAGGTTTGATATTATATTATAATAAAAATATTTTATGCTAGAGTTTAAGATTTTTTATTTATATTGAAAATTGAATATGAATTAGAAATGTTTCAAATAATAATGAATTACAATGAAATATTTAAAACTTTAAGTATGTTTTAGGTCATTCTTTTCCTATTACATCAAGTGGGTGGATTCCACAATATGAAATTCCTCAAACAGTAATAATGCCACCAAGTGTACCACCATATCCAGTTTATACCACTTTCCTGATTAAAAAATTTGGTCATTTACCTCTTATGTTTCAATTTGTTTCACCATCAGCAAGTCATTTCATTGTAAAACCAATGCTTGGTGTAATTTATCAGTATGACAAATAATTTATTTAATATATTTATTAAATAAATTTAATTTTAATTAGAGATTATTAATTACTAAATTAATTACAGAGATTATCAAATAATTATTGTTGAAATGACATCTAAACCTAAAAATGAACAAATTTATATAGAAAGATGGTCAATATATTTTAATGGGAATACAAAAAATGAAAATTATATAGATTTTAAAGGATATGCAGAGTATGCAAATCTTGTTTTTAATAATAATAATTTATTAAGTTTTCCATCAGTTTTGCCAGGTTGCCAACAATTTTTACAACTTGGAATGAGAAATGTTACTCGTCATGAAATAAAGTAATTAATATTTTTATTTAAAAAAATCTATAAAAGTATCTTTAAATAAATAATAATAATAATTTCACATATTTATTTACAGATATGAATTTTATAATTTACCATCTGAATTTAAGGTACAATTTATTCATGGAAAAATTGATGCAAATGATACATTGTATCAAGAATGTTTGTTTGCTCCAAATGAAATAAATAAAGATTATGATTTCGAAATACAATGCCTTTTGATTGTTATAAAAAATGGAGCTTCTATTGGGTCAAAAAGTTTTGTAAATCTACGTATTCGTGGAAGTAGTGAAATGGGATTATTAGAAGTAAAAATTATATAAAATAACTTTAAAAATCGATACGAAATTAATATGAAATTATTGACATTTTTATAATTTCAAATTTTAGGCACATCCAAATAAATTAAATTTTGATGAGTTAGAATATAACAATACTAAGACATTGTCTTTTGATCTTGTTAATCCTAGTTTAGTAGATATTTATTATACATTGATTTGTACTCATCGTAATTGGGAACTTGGAGATATTAAAAAAGACGTTAAATTACATCCTTTATCAGAGACTATATTTGCAGGATCAACTAAAAAAATTCTAGTTTCTATTACTCCACACGCAGCAGTATATTATGAATTTATAATTCAATATGTAATAAGAATTAATTTTTGTTCAGATATATTAGTAAATAGATACAATCCAATAGATATTTGCAGTGTATCTTGCATGTGTATTTTGCCCACAATAAAAGTAAAATTAAAATTTATTCAATCATAGAAATGATTAAAAATTGCAATATTTATATATATAATACATACATTAGGTAGACAATTTATGTGCCTTTGGATATAATCAAGACTATTCAATACACATTAGTAAACAATTTTTATGGAATCGATTACAAATAAACAAGTATTTTTTTTGATTGACTTTTTTTTAATCGATTATATGACTGATTAAATTATATGATTATTTATTTGTCTTGTTTTTAGATTAAATGAAATTCTAATAGATTTACTACCAGGAGAAACAGAAACTGTAAATATCAACCTTTTACCAATGACTCTAAATAAAGGAACTCTTTTATTAAAATGGGTAATAATTAATCCTTCAACATTGCCTATTTCTCTAAAGATGAAAAAAATCAAACAATGTTCTTGTAAACCTATTATAAAAACAATTGGTTATTTGCCTCGGCGAATAGAAATTGACTGTATTCATAAAAATATTTGTGATATATATATAAAATCGAAGATGTTAAAAGTATGATTTTTTTAATTTGTAAAGTATTTAAAAAGATATTCTCTTAAATTGAATATAGATTCAGAAAAAATATTGATTGATTTTGCAGCCAGAAGAAGAAACTGTGATTGGTATGAATATTCATTACATATTAGTTGGAAAAACAATTATGTCTTGGGATCTAAATATTGGACATGATCGTCATATTATTTTTAAAGTGACCATTGATTGTTTAGCAGAACATGATTCACAAAGTAATTTCTTAAGTACTCCATCAATAAATTTTGGAAAAGTTTATTTTGGAAATAAACAGCCTTTTTATAGGGTATAATTTCATATATCTTTCAATAATATTTTAAATTAAAATTTAATCAAATAATTTAAATTAATAATATTTTAAATAAAGATTAGTATATATTGATATATACTATTTTAGGCACAGTGGATATTTAATATTACGAATAAGGATTTACCATATTCCGTAGATACTAATAATATTCATAAATTAAATGAGAAGTATCAATGTGAAATTTTTTCATGTTTATCACAAGATGGTATCATAAAAAGTGGAACAGCTATACCTCTTATATTTAAGTTTCAACCAAGAATGTTTGGTGAATATAAGGTAATATAAATTAAATAATTAGATAATTTAAAAATTATTAATATATTTTTAGATAATATTTCCAATAATTATGGGTGATAAAACAGAAGAATTGACATTACAAGGACAATCAATTTTTGATTTTAAATTAGTTAGTATTTGGAGAAGAATACCAGCTTTTTGTGCTTGTAAAACTCCACTATTTCCTATATATTTTAGTGTTGATTCCATGAACTTATGGAACATACCTATGCATAATAGTGTTACTAGAATGCTTTTAATATATAACAATTTAGATTTTGATGCACTTGGTTATAAATGGAAATGGTACTTTTTAAATTTTTAGATTTTCTAAAATTTCTTTTCATTTTTCTTTAAATTTTTAAATATCTATAGCCAAAAAATACCAGGACTATTGAGCGTCGATATATTTCCTCGGAAAGGTATATTGCAGCCAAGTTCGGTACAAAGTTTTAGAGTTAGAATTGAAACTTCAGGATATCCTGGTCGAATCGATTTTCATATACCATGTATGTTTTTTAACGCTAGTAAAAGACGAGAATACCAAAGAAGCATCATTAAACATAATATTTTAAGTCAAGAATTAAAAGAACAATTCACTATTACAGAAAAAGGCATTTATGTACCAGTAAGTAATTAGTTAAAATAAATATTATTTATAATAAATTCTATTATAAATAATTATTATGTTTTATATAGAAACCATGGATTGAAATACTTGATGAACCAAGTAAATACTATAAAACATTAAGTGTACGTTGTTGTACATATTCTGTGGAAGATGAAAATATAAAAGTTAAATTATTAAGAGAACTAAAAGCTACTCCTTTAAGTGTAATTCATTTTGATGATAATAAAAATTATAATAATGTTATAAATGAAAAAGAGCTCTATATAATAACACTTATTTTGGAAAATTTATTATGGTAACAATTTTTTTTTGCATTATTTTTATAATTAATTATTATTAATTATTAAAAATAACTTTTTTTTATAATAAGTCTATATAATAAATTAATAATTTTCAGGGATATTGTTAATACTAAAAGATTTATAAAAATAATTGAAAATAATTTAATCCCTGTAAGAAATTTGTATTATACTCAATTCACAATGGATATTTCAAAGCGAAAAAGATTAGCACGAAGATCATATATATCACCACCATTAAAAATTATAGAAGCAATACTAGAACGAGTAAAGAAAAAAATAAATTTTATTTATATATCAATTTTTTATCAAAAAATAAATGACGATTATTATTTCATAGATGTCATTTGATATAATTCATGAAGAATTCACTTTAAATGTTAATCATTTAATCCCTGATGAAGATGTTCGGCATCGAAACTATTTCAAAATGTTACCTAAACAAAAAAGAACAGATCTTAAATTTGAATTTAGAGAAGGTAGTTTATTAATTTCAATTTTTTGAGTTATAACTAAGATAATGTATGTTTAAATAATATGTAATTTTTTATTAGATGAAGATGATGAAGATGAAGATATACAACATATGAAACCAGGATATAGAATATCTTTTGCAAATACTAATAAAATCTAATATGATTATAAAAATTTTCATTTATTTACAAGTATATGACATTTATAATATATTTGACATCAACTAATTTTTTTTTCAAATGGATCTGGAATACGTTTAAAGATGGCTAAAAACTTATCTCCTTTATTTCTTGTTACTTTTTGACCTTCTTCTGTACTTTCATATAATTTCTCAATAATGGGATCTTGATCCTTTAAAAAAATAATTTTCAACATAATTATAAATTTTATTCTCTTTAAAACATAGACTTACCAATTCTTCTTTAGAAATATTATCAAATAATGGGTGTTCTTGAAAATGTTTTACTATCCATTCATGTAAATCTTTAACATCTGTCACTGTGTATACAGTGGCCTTAAAATGATATTTATATAATTATTTATTGATGTAAAAAAAAAAAATAAAAATATTTAAATAATATTATATAAAACATTACGTCTTCAGCTAATACATAAGCATATTCTGCCAAGAGTGTCTTATTTATAATTCTCCATTTATGTTTAGATTTTTTAAAATGTGGATCTGGATATAAGAAAAACATCTTTTTCAACTATAAAAATATATTAATAATTAAAAATATAATCAATATTATAGATTTAAAAACATAACTATATTTTTATTATACCTGGCCTTTTTGAAAGTAATTTGGTAAATACTTCATTGCATTAGTTCTCAAACATGCAATATTTTGATATTGTCCAGGATATTGTGATCTTAATGCAGCTATACGATCCATAACATAATCAGAAACTTTTACTCTAATCTCCATACCAAGAATTAAATTATCAGGAAACATTGGTGATAATGTAACTAAATAAATAAATATTTTATTGATAAGAGATAATGAAATAGAATATAATAAAAAATAAAAAATATTTTTATACCTAATAATCCTCCATAGCCACAACCAATATCTACAAATTCAACACATTTCTTTGCATCATTATCTTCTTTAGATTCTTTGTTAAATGGAAAATAAAATGGATATAATGAATTCCAATTCATTAAATCAGGTTTAATAGGACTGAAATTACATTTAAGAAAAGAATGAAAGATATTTATATAGAATTATGTTTATTTTAATATATATATTTCTTTATAGAAAATAATTACATACTATTCTAAGCAGTGGTCTGCTATAGGATTCGAATGTGCACGTTGTCTATAATATTTTTTTTGTGGTAATGGTAGTGGATCTGACATAGTTGTCAAAAAATAATCCACGTGGGTAATGCACGAATAACATAACCTAAAGAATAATAACCATTATAAAAAAATAGAACGATGAAATATCAAATAATATTGATTAAGATATGTTGCATATTGTTTTTTTTAACACAATATAGATATAAAATAACTATTTATTAAGAGAAATAGAAATTATTTATTATAAAAATTACATATAATTATATATAATTTGTTCTGTATAAAGATATAGATTAAATTAATTTTAGACAAATTAAATATTATATATAAAACTATTCAGTTTTTTATCAAAATCATTAATAAGATCATTAAAAGATTTATTTTTTTCTATTTATTATATATTAATCATTTTTTATAATGTTAAAAGTTATCATCTTTTCTCCAATGACTTGAATGAGTTAATTTATTTTAAGATTATAAATTAATTTACTAAATATTATGGCGAATATATAAATATGAATTATTGATTCAATAAATAAAACAAAAATATAACAAATAAAAAAAAATATAAAAAATAAAAAAAAAATAAAACAAAAAGATTTATTTTTATTAATTCTTATATGTAAATTTTAAATTTTTCATAATAGATGTTTTATTATTTGCTACAGATAAAGACGGAAAATGTGAATTACTAATTATTTTAGAATTCTGCTTCTAATGTTTTTGATACTAAACAATATTAAACAAGAAAGAAAGAAGAGTAAAATGGGTGTGAAGATCATTAATAAAAAGCTAATATTAAATATAGTATTAACTAGGATAAGAAATGTCACTAATTTTATTTCATAATTTATTTTGGATACATAGGATAATAAGAATATAAAATACTAATAGAAATATTAGACAAGATATATATAGGATGTAAAGATTGCAAAAAAAAAATACATGAATTACTAACATTATTTTATAATTAAGTTTTTGTTTCTATAACTTTCAAATAGAATAATGGAATATAAAATAGATTTTTTAATGAGAAAAGCAAACATTAAAAAAGGAGATATATATATCTCATTAATGTTTATTTGCTTTAAAATATTGCAATTAAGTTTGAAAAAAATTATATTTTTTAATTAATATTATTTATTTATAATTTATTTCACTATTAAATATATTTTTGCATGTGTAAATATAATTCTGTAATAATTCTCATAGTGAATTTAAGTTAAAAATATTTAAATATTAAAATTCTTAATATATAATTTTTTTCATTTTCATTAAAAAATTTTTTTTTTCATAATCTTTTTATAATTAATCTTTTTTTCATAATTTTTTTTATTTTGATTTATTTTATTGATTTTTATTTGCGAAGTTAAATTAAAGAATTTTAAAATTAATTTACATTATATAGTTCTATATAAATGCCTGACAGAAGTATGGCGCACGTGCATAAGAAATCAGCTGTTCAATGTTCGTAGCACCGTCTGGTGGTGATGCTATGAACATTGAATGAAAAAAGACGAAATACATTTGGTGTTACGATTTTATCGTGTGATTGGGTGATTTTCTCAAATCGTGTAATTGACGCAATGTGATTTACGATTTAGTCGAGAATCATGTTTCTAAATTATATCTATGTAATCCATGTTATTGAGAAACAGAATTCGGCTTAGAAGTTATCGCGTTCTCTCAGGTGAGGTTAGAATACTCTCGATAAAAAGCTATTCATTATTTCCGAATAACCGAAGATCGCTTTGAAAAGATTTACTATTAAAAAAAAAAAAAAAATTGTAGTTTTTTTATTTGATGTACATTTATATTGAATTTGATAATTAAGAATACGTATTTACTTTCTTCATGCATTTAATAAGATTTAAATAAAAATGTTTTTATTTTTCTTTTATCACATTATTTATAATAAAACAGATTTTTATTATATATCATTATTTAAAAATGCGTATTCTTTTTGAAAAATTAATTTTTTTATTTCAAATTTAGTTTTATCGATATATTTTTGTAATTTTTTTTTTTTAGATTGAATAACTACGGTTTTCAATCATACATGACGACGGATATCCGAGAAAATCTATCTTTTGTTTAATTGGTAAGTTTAATAAATTAAAATTATTTAATATTTATAACGTATAATATTTATAATGTGTATAGTACTAATGAGTGTAATGTAATATTTCATGTTATTACTGTCTTTTTTTTTTATTTAAAACTAATATGCGAAGTTATTGATATGTGAATATCAGTGACTGATGCTTTTAATTTGTATAACTTTTTTTTAAATAATTTTTTTTATAAGAAATTGATGAAATCGTATATTGTTTTAAATAAAAATATTTAAATTGAAGGAAAAATTTGTTATGCATATTATAAAAATCGTAATAACATGAAAAAAATTACTGATAGCTAATCATTTAAATTATTAGACAAAAATTTGATAAAGTTATAATTTCGTAGCAATTTTATTTCTTAAATAAATTAATAATATATAGAAATTGAAGTTAAGTGGAATAATTTATTTTTTATTTCGACATTTCTCATATAATCTTAAAAAGAATATAAAGATTAAATTCATTAAAAAAAAATATATTATATTAAATAATGAATGAAAATTTATATGAATTATAATAATTATATATGAAATTTAAATTTATGAAAGCTTTGTTTCAAATATTTTTAATTTATCTATTTATTTCGAAAAAAATAATAAATTTTATTATTTTTCATTTTATATAATAAGTCATATTTATACTCACAAATAATTAATCTTTTTTTGGATATATCGACAAATCTAGTATTCAATTTTTTCTAAAAAATCCCATAAATTAATTCTATGGATTAATCATAGAAAACACAAAATCAAGAATATACATAATGCCCTTGAATTGTACATTTATGTTCATGAAACAACGAAATCGTTGGCACAAAAGCAGACTTAATGGAAACACCCATTACTTATTTCCAATGAGGAGATTAGGTTTCTTATTAGCAAGTGGAATCGAATTAGCTTGCTTTCTTCTATATACATATACATAACCGAACATAATACGTCTCGGCAATGAAATGATACTTTCATTATTTGAAATAGACGCCGTCGTAAATATATGAGTGGCAGGTACTAAGTAATTAGTGTGTTAAATGCTTTTTAACTTGTGTTATTAAACAAAATGAACGCATGGCTACCAGATCCACGAATGTGGTTGACATTCGAGGCAGATTCTAGCTGGGTAAATAATTTTTGAAATTCATTGGGCGATAAAATAACTAAAATAATATTAAATTAACATTACGTACAAATTATTGAACATAAACTTGAATAGTATAATAATTGTAAAATATAACTTACTATTAAAATACTAAACTACTAAAGTAAAATTCTTCTTTTTTATAATAGAATGATTGTGCACCATCTCTAAAAATTTTTATATTTATATAAATAAATAAATATAATAAATAATAATATATATAATAAATAATATATAAATATATATTTATATATTTATATAATTACATGTAAACGATAATTTTTTATGTGTAAAATAAAGAATGAAGAATATTGAAATGAAAAAAAATAATGAATAATTTGTATCCATTTATATATTTATATTATTTAATTCAGATTTATAAAATAGAATTGTCGATTTGATACAAAATATTACATTTCAATGAATTATCAAATTAAATATAATCTAATCTAATTTAATTTTTTTATATAACAGCTTAAAAAGAATGATAACTGATTAATTATTATTACTTAAAATATTTTATGTTCGTTTATAAAATTTGCACGAATATTATTAATATTTGGAAGTTTCTTAGAAAAAATAGTTCAGAATACATATATTATTGGTTCATGGATCGATCTTTTGTGTTTTATATTTTGTCAATTCATAAAATCTTGAAGAATGCGAAAGTGGAATCGTACTTGGCATCGAATATCGTAATATATACAATTTTGATTCATCTGTTTTTATCTGAAAATTCTCTCTGTTCCATTTAGTATTTATATTTATGTATTTGAAACGATGACCAAGTAAATGATATGATTTGTTATCGTCAGTGTGACCGAGATTCGCATTAAATTTATAGAGATCTATCATAATCTTGTTCATTTTTTCGATTTGATAAATCACTGAAATATATTAAATGCAAATAAATGATAATGTGAATTAAATAATAAATAGTTTAATAAAAAGGTAATATAATAAATAAATAATAAGTTTTGAATATAAGTTAATTAAAAATTTATTAGGTTAGGAATACATTTTAATGACTTTAAAATATGAAAAATTTTAGTTAATATAGATATGTATCTAGTATGTATAAATAATATATAAATATAATTTTTTGAATTATGTTAAACTTTTTTTACTTTACTTTAATTTCTTTTTATTTTTTAACTTTCGCAGTTTAAAATGAATATAAATTTTTTATAATTCTTGAATGAAGAAAATAGTTTGAAATGTGAAATGTAAAAAATATTAAGTATTAAATATTAAAAAGAATTTATATTGAAAAGAAAAATTCTGAGAATATTAAACTTTTTGCAGCATCTTCGAAATATCGAATATTTTTGAAAAAGGTAATTCAATTTTTATGGAAAAAATTGTAATTACATAAGTTATACAAATAATTAAGAAATATGTATACATCGAAAAAAAATTTTTTATTTAAGTTTTTGATGTTAAATTACTACAAAAATGTGTGCAAAAGAAATAATTTATGGAAACATGTCAAATTGTGATATATTAGAAATAAAGATTTATAGAAATCATTTAAAAAAATAAAAATTAATGCCTAATGGAATAAAAAATTCTGAAAGCATCTTTGAATTGATAAATAAAGATTTGCAGATAATTATTTCATAAGATAAATTTTGTTTTTAAGTATCGTTATCTTTATCTTTTTTTTCATTGATAAAGTACAAACTTGGAAAAATGTAATATTCTATTATGGAAAAATTTTCTTAACAATTAAATGTTCTTCTGATATTTTATATTTTATATTTATATTTTATTATTTTCTATGATGTATATAATAATGTATTTTGATTATATCAAAAATTATAAATTTCTATTTCATTATAAAAAATATCTGACTATTAAAAAAAATCGAAAATTAAAACTTTTAGATTATGTTTAATTAGATGTATCATTTAGTAATTTGAAAAATTTTATTCGTTTATACAAATTTTTAAATATTTTATTTTTATTTTTTTAAAATAATATTAATAAATATTGGTTATTAATAATTCACGAAAAGATAACTCAGATAAGATATTAAAAGATAATTCAATATTTCTTTTTCCATAGATTCAAAAGCATTTTTTCTCTATTTCTATTTTTCTAATGTTCTTTTTATTTTCTATTATCATTAAGAAGTAAATAGAGCGACTCTATTGAATCGTTTTCTATCAAATCTTTTGTAAAACAATTGCTTCGTATTACCAAAAATATTATAAATTTATTTTTCTAGAAAAGAAATATGTTTCATAAATATTAGATATATTAAATGCTAAATGTTAAATCTTAAAATTTTCTTTGACTATATTTAGCATGGAATGTTATTGAATTGTATATTATATTTTATTATTTATTTTATTACAAATATTTCATACATATTTCATATATAATAGATATTTCATATATTAATAAATAAATAAATAAAAAAAAATTTCACATGAAGAAATAAATCATATATAAAAATATATATATATATATATATTTTATTTAAATATATATTATTATTATTTATTATATATGTAATATATATATAAAAAAAAATTTTGTACAAAAGTTAAAATTTAAATAATTATAATATTACTTTATTGAATTAATTCATAAATTTTAACATAAAAAATTTTTAAATAAAAAATAAATTTATAATATTTGACATAAACATTTATTATACATTATTTTAAAAATTTTTTTGTATAATTATATAGTATAACTGTGCTATTTTTTTTATCATTTGAAATTTTAGAAATTTTATTATATATTATAGAAATAAAATTTCAATCTTTTTATGAGATAATTTATTTAATTTATTCTTACATAATAACAGATCATATTCACATATATTATCATATATATATTTTTGCTCAAAGAAATTTATCATAGATTTAATTAAATATATATAATATTTACAATAGAGAAATTACAATGGAATTTTATCATATATGTTATTATTTATATAACATTTTTATAAGCATTATTATTTATAAATTCATTTTAATGAAATAAAAATAATTTATAATAAAACGCATTTTATCAAAATATGTATATTTACAAATTATACATATAAATTAATATATATATACATATATATACAAATTAATAAAATCAATAATTTATTATTTCTTAATGGAATCTGCAAATTATAAATTCAAATCATGCATTAGAAAAATTAATCATATAAATATATTTTATTACTATATTTACTATATTATACAATTATTGCAAATAACATCAATAACTGAGCGTTACTTTATTCATAATCCAAATGAATGCATTATAGGAACTTTCATAAAATTGAAAAAGTTAAAAATCAATTGAAAAAATCAATTGATCTAATTTTCTAATTAAATTATATTCTAAAATCAATTTATGTCTGTATACTATGTAAATGTTGTTATACATAAATTTTATCTGACCTTAGGTTTCCTAAAGATCCATTAAAGTGTAGATGATGATGACGTTAGTTCAGTTAGCAGTTAATCCAGGAAGATTACCCTTTAACAAATGAACAAACGATAAGGATGATTATTGTGCATCGTCAAAAGAGAATCTATTTCAATTTTAGACGAGTGTATAAATCACGATTCTGCCATCCCACTCGTTGTTTTCTAGCCAGTGAACGATAGTAGAGGATGATCCATCCACGTGGATCGCCCACATGAGTCAGGTATCGTGGTTAATTGTTCTCGCGTCTCAGTATACGAAGGATGTTAGTCCGATCGAGTAGCGTGTTTGCTCTGCTCCTCAAAACATACATTTACACATTTTCTGTGATTGCATTTTCTTGATCATTTTTCAGTACTGATTCTTTAAAAAACATGGAATTTTCATGTAAATTTTTAATCAATTATTTGAATTGTAAAAGTGGTTTTGAATTGTTGTATTTCATGTTGTATTATACGTTTTAATGCGTGCATGAAAATGTGTTTTTATGTAATTTTTTTATTATATGGATTTAATTCCGGTTTATTTTTTTAATCTGTATATTTTGGTGATTATGTGAAAATTATTTTTAGTGATTATATCTAATTATAAGTTACATGTGTCATAAGATTGATATTATGCATCATTTATAAGAATAATTAAATTGATATTGCGTTTCAATTTTTAATTGGGAAAAATTAATTATTCATATTGATAATATTTTGATAATATTTTTATAGAAAATTCTTTGTTTTTTGGTATATCGTTTTATTTTTATTAATAATCTAGTTATACCATAAAATTTTATAATTTGTCATGCAATTTTTTAAAAATTTACATATAGTGAAATGATTATGAATATAAATGATTAATTATATAATATGAGACGTGAGTGATCTTTTTTTATTTACAATAAGTTTCAGACGTGATTTTCCAAAAGATTTTTTCAAAGGATTATTAATAATTTAATTGAAGATTTTTTTTGCCTCTACTAGATATTAATATCTATTCAATTGTTGAATAATTCAATATATGTGCGAATATCATCATGATTCAGGTTTAAATCATTGTAATCTTGTAATCATTAATTATTTTTCTATAGGAAAAAATTTACAAAAAAAAAAGGATAAAAGAATAAAAGATAGAATTATAAAAAGGATAAAAAAGATTTCATAATTGATAATTGATAAAATCTGTGGAAAATAATAAAAATTATTATATATATAGAAAGAGAAAATATCATTTTTAATGATCATCTAAGAAACTTTGTTTCATAACTTTTGGCATTAAGATGGCGAAAATGCCGCTTATTTGCGCTTATATGCGCTTATTTATAATTTGATAAATATTTAGATGAATAAATAATCTATTGATATTTACATTTGAAATTTTTCTATTTATAATACGTATATAGAATAAAAAACATGACAAAAATTTTTTCAAAAGAAGAGAATAGACAGAAATTGTGAAAAAAATAAATAAATTAAATTTAAAAAGAACAACATTATTATAAAAAAATATCTGATATTATTTTGCAATTATTTCTGATAAAGGATATGATTGGATATTGGATATAAATAATAAAAAAAATTATTTTAAAAGGTATATTATGTTTTAAAATAATATTGAAATATTTTTTATTTAAAATTATCATGATATTATTAAATATATAATATATATTTTAATTGACCATTCATTTTCCTATAAATCTACTAAATCTATTAAATTTATACAGATTATTCATTTGAAAAGAAGTTTCATAATACTTATGATCAATGTTATTGAATTGGTCGATAATCGAATTCGAAGTCGTGGAACACTAAGTGCAGATAATTATCCTTGGAACTTGCTTCGAGTTATTAGAAAATTATCAGATTAGCTATTAATACATTTTCACAGAATGCGTTACCTTGGCTCCAATCGTAATATATTCTAGTTTGAAAGAGATATAATTATTTAGAAGTGATAGCGAACAATATTTTTTTGTTTTACTTTTTTTTTACAATATTTTTAAATGCCACATTATTTAATGATAAATTGTTGGAAAGTTTCGCACTTATAAAAATAGAGAACACGTAGGTGAGTATCGATCAATATATGAAGACAAGATTTTATGTATTTTCTCATTAAGTGATATTTCAAAGGACTTTTGAATCAATAATTTGTATAGAAAAAGTTGTATTTAAATTTTGTTTAAATTTAATTCTTCTTTATTTAATTCTAATTCTTTCTTTGGTTAATTCATTATTCTTTTTATCTTCTTTTTAATTTACAGGATTTTTTTTTTTAATTACAGGATTATAAGATTGTATAATCTTTTTAGGAAGAAATGTGAAAATCAATCAAGAAATTATTTTCCACATATATAAATATATAAATATATAAATATATTATATATTAATCATATATTAATTGAGAAATAGATTAAGTATTTAAAAATCAAGCAAAAACTATTATATTTGCAAATATTACAAAAAATAAGAATTGCAAAATAAATTATGAATAAAATTCGATCGAAAAATTATTAGAAAGAAAAATCAATCAAAATAGATATTACCTTGAAACAATAAAAAAAAATACATACTTAGGTTTATCTTCTTTTTATCAAACATTCTCAAAAAAGAGTGATATAATCGTGAGATAAGAATAAAATTGGACGATGATAGATTGGATTATTGTAACCTTATGCATTGATTGAACTTTCTTTTCTTGCACAAAAGATATTTCAGTGAAAGTTTAGTATTCGTTCGTTGAACAGCTGACCCATTGATTTCCTCTCGAACACAGTTTCGCATTAGTTTATTCTAGCTGTTTCTTTTTGTTTAGCATGGATTTCTTTAAATAATTCTTTTTATTGCTTCTGGGATATGATATTAAATATCTATATTTGGATAGTGTTCAAATTTGAAGAGAAGAGATTTATTATAAATAAATAAAATGATAGATATCATGTATTTTTTTAAATTAATTTATAATAATTACTCATTTACATGTGTGTTTCTCTGGGAGTATCTTATAAAAACTGTTGGTTTATTTAATATTGCTATATATATGTCATTTCGATAAATATTTGCAATAGATATTTGAAGATAAAAGTAATTTTTTAATTAATTTGAACTTGTGATGATTAATAAATGAGACAATTTGAGATTAATAATAATTTTATTTGATGGATTATTATTATTAATATAAATAAAATAAAATGTACGTTTTTAATATAAATATAACGATGCATTAAAAAACAAAGAATTTTTCAAAGAGAATTATCAAAAAATATTGGTAATTGACAAGTTAATTCGTCTTTCTTGACTTTAATAAGATTAAAGAATCTTGATTTGATTTGAGATATGACAAGAAGCAATATTGGATTGTTCATTTGAAACCTTATGATTATTTGTCAAAGTATTAATTACATATTCAGTTTTTTACATAACGTTTCAAGAAAAGAAGAAATTTATAAGTCACTCGATTTAATAATTATTCATTCGTAAACTGTTATCCAATAAACGTTTGAATAATCTATTAATTACATTGTTTCTTGACCAGACATTTTTTTTTTAAATTTAAAAAAAAATTAAAAAATTGATTGAATTGAAAGCAAATTAATTTTATTTGGTCGAATTTTGCTTTTACGCGTTTAAACATGATGTATAAATGTAAATCTGAAAACATGATATTTTTAATACTTATTAACGAGATATTAAAAAGATAAGATATTTAAAAAAGTGATAAAATTTAAATGTTGGAACAATGAATTAACATGTTGTAATCTATTCGTAATCGATATTTTATATTTTTACTGTATATTTACAACAGAATATTTATAACATATAAATAGCTTATAAAATGTGATAAAAAAATTCCTATCAGCAGCGAACGTGTTAATGCCAAGTTAAATGTAAAAAATTGTGCAGTTTGTTAAAAGTGCTTTCATTATCATGGATATCTCAACTTCAAGCGGTTTACGAAAGAATGATAATTTTTAAGCTATCAGGAAAGGATTTATTCAATGATTGATCGATCGATAGCGGGGATTTATTTCGAAATGTTCGTGTGAAGAAAAGTGAAAATGTCACATTTTCGATTGAAAAGTCGGAAAAGTTCAACCGATTCAACGACGAGTAAGAAATCGAGACAGATTTCGAGCCATGGAGAGTATCGAGGGATTCAATTCACTTTATTGAAGAGCCATTTTCATGAGGTAATGAAACTTGAAAGAAACTTTCAGATTTAAAGTATATTCTTCAAATACTTGGAATAAATTATTTTTAAAATACATATTTATGGTAAAACGAGGTCAAAGAAAATGAGATCTATTCTTTTTTCTTGTTAAAATAATTCTCCTAAATTCTTTCTTTTTTTAGGTAACAAGGATTCTAAATGGAAATTTTAAATTTAAAATTTTTTTAATTGAAAAATTTAATTGAATGTGATCTTGTTTAATTTCAAGTTTAATTTATCTCTAATATTTTACGATTTTTATAAATGAAATTAATATGAAAAATTGTTCCAAATTCAATTTACTACATCCCATACAGTGTGATATCTCTTGAAATAGTCACTTCATCGTTATAAAGCGAGCCATCCTGAGATTTTTTTGCGCGCAAGCGTTGCGGTCAGAAATACATTTGGCCGCTTTGCCTTCTTCTTTCATATACTCGATAATTCTTCGCCACTTCCGCTGTATGTGTTTAATTAAATCGCTGAATTCGCGAGAATCTTTTGTTCTCGTTTTCATTCATCTTTATTCATCGTTCGAAGTTTCTTTTTAATTTAAATCGAATTTTATTGCAAGCTTTAAAAGTTTTCAATAAAATTTGATTCGAGTTGAGATACATCCGATTAGTTTAATATACGGCCAGTTGGAAATCATTAATCGATAAAATTGAAATGTCTATACAATTAGATATTAAAAATTACAAAAGATTGGAAAATTAGAATAAATTTGATTTGGGTTACATCTTATTGTATCTTCGATTTCTAGATTGATACGCATCCGTTTAAATTTCCTGTGTATCATTAAATGGATATTCAATAGTTGTAAACAGGATGTGTCCAACATGTTATTCCAATAATTGAGAGACTAAACTTGGATTTCCATACAAAGAATGATACATTTGTGTTATATCGTGCTTGACAAGTAGAGTAGAATTCGATCAATACTCGATACTGCGGATATTTTCTAACCTAGAATATTGTGATTTTTACAATAAGCCTTTGTGCAAGGATTTATGTTTCAAGGAAATGTCTTGCAAATCGTATCGAGAGATGTTTGAAGTTAATACACAATATTTTTATTCTGTTTATTTTTAAGAAAAGTCTGTAGTTTGAATAAAAACTTATTCATAGATATTCATTCACAGATATTCATCCCCACGTTCTCTTAGATCGATTTATATAAATGGAATAATTTCTATAGCATTACAATAAAACTCAGTCACATTTGATCGTTTATTCTTCACCAATAAAATATCTCTACGTGATTTCATTTCACATGTTACACGTAAGTAATCCTGATCATCTCAAATAACCAGTCAAAAATAGATTATTAGACAGAGAAACCCGTTTTTAATTACAAATCTGTGTCTCATATCTCCAAACTCACCTCAATTACTCAAACCTGTCCAATGAAGATAATCCTTGGATCGAATTTAAATGCCAACTTCCAAGAATTTATTAGATGTTCCAAAAGTTCTATCTGTTATTTTTATACGCGGTTTCTTGGTGCAAGAAATGTATAACGTGATTTATTTTTCATTTTCACTCATTTCATCATTATACTCCAGCTCCAGTAAGTTAAGCGTCCCTTTTATTTAAAAATTGACAATATTACAAATTAATTGGATTACAGATTATTATTTATTATTTCAAGTAAGTTCAAATAAGTTAAAGTCATTTTGGAAAAATAAAATAGTATTTTGGTTTTTATTTACGTAAAGCATATAAAATTTTACAAAGCATCATTGAAATGTGTAACTATGATCCACTTCGATTCATTATTCCGGAAAACTGTTGTTCGTTGAAGAAACGAGAAAAATTTTTTAATCAATTTAATAACAACCTGAGTATATATCTTCCTCAACGATATATCGCGCGAAACGATTCAGCATCTTCGCCTTCTCTAAATCCAAGTTTAGATATATTCATGATAGAGGGGCACGACTATTTTCGTTTACCTTCGATGGTACGTGCCAATGCACGAACACTGGGTGCGACAGTGATTTATCCGTCTCCGTTCATACGGAGACGGCGAAATCCGTGTGTGCCAGAAAGAAACCTCGTTGTGACAAGCTTGAACATCCCTCAGTGTCACGAAAGAGGGTGTTTGCACGACTGCCAGAAGGGATACGACGTGATCGTTGATCGACGAATAAATCGAGGAATAGACGATGTCCTCTATCTTCATTGACATATCACGAATCCACGAATCTTTTCGATCATTGCGCACAGGATCTGATTCGGTAGTACTTTTATGATACTCGTGTGTGGTAGAGTATTATTCGAATATCAAACATTGTGAATTCTAAATTGAAGATGTTGAGAAGTTAAACGTTGTTGTGAATGAATTTTGAAAAGGCTTGGAAAATAATTGTGTAATGAATTTTAAGGAAACTTCTGAGAATAATGTATAAAAATGAGGGATAGGGATTTAGGGATTTTATAGGGATGTTATAGAAATTTTAAATATTAATTAATGGTGCCTTAAATATCAATGGATTTTGAGAAAAGCATTTTTGTATTGACAATTAATGTAATTGTGTTTTAGGTATTCATATGTTAAACTTTGTGAATTTGAAATTGAAGATATTGAAGGTATAAAGATATTATACGTTATGAATGAATTTTGAAAAAGCTTAGAAAATAGTGCAATAAATTTTAAGAAACGTTTGAAAATAATATATGAAAATAAGTTATTATAAATATTTCAAATATTAGTGAAATTTTGAGAAAAAGTTTTTGGATAATTAATGTAAAGTTGTGTTTTAAGAATTTATATACTCAAATTTTGTGAATTTAAAATTAAAGATGTTGAAAATACAATAGTATTATGAGTTTGTGAAGTGTAGTGAATTTTGAAAAGTCTCTGAAAATAAATAATATCAAATAACATCTAATGAATTATAGAATATTTTAAATATTAGTAAAATTATTAAGAATAGAAATTACTTTTGAATAATTAATGTAAAATGTTTTGAATATCCATATATTATGAATTCAAAAATGAAAGTTTAATGTTAAAGATATAAATATATTAAATGTTACTTGTACATTAAATAGAAGTGAAATTTTGAGAAAATATTCTGAATAATTAATGTAAAATTATATTACATATAATTCTTTTAATAGAGTATATTAAATTTGAAAGCTTTTAAATCATTCAAATATCATCATTATAATGTGTATATATAAAGTTTTGAAATAAGAAAGAGATTCATTCATTGGTAAATTAGGTAATCAAATTCTGATCATCAGTGAATGTATTAAGCTAGTTTCGTAGCTTAAATTATTCGATTTGATTGATAGTCCGTGTTTCTGACGTAAGCTACATTGTCTTATTTTATATTATAGTTGGTTCAATTTGTAAATTATAATCATTTGAAGTTTAATTCGATTATCGAAAGTTTGGTTTTGGGTTTTTTTTTAGATATTTCTTTATTTATTTTTAACAAATTTTTAACAAATTCACACAGAGATGAGAAATATGTATAAGCTGGTAAACATTCGTAAATTGCAGTTGCAGGTTTGATTTCTTCATTTTAGATTTGATATAGATGAATTTTTAGGAAAGTATTAGAAAGATATTATATTTCATAGTGATATTATTTGTCAATTATAATCTCGTTGAATATTTGGTTTGATTTTTGTGTGATTGTTCTTTCTATCATATTATTATCCGAATGAGATGATATGTTAATGATTGAATTGATGTGTTTAGTAGCGAATTCTGTTTTTATCCTTTTAATTTTTTGATTTATTTTATATATCCAATTAATAAAGAAAAATAATTTAACATATAATAAATTTTAAAAATTTACTTTATACATATATGTTTGAACTTAATCTTTTTAAAATATATAAATAACTTTTAGATCTGCAATTGACCTTTTATTTATTAATCATTTTTGAAAAATTTACATAGAAATTCTTTAACTCTTTGTTAATTAATCATTTCCTCAGATTCATTACTATTCAATCAAATCAAATTAATCGTTATATTTGTGATATCGCCAATACAATCATTATGAATCATGATAGTAGTCATTGCATAGCAATATGATGCCAAAAATGCTTTTACGTGATATCTCTCAGTGTGAATGTTATTGGGTGCCAGGCTGAATTATAATATATATTTTGATTAATTTGATTTCTATTTATTGTTCATAATTTATTATTATGATTATTATATGACTACTTATTAAGTTTATAAATTAGCAATTTTTTTAAAAATTTCTAATTCTAAATTAGATTAATGAATACATACAAATCTAGAAAATATTAATTTTTTTATTAATAATTTTTCACATATAGACATAAAAAATATTAAAGTTGAAACAAAAAATTCAATCACAAATATTTCACGTATATTATATTGTATATAATAATTGTAATTAGTTTATTTTCTATCAAATCATCCATCACTTTGGTTTTAATTAATATCTTTATGGTATATAGAATGCAAAAAAAATTGAATAACCTGATTAAAGAAAAATTTGTTCAATTCTTATATATCAATTCCAATCATAAAAATAGGAATTAAATTATTTACAAATTTGCACATTTTATCCACGAAAAAAAAAATTATTTAAAATACAATATTAAAAATCTGTGATTATAAAAATATATCGAAAATTAATTTTCACGATCAAAATCATATTATTTTGATCTTTTTCTTTCGTTAGATTTTACATGAATATATTTTTTCATCGATAGTATATCAATTAAAAACATTTTATCACGATATTATCAAATTATAAGATAACGATAATTATCTATTCGATTGGCTTTGATTTTTTAATTTATTTCCCAGTAAGCAATCGAACGCGATACACAATATTTTTAAATCGTATCTAATAAAATTACAATTCGTAGAGTGCGGATATTTATATATTTATGAAAAATTTAAATGTAAAAAAACTCTGTTGAATGCATTCGAATATTCGAAGAAGCATAAAATGATATCTGAGGCATAGAGCAAATCTTATAAATTTTGTTTCGCATAAACATCCGGTCTATTCATATACCAGTGTTTAAACTATTCTCTATGTGTAAATTTTCCAACGGCGTATATGTTATTTTTATTGCAAAAACCATTGCGATTTTTTATTTCAATTTCATGCGTTGCAATTTCGCGATAACAATTCTCACGCATACATTTTGATGAAAAAATTCTCGAAACTTTTATCTATTTCAATAAATATTTATTTATTCACCGATATTGATGTGATTCGTTTTTAAAGTACGCTTTCGATATGAATACATTTCTGCCAAAAATTTTTTATCAATATATTTTCTGAAATTTTTGGTTGTAACTAAACCGTTTTTATGCGCATTTATGGAAAATTTAAAAATGTGCACAAAGTGCGTATTACAAAATATAAAAAAGGCACAGAATTCAAAGCAAAGTGATATTTAAAAACCTTTATTCGTTCGATTTTATCTTTATGATGGCGAAATCTTTTATTTTTGTCGCATAATCGCAACAATTTTTGTTATAAAACAAGTAATAATATCTTCAATATTATATTTCATCCGAAGAGAACCAAGAAGAAGACAATGTTATTTAATGTGACATTATTTAATGTTCCCTTTTGACAAATATCATTATACGATATCTAGCTTCAAGATGGAAAAAGATTCGGACATTGTACTCCTCTACGAATGGAAGATTTTTTTTTTTTTTTAATTAATTAAGATCATCCATATTAGAAAAAATATTATATCTCACGATTTGCTTCATGTTACGAAATAACATTCGATTGTACAACACGTTGATTGATAAGATAAGATCAATAATTCTTTATATTACGTGTTTATATGTGCAGCAACAGAACGATAAGTACCGGACAGTGTGGACAAGGTATGAAATATTGTTATTCTTAATGGAGAACGAAATTGAATGGCCAGTGATCGATCGAAAGAAATTGTAATTGATTATAAAGAGTAATAATTTGAAGAACGAGTGATTGATCGCAAGTAATTCGCGTGTCGAAAGAGTATGTTACTTGTGTTTAACTTTGATTTTTCAACGAGGAACATCGGTAATTTCATTAAGTTCGTGTAAAGAGGAAACACGAGGCAACGATCCAACGGTTCATGTACGCTTGATTTCTCAGAGAAAATCTATATAAGTCAAATGTAACACGAATATGATACACGAATGTGCGATACGCCAACGATGCATGACAAAAATGTTGCGTTTAAAGCTTGTTGACTTGCATATCGTATGGAATTGGAGTGTGTGCTTGGATATCGTGTATTGATTATTCCGGTTATTTTAAAATTATGATTAATTAACTTGTCGCAGAGCGATGAGAGTAAAGTAATACTATATTTTCCAGAACGTATAATTTATCTAAGAGGAGAAATTTTGTATTGTTTTCAAGGAGAATTGTAATCGATACTCTATTTCCATGAAACAACATCGATTTTCATAGAAAATACAAGGAAATTTTTTATAGGAAAAAGAAAATTTGTATCAGCAATGAATGAATATTAATGAAAATATTGTTTTCTATGTTTAACATCCAATCTTCACGAAGATTCAATATTGATTTTTATTGAAAGACGAAAGATTTTTCATGGGAAGAAAGAAACTTATATCAACAATAAGCGAAAGAAAATAATTTTATTTTAATCTGTAATTCTCGATATTTAGAATTCAATTTATCCAAGAAGTAATATCAATCATTTTATATGAAATATAGAAAATAAAAATATAATGCAATAAGGCAAAAAAAAAAAAAAAAAGAGGAGAACATATACGAATCGTTAGAAACGTAAAGAAACATTGAAATTTTATCTTTTCCAAGATAATTGCGCAATCCAATATCTATAAATTAATAGGAAATACTAAATTATTTTCAAGTAATTGCAATAAGAAAACATCTCCCCTCGAGGATTCGATTCGTTTTATATCTTCATTTTTTATTCTATTTTGTTCTCGAACGTTTTTCCATAGATATGAAGAACGAAATGGTGAGGGTAAGCAACGTTTACTCATTTAGAAGTTTTCTTGGATGTTGTTTCTAGATACATTTCTCAGAGTTGTCTTGATAATATCGTGTCAAACTGTCCGAAATTGTGTCATTCTTAAATAAAACGTAGTAAAGATTGAAACTTCTTTCTATCTAAACTAAATAATCTGAATATAATTGAACAAAATTTTTAACAAAAACATTTTTGAAATTTTATTATTGACAAATAAAAGTGATGATTATTTGTGTACAAATGTGATGAAAATTCTCATCATTGAAATTTGTAACATTTTCATTTGGATTTTCCAAGAAGTGATAAGGAATAAAATATCTTTATTTTTATTAATGATTTATTTATTGTTAATATGGTTTGTTAAAATTAAATATAATTTTTAAAGTTATAATATAAATATAATTTTACATTGAATGAAATTTAATTTCTATTTCGAAACAATATATAATATAGATATACAGTTTCGAGAATCATTACTTCGCTGGATGACGTGATAAATTGTACTAACGAGAAATAAATTATGATTGTGTAATTTATAAATCGTGCGAATTGTTTCGTAAACGTGAAAGATTGCACGTGATTTAAACGTCACGTGAAAGATTATTAACTTTTATCGATTTGAATGAAAAACTTGGAAAAGAGAAATGTTTTGATACAAATGAATTAATAATAAATATTGTTGAAAAATATTTTAAGCTTCTACAAAAATATTGTGAAATCTATTGAATTGCTCGATCATAAAAGACAATGAATTTATATATATATATACATATATAAAAGAATTGCATAAAATTTGAAGTGAAATGAAAAGAGGCTGCATTGAGTAAAAAGAGATTGATGAAAGAAGATCTAGTGTTTTAACGATGACTTTATCGACTTCTGGTGTCAATTATAATTATCATTACTAGAATATGAGAATATTTCCTGACATTGACCTGCTTTCTATGGAATACGCGAATGAGAGGAGCAATTTATTGAATTCTAATCGAGAAAATGCCACGTCTTTCTCATCCTTGGTTCCACAGGGATTGGCACGAAGTTATGGATCATTTTCTTCTTATCAACAGGTGATACAATCGATCTGGAACAGAAGCAAACAGGTACAGAAAAAATAATACCGATAAAATATGTTTAATCAATCGGTGAATAATTATTTACTTGACAAAAGAAGACGATTATAATATTTATAATATTTCTTCTTTTTTTTTTATTTAAAAAAAATTATTTATAATGAATGTATTGAATGTTAATTAAATGTTATAAGAATACATTTTTAAAAAATTTGATACTGAAAAATATTATTCAGAAAGTTTTATAATATTTTTTCAATAATTGGAATCTTAATATTTTGGAATTCATGGAGTTCATTCTTGATTTATAGCCAAGTATGTACTATAGTGATATATAATAATTTTTTCTCCTTCAATAAAAATTAAATTTTTATGTTTTATTCTTTTTCCATATAAATTATTTTAATGATATCGCAGTATTTTCTTAAATGTGAAAATTAAATTTCTGAAATTGTGGATTGAAAATGACGATCTAAAATTAAATCGAGTTTTTATTTCGAATAAATAAATTTCAACGAATTCTAAGCTAGAGGATTTCGAAGATTTTCCATAGGTGAGCCAATTCTAAGATGATGTAATATTTTATATTCTTTACGATTCGTTTGTATTTATATATATGTATATATATATCCAAGCTATAAGTTGAATATTATATTTACTTCATAAATATGAGGAAACCGGGGGCAAGATTTTGAATTGAATTAAACGAAAACGATTTAGTGTCGTTTTGTCAGTTTGCCTGGACAACGTGCCAACATTTTTCGACGTGTCTCGAATGAAGAATGATAGATGCAACAGTGTCTTTAAACGTTTCCCGTATACCTTGAATCGCGTTTGGATTCAATTAACACGATTTATTCGTTTGTGAAATTTAAAACGATTAATTGCACGTACATGAAGTTAAATTGATTGAATTAGTGTTTTAAGATTTTTTATTTTTTTTTTCTTTTTTTTAAATTCTTTTTTCAATTTTTTTCGACTTCCTTCTCTTTTATTCATTATTATAATATGATCTTTTCCAATTATTTTCACGGATCAAAATTTTATAATTGAATGTGTAATGACATAAATACATAAAATATATGTACATATATATATGTAAAAATATGACATATGATATGATATATTTTTACATTTTTTAATGGTCGCAACTGTATGTTCCATTATTTCAATAAATGAAACCAGATACTGATCTTTATTACTCACCAGTTGTGACGTTCCAATATTTGCTCTTCTCCGCGACTTTTTGCCGCCTTCCTGATCAATTTACAATAGTCAATTCATGGAGATAACGTGAATAAATAATTGATTCTAGATCTTTATCTGCTAAATGCAAAAATCAAATATACCTGCTATCATACTAACGCTGTAAATTTCCATAAATAATATAATTTTTTTAAAGGATAATCTTTTGATCGAGATATCTAGAAAAATTAAAATGTGAAAAATATAATTATCTGTGAAAGTTATCAAAAGTTATTCAGAAGAGAAAGCAAGATTTCTAAAAATTGTAAAAATTAAATAGATAAAATCGCATCATAGAACGTAGGAATTAAAATGTCTCGTTTTCCAAGCGCAGTTACATATTTCTTTTTATAAGATCTAACAAACGACATATTGTACAATTGATTAGTTTGTTGAGTGCTTTAATTGGCCCAAGTGCTGTGAGTAGTGCAAGGACGCGCAGTCTCTTCGCCTAGTTCTATAGAGTAAAAGTATTTTTCTAACTGAAAGTTTCTATGAAGGTTATTCTCCTTAGTTGTTAACGTTTGCATTCGTGATTTTATTTTAGTCGACATAATTGCATTTTTGAAATTGATTATCGTATATCGTATTTTTTAAATCATTATAAATATGAAAAGAACTTCCAAGAACTTTTTTATTTTTATTGGTAATTACAATGTTCTAAAAATTCTAAAAATTTGAATTTATGATATTATATATATTATATTATATATAATGATAATATATAATACAAATAAATTTAATATAAAAAGAAAAAATGATGAAAGAAAATGACAGAACTTCAAAATTTTTGAAAATTATTGGATAGAAAATTTGAATTTCGATTAAAAAAAGAACTGTTATTGTTAATGATTTAAAGATTAATCGATAAAATTTTTTCTTAAATTGTTACATTGCTGTCACGATTAAAGAACATCAAAAGACTATGCACAACAATTGCATGATTAGACTGCACTTATCGTGGAATGCAAACGAATGAAAGAAATCTCTGTTTGACAAATTTACCATCCAATATTGCATTCTTAACAATGGAGTATCTTTATTTCAATGCGCACAATGTTTGCGCATTAAAAAATAACAAATGGCTCGTATTTTTTTTAAATTTATTGCAAATTATATTTTTACTTTTGTTCCATTCTTCGATTCAAAAAAAATAATAAATTCGTTCATTCTTTTTCTTGAAGAATTCTAATCTGTTATTATATAACATAAATTAGAATATTTTAATGCATTATTTTTATGAAATAGAAAAATAAAATAAAAATTTATATATATCATAAAATAATTAAAAGAATATATCTTATTTTCTCTATAAATTCTTCGCAATTTTTCCGGATTTTTTTTTTCTTTTATTTGGAGAAAAAATTTTATCACCAAATAATTACAATATTATTATATGAAACATATGAATTTCAGACTAAATATCACGAAAATCGAATAAATTATTTCTTGATTATATAGCACAATTTCTAAAGTACTTAAACATGATAACACTCTAAATATAAAAGACAAAACAATTATGAATAACACTGAAATGTTTGAATTACAGTGTGCGAAGATAATAAAAAGGAAAATAATTTATTTCTATGGATAGATCGTTTATTCTCTGGATACTTTATGTTCCTTTGTAATACGAACACATTGTGTCGTAAGTGTGACGCATCTATTATATCAGACAATTAGTAGTATTTCGTGAAATGTCATTATGCACTTCAAAATTAACCGATCTTTTTAAAAGATTAAATTTGAGAGAAGAAATAAAAAAAAACCTGCATAAGAAAAAAAATTGCAATCAACTTCTTTCTGGTGTCAATTAACAACAAATGTTAATGAAGCTTTTATGATAGAAAAATAGAGATAAGAAAATGAAGAACCGTTTATAAAACTTATATTTTCGTGTTCTAAATACAGCTGTAAATAATTAAGTCTTGAAATTGAAGGATATTAGAATTATTTCTATATGAATTCATCAAAAAATTCTTTATAAAATAATGAAAATTTCTTATTTTTTTCTTTTCATATTATTAATATAAATATAATATATAATATAATATATTATATAAATTATTATATATACAATTTTTTATCGAATATAAATAATCAATTCAAACAAAATTAAAGATAAGAAATATCGAAAATGTTCACTTTTAAAAATTCATTTTAATTTTTACTCATAAAAATTTTTTTCTAACTAAAAAATAAAATTCTAAAATAAAAATTTATTTTTTTGCATTTTTCTTTTCTAGGATAAAAGAAGATAAAATTTTTTATTCGATTAAAAATCAAATTACACGAAATATCGATACCAAGAATAAGAAAAATCCCTCGATTAGGAAGATTTCCTCTATCAGCTAGTATTATAGCGTAATCAAATGAAATTTACGATAGTCAGTCTTAAACGACTAAATCAATTTATTCGATTACGTCACACAATACGATTCTCCGTGTTCTCGGCACCTATATAACGATCGTTCCTCTATCGAATCCGACGACCGTCTGCCTTTTGTGTCGTTCGATTTTCAATCTCCCCCCTTTACGATATTTTTGTCCTTGTAACGCGTGAATCAATGAATAATACTCTCGCGAATTTCCTCGTTTCGAAATTCTTCGAATTTATTTTTGTATTAAATGATATGGATTATTGAGAATTGAATATTTTTAGAAACAAAAAAAAAAAAGTAATAAAAAGTTTGTAAAAATGTACAAAATATTCGAAACTATATTATGTTTTAAAAATGAAACAAAACAAATTTTTATTCAAGTTCCATTTCTTTAATCAGGTTCATAAAGATTTGTTTCTGCATAAAAAAAATTCATACTCATAAGTAATTAAAAAGATTAACACTAAAGATATCATATGAATGTTAATTATATTTGTGATATCTTTGGAGAATCGATTCTAAAAGACGAAACAAAGCATGAAAGTTGATATGTAAAAAAATCAATTGAAGCTTATTTATTAAATTATTATAGTAATTTAAGATAAATAATATAATTATTTTGATTTCTAGAATTTATGTATATAATAATAATGATAATTTTACCAATGCAAAGAAATATATTTACTATTTAATCATTTAATATTATTCCATAAATAATTCCATGAAATTTACACAATTATTAATAATTTTATTATCATTCCAAAACAAAAAGCTCATCACGACATTATTATTCAGATCGAATTATTATCACTTACTTTGTTCATTACAACATTTTCTGCAAAATATTTGACAATAATTGCACATTATATACAAAATAAATAATCTTCAATAATAATCAAAAGAAATATTTCAAAAACTGTAAAAATTCATAATGTCGGCCATTCAAAAATTTTCATTCTTTCCATCGAAAAGAATGGGGCGCGTTTCACATTAATGCAAAATAAAAATTTATACAAACTCATAGACGATTTAATAATTAACTAATTAAAATTGCATCCGCACTACGTTTAGTTATACGTAGCAGGGTTAATCAAATGGTTTTCCGCAAACAATAGTGTACCGACGTGAATGACGACTGGAGACGAGAGAGCACGTTGTTAATACACGCGATTCCACACGACTTGTGTACACGACTTTAAAGATCCTACGTCGGATATATAAATGTCGCACGATATGCCAGACGATGCTCTTAACCGATCTGTTGGTGTCGCGGATCGCACGCGTTTCCCAGTGGATCTCGTGCGTTTTCAAGAAGCCATAAGTAGAGGTGCGCTCGTTCCGAGGAGGTGACGAAGGAACAAAAGGAGGATTGGAAAAAAAGGGGGAAAGAGATGACGACCAGAAATTTGGAAAAGATGCTAAGGCTCACCACGTTGTCGAGGGTCCGTCTTTTACGGTATTGAATATATTGAATAATGTCGATGAAGGAAATATAATTTTGGATTTTAAGGGTTTATATTTTAGTCCACAGTACACAGTATTTATAGTAGTCAATGGAAGATGTTTTGTCGTAATTTCGGCTCTAGTAGGATTCGTTGGTTTGATGTAATAAGAAAGAGATAGATGATATTTTATAGAAAGAACATCTAGAATAGATGTACAATAGAATATCTGTGGCGTTGATTATGTAGAGGTTTGATTGAGAATCTATCCTTTGTAAAGTATTGATTGTGGCTTTAAAGTTCACAAGATGTAAAACAGATAGATTATATTATGCTTTCTTTTTGTTTAAGGCTGTTGGAGAATATTATATAAAACTTGGATTTTGTAAAATTTATGGTACTGAATAATGGTGATTTAAAGTTCATAATATGGATATATTTTACAATTCATATGATGGAGAATATTTTTATCTTTTTGATTATGGAATTGAATGTGGTTTAAGATTGATGGGATGGCAAATATTTTATTATATTTTGAATTTTATGAATGAATGTGATTTAAAGTTGAAGAATAGCTAATCATATTTTCTGAATTCTGAACAGTTTGTATTTTATGATATTGAATGTGGTTTAAATTTTATGAGATGGAGAATATCTTATCATATATTTCCAAGTATAGGTGTTTAAAATGAATAGGATGGATGATATTTTATTATATTTTGGATTTTATGATTTCCTTTGATCAATTAAAGTATTTTCACCTATGGATTTTCTCTTTTTAAATATTCTTCTTATAAAAAATTTGAATGATTCTTATCGTTTGTATTAACATTATAACTTTTGATAATTTCTCAATGGTAAAATCTATTCCTTGAAATAAAGACTTATTTTACGATCTCTCTCTATTGATCTAAGATCTTACGATACTTCCTTAGTTAGATAAATTAATCGATAAAGTAAGATGTTATTAGAACTCGTGACTCATCTTTCACAATACGAATTGTTAAAATTGTTATTTTTAAATATTGTCTTTAAACAAATAACATAAATTTTTACAGAGTTTTATTAATGAATAAACACGAAATAAAAAAAATTCTTGGAACGTGATATATCGATCATTTTAATTTCGTATATATTTATCATCAAACACATTGTAAATTCAATTTCATCCTGACACTATGTGCCATAATTTTTCAAAAAGTAATCACAAATTTTTTTTTATCAAAGTTATTCGATAAAAGAATTACAGGTCAAAGACACGAGATTCTAATATTTGAACAGATGGCCATATTCCATTGAAAATATTGATATTCCATTTCTACATTTCCTTTTTTAAAGAATATTTCAAGCGTACATTTTCCACGTATTTTTGCATAGTAATCTTTATCTCGGATTTTCGTTGGAGCACATCGAGAAAAGAATGCCATGCGGAAGACCAAAGATGATCGTGTTAAGATCACGACGCATCATTTTCGAATCAGTATCGAGGAGGAGGAGGACGATGAAGAGAACAAAGAAGCGGAGGATCAAACAGTCAGAGAGATGGACAGAAAAATTTCCATCACGATAGAAACGGATTCCAACGTAACGATCGGTGGACAAGAATCTGAAATAAAAAATTTTTCATTCGATCAGGAAGAATCTTCGTTTTCGATCAATGATCAATCATTACCCGATAAAATCTTGAACAAGAACGTCGAGGACGATTGGAACGAACGTGAGAGGCACCTGCAGAGAATAAGCGACTGTCAATTCAGAACATCGATCGAATCCGGTAGTTCAGAGAATCGAAACGATGATCAGAAGAGGAGGAAAATGGATGAGCTGGTGGATGAAAATTTTTCTGACGATTCTGGGAGAAGCAGGAAACAATTGGAGAAGATGCAAAGTGACAGTTTGGAAAGCGAAACACGATCTTCGATCACCTCCACGGAAGTTTCGAACGAGAATCGTGGAATCTTTGGTTCCAGCAACGAGATCTCTCCACCTTCGACCAGTTTTGAACAAAAGGGAAACTTTGGCCCAATTTATTCGACGATCAAGTATTCCATCGAAGGATGCTCCTACGAGAATGCAAATTCGATCAACAAATTGGATCACGGTTCAATCTCGACCACCAGCTTCCTTCCTTTCGTTGAAATTTCCAATAGCGGGTCCACCATTAAACGTCATGGATCTCTTTCCACGTATGAAACGAGATTATCGAGCATGAATTCCCCCGTTGAACGCAAGAGAACTCAGAGCACAAACGAGAAGATGTTACAATATTCTAAGAAAGCGTTTTCTCGATCGAGCGAGAGAAAACAATCGATAATAACTACACCAGAGATCCAAGAAACCTCCGCACTTGACCATCCAATTGTTTCTTCCGAAGTCTCTCCGCTTTTAGTCAGACGATGTTACAAATTCATGCCCACGTTTCCACCACACTCGTCGAGTCTGGAAACTGGAGAAAATTCGCTCGAGACGAAAGATATCGTCACGAATAAATCGGAAACGAGAAACACAGAATCATCGTTTACGTTCAACGTTGATCTAAATTCCAAAGATGCATCCAAATCTTCGAAGATCGAAGAACTCGCCTATCCATCCATCCCTCGAGTCTCTCCACTTCTACTCAGACGATATTACAAAATCATGTCCACACGTTCATCCAGTCTAGACGAGATTTCTGGAAAAAACCATCAAGAAGAGGACCAACATTCGTCCAATACGAAAGAATCTACAACCAATAATCAAAGAATGTTAAGCGTTAAAAATTCAGAGGAAGCGAATCAGTCAAACGTAGCTCAAAGAAGATCGACTTTGCCTATAATGAATATCGATCTAAATTCAAAAAGTGTACCTAAATCGCCCAATTATCAGGACGTGTTGTCGGGGACGAGCGTTAATCCCATCAGACGATCAAGTATCGCCAGTGCAGCTATCTGCTCGAGTTTGGCTCCAAGTTTGGTCAGCGCGTCTCAAGGTATTCCAAACTGTTTGTTGCCTATCTCGGATGAGAAAGAAGTATCGAACGTCTCTACGAATATTGACGACCACGTATCCGGAAAAAGCGGTATCAGGTTGAAATTACCGTTTCTAAAGATTCATATACCTGTACAAGCAGTGACTAGTAGCTGGTCGGCCTCGAAGGAGGATGTTAGCCATCATTATTCGCATCATCATCATCATCATCACCATCATCACCACGTGTTTCCGCATTTTCATGTACCCACGTTTACGTTCACCGCGACGGCCACCGATGGCACCGAATCCGGCCGGAAGTTCAACTTTGGGATTCGAAGACACTCGCAGATGGTTAGTTAGCGGTATTTGACGAGTGTTTGTTCCTTTGAGATGGGAAGAAGCAGCTTTGATTAACGACGAGATTATTTATCGAGTGATCGCAGGCTTTTTTCGTGTTTGTTTCGAGGTTTCCGATGTCGATTGTTTTTTGATTAAAATTGAATTTTGATATGAGATATCAAACTTCTTAAATAATAATAATAATCATAATAAATAAAAGATACAATCTATATCTGGAAACCTGAAATATTAACGTGTTTTACATTTAAAAAATGCTGTCTCATTTGCACGAAAATCAACGTACAGCTCGATCGTTCATTTAGAAGGAATCCATTGCAAAAAAAAAAAAAAAAAAAAAGATTTCCAACGATTTTAAGGGAAACGTAAATATGACACGGATGCTTTAAAAGATGGATTAAAGGATAGATTTGATCAATGTTTGTCTAAAATAGAGATTACGATGATCATGTTTTCGTTCGGGATTCTTATCTTCCATTTTTTAAATAACTGACGTTTAGATATTTCTTATAAATATTTAAATATAGAAGATTCAACAAACATGTCACGTTTAATCGTATCAGACATCTTATTTCTTATTTAATTTTTTGCATTCGATCGTTTTATTTTTTCTTTGTTAATTGATTATATTCAAAAATTGATTTCCATTGACGTATTATCATTTTAATCAGAATTTCTTTAAAATTATAAATGCGAGATTAAAGACAGTGAAATCGTAAAATCTCCATTCAATTATACGAGATATTATTTTTACTTACGAAATTCAGTTTCACCATTTATACGATGATAACGTTTCATTATTTATCTTCATTCTTTTAATTTATTAGCCAATTTAGATAAAACAAGGTGTAAAATTTAATAATAAACTTTTAGATAATAAGTAAATTATATCTATTATAGTTATAAATTAATTATGATCATATTTTTTTAAACGATTAAGTAAATTCTTTCGTGTAAAATTTACATTGTAGATAAAAATATTATTCATTCATTTTTTGCAATGTTGATTAATAAAAATATTTGATTGGATGGCATTACGAGATAACTTGTCTAATAGAATTTCGCTGGTCTCTCATCTTATCAGTTTCTATTTGCAACGATATTGTATTTATCCATAAATAAATTATTTTTTACATCGTGCATTCAATGTAAAAAATACTTCAATATATTTTATCAGGTGGATCCAGTGTGTATTTCAACGATTGAGATTTGATTCGCATGGATTGATTAAGATTGTGAATGTGAATGAAAATTTATGTGTGTGTACATTTTATCAAAGTACATTAACATTAAATCTAATATTTAGTTATATTCTGACTTATTTAATATGTAAAGCTATTTTATACACGTTGCTTCTTAAATTTTAACGAAAGATTATATATTGGTATATCAAATTTACCTTAAAGCTTGAAGTATTAATTCTTTTCAATAGCAAATATTAACAGCCTTATTAAAAGCCTTATTACAAAGCTTCAAGTTTGATTTATAATAGAATAGATAGATAGAAAGTGTTTATTGTATGCATAAAAAAAAAAAGAACAATTTGCATATTTCATTTTTTGAAATATTAATCATTGAATAAATATTTCAATGAATTGATACTTATATCTTAAAATCTTGTATATTATTCAATCAATTATCTTTAAAATCTTATTTTAATCTTCGAAAAAAGAATAAAAATTTTACGGTTGAAAGGTTTTATAAAAAATCGTTGCATAAAAATATTATAACAATATCCAAATTACCTTTTGTATCTTATTCTCTTTTTTTATATTTTTCTTTCAATTAACGTTTCTGCTATTTCTGATTCAGTTTTTATCGTTGACCCATATTCCATTGTGTTCCCTTGAAATATGTATAAGCTTTACGTATACTTTGCCTCACCCAGAAACCGTGAAAATTATTTGCAGTCACTATTCATGTAGTTCCATTAATCGAGCAATGAAATTTTTTATAATTTTTGTTCTAAATAAAAATCATCTTAAATATTTGATAATTTTTCAATTGTTTTTCTAACACGTTTTTTTTTATTATAAAAAATCGATATAATAATATAAATTAAAAAGTATTGAAATATTTAAAAATACTAAAATATTATTTTTAATAAATCTTTGATTATTATAAATTTTAATAATTAATATTATAAATTTATTCATCTCTTTTTATTATTTTTGTTTATTTGTTTGTTTGTTTTTTTTACAGATTTTTGTTTGTTTTCAATGTTAAAAATATTGTACGACTTATTAATTTAACTTTTAATTTTATGGCAACAACAAATTGCTTGTATATACATATTTTATTTTATTTTATTTTAGTTTTAAAAGCAAATTATTATAAAACTCTAAATATATCTTAAATTTTTAATATATTTAGAATAAGAACAATAATTTAATCATTTAATTAAAAAAATATCCAATATAAATAAAATTTAATGTGATTTATTCCTCATTTGATCTGATTTATTTTTCGATTAAGATATAATTTTTGCAAATTATGCCTCTACTCACACAGTAATTAATTCGTTTTGCATCAGCTTCCAATTAGAGAATACAAACATGAACAATTCTTCAATTTTTACTCATCTGTTGTAAATCCATTTTTAATAAGCTAATACTATTTTTCACAGACCTTACATCGGACTGACTCGATGGTATCGCTCTGCTACCGATCTCTTGCCAGCTATATCACAGATGATAATCTCGCTGGTCTTCAAAATTTCCTCGAGAATAAAAGAGTGCAGATCGATGACCGAGACGAGGTAAAATATTATTAAAATAATCATTTCAATTCGGATTAAATTATTTTTCTTCAATTTCTCTTTTTTATTCCATATGATAAATTACTTGTTTCATTTCTGAATCTGTATCTATTTCTATATCTTTGCATTAAGATGATGTATAAAAAAATTTTTTATTTTTTATATAAATAAACTGAACCATTTTCTTAATATCTTTATTCTCTTTTTCTAATCTCTATCAGGCGTAGTAGAATTTTTACATCTGTAAATTTATAATCCATAATCTTAATAGATTTATATTGATTATAGATTACATAATTATTGAATTGAATTTCCAATGATCAGACTCTAGATAGTTCATTATTGTTCTTATAATAGAATGGTAGCACAGCCCTCATCCTTGCAGCAACTAAGGGGAAAATACATTTTGTGCGAGAGCTTATCAATCATGGAGCGGATGTCAATATGGAGGACGGGGTTAGTATCGTGTATTATATCATCTATGAAATTCTTGAACATTTTTTTCATTCAATTATTTTTATAAATCTAAATTTATAAATCAATTTAATTTTTTTTTTTAGGATAATTGGACGGCATTACTTTGTGCTGCCAAAGAAGGACACACGGATGTGTGTCTTGAGTTACTCGAGCATGGTGCTGATTTGGAACACAGAGACATGGTAGAGATTTTTTAATCTTTTTTTCTTTTCTTTTATGATAAAAAAATTTAATTATATTTTTTTTATTATATTTTGAATAATTTCATGGTTTAAAATTAGATAAAGATTCACTTAGTTAAATGAATAAAATTATTGATAATAATAATAATAATAGAAAGAAAATCGTGCAAACAGTAAATATGGAAAATATTTTATTTTTAGGGAGGATGGACAGCACTTATGTGGGCGACCTACAAGGGTAAATCGTCGACGGTGACAATGTTGCTAACACGAGGGGCTGACGTCAATGCACACGGAAATTTTCATATATCTTCGTTGTTATGGGCCGCAGGGAGGGGTTACCCTGATATTGTTAAGGATCTCATTGCTCATGGTGCTAAAGTCAATGTTGGTGACAAGGTAATTTATTTTTACTTTTTTTCAAGTTCATATACGATGTACTTTATAAAAATAAATAATTAAAAATAGAAGAAAATCGATATTTTATGGATTATAATATTTTATTTATGTATTTCTTATCGAAGTAACACTTACATAAATGCTACTTGTCAATTTTTAGTATGGTACTACGGCGTTGGTATGGGCGTCACGTAAAGGACACGTAGAAATTGTAGATACACTTTTAAAATCTGGTGCTAATGTAGATACTGCTGGCATGGTATGTCTTCAATTTTAATATTCGTGTATGAATTAAGTGATGAATAAAAATTAAATTGATCAATTATTTTTAATTGTAAAGTTTTAATTTTAATAAAATAATCATGAACAATGAATTTTAAATTTAGTTTGAATTAGATAATTAATAAAATTTTGTACATAGTATTCGTGGACAGCTCTTCTTGTGGCCACTCTTGGAAATCATGTGGATGTAGTATTACTTCTCTTGGAACATAAGCCAAATGTGAATGCGCTAGATAAAGATGGTTGTACGGCCTTGGCAATAGCATGTCGAGAAGGGCATCACGAAATAGCAAATGCACTTTTAAATGCTGGTGCTTATGTAAATATTCAAGATAGGGCTGGTGATACAAACTTAATTCATGCTGTAAAAGGCGGTCATAGAGGGGTGGTTGAATCTCTTTTAAAAAAATATGCTGATGTTGATATCGCCGGCAAGGTAAAGACATATTTATTTAAAAATAATTAATCTGTCCAATTTTTATATGAATAGAAATTATTTAAATGTGTGTAAAGTTATTTAAATGTTTATTTTTAATAACCGATCATCGACATATCAGAATAACTATTTAAATTTCATAAATATTTTAGGATAAAAAAACAGCAACTTATATAGCAGTAGAGAAAGGAAATATACAAATATTGAAGTTGTTATTAAATGCTAATCCAGATTTAGAAATTGCGACAAAAGACGGTGATACTCCGTTATTACGCGCAGTTAGATCACGAAATGCTGAGATTGTACAATTATTATTAGATAAAAAAGCTAAAGTATCAGCCACGGATAAAAAGGGTGATACAGTATTACACATAGCTATGCGAGCAAGATCGAAAGCCATTGTCGAAATATTATTGAGAAATCCGAAAAATAGTCAACTACTTTACCGTCCAAATAGGCAAGGAGAGACTCCTTACAATATCGACATTAATCATCCAAAGACAATTCTTGGACAAATATTTGGTGCACGTAAGTTGCAATTAATTAATTATTAAGTTATATTGTGGTGTAAATATAGTAAATTATGTAATAGAATAAGTATATTAATGTTGAAATATTTATTTTTTTTATAAAGTAAAATATTAATAGCGATATGTTTATTTTAGGACGTCTTAATACTAATGAGGATAATGAAAATATGCTTGGTTACGATTTGTACAGTAGTGCATTAGCGGATATCCTTAGCGAACCATCATTATCGACGCCTATAACAGTTGGTCTTTATGCAAAATGGGGTTCGGGGAAATCATTTCTGTTAAATAAGTTGAGAGGTAAATTTGCTATGATTCATAAGACATTGCGAGCGATTATTTTACATTTTAAAATATAAAATTACATTTTATAAAATTATAAAATTCATATATTGATAATAATTTTTCAGAGGAAATGAAAAATTTTGCGCGTCAATGGATAGATCCTGTATTTCAATTTTCTTTCTTACTCTTTATTGTAGTAACTCACGTATCTTTATTAGTGGGTATTACCATAGGTCTTACTCTTCAATCATGGGTTGTTGGTCTTGCCTGCGGTATAAATCTTATTTTTATTACGTATATTTTTTTGATACTTGTTTGGTATGCTAATAAAAGGTAAGATTATAAATTTAAAAACCTATATTTTATATAGTTTTTCAAAGTTTAATTTTTAAATATTTCAATCGTAGATATGATTGGTATTGGCCATACAGTTTTACAGTAGCTCTAACTACAAAATTAAATTCATTGAAATTACTGTTACAAGTAATTTTTTGCCATCCTCCTGGTGGTCAAGTTCACGATGGTGTTACTGTTCAACCAATAAAATTCTATTTCACTGATCAGACTCGAGTCGGTACGACTGCTGCCGGAGAGAATGCAGTAGTACAAATGGTAGGATCTCTTTATGACTCCATCGAAAATGATTTTGGTTCTTTATCTACGCGACTGTACAGAGCATTCAGACCAAAACCAGATAAGTCAAGAACAACGTGGAAATGGAGACATCTTTGTTGTTTGCCATACATAGTTATATTTGAATTCTGCTTTTGCAGTTTACTTGTTGGTATCTCTGTACTTACGGTCTACCTCATCGATATTTCTAGCAGTGAGTGAGTATAAAATAAAATGTGATTTTTTTAAAAAAAGCAAATTAATTAAAATTATTATTATTTATTTATTTTTTTCTAATTTTTAATACAATAGACCAACAATAGAAAGAGTTACGGCACATATAATTATGATAACTGTTGCCTTAATATTAGCTATTAGTATAATAGCAAACTTATATACATGGAGTCGAACATTACAAGCATTAGTTTTCTCTCAAAGACGGCATCTACAACGCAGCATTTCTAAATTAGAGACTTTAAAAAGTGAAGGTTTTATACAAACACTAAGAAGCGAAGTCAATTTAATGACAGATATGGTATAACATATTATAGAGTAATATTTTTTATCATATTATTTTTTATACTTAATAAAATTTTTATAAAAAATAAAACAGGTTAAATGTCTAGATAGTTTTATGGCCCAACAAAGCAGATTAGTAATAATTGTGGATGGTTTGGATAGTTGTGAACAAGATAAAGTGTTATTAGTTTTAGATGCTATACAAGCATTATTCAGTGATAATGGTTATCCATTTGTTGTTATATTAGCAATTGATCCACATATTATTGCTAAGGTATTGTAATATTATTTTTTTATGAAATGTGGTATATAAAAGATTTTTAAATAATAAAATTTTTATTTTTTTCATTCAGGCAGTAGAAATCAATAGTAGAAGATTATTCACAGAATCTAATATTGGAGGGCATGATTATTTACGTAATATGGTTCATCTTCCATTTTATTTGCAAAATAGTGGTTTGCGAAAAGTAAAAGTTGCTCAACAAACTGCCCAACATAGTAGAAAAACTACATGGACCGAAGCCGAAGAAAGCGTTAATTATACTGCAACTAGTACGATGCATCATTCTGTTTCTAATAGAAGACTTAGCACAGAATCTGCTATAATGAATAGCAATGAAAAATTGAAACCACAAAGTAGAAAAGGAAGTAGAAAATTGCGATTAAGCGAATCAGTCGCTAGTAGTATTGGTAGCAATTTAAATCGATTAGGCGGAGCTCAGGATCTTAATAAAATGCTTCTCACTGACGATTATTTTAGCGACGTTAATCCCCGCAGTATGAGAAGATTAATGAACGTTGTTTATGTCACTGGTAAGAAGATAATTAATATCAGAGATATTCATTCCTGTATGTTCTGTTTATTTTTACTATATTATGTCTGTTCTTAGGGAGATTATTAAAAGCATTCCAAATTGATTTCAACTGGTATCATTTAGCTAGTTGGATCAATATTACTGAACAATGGCCATTTAGAACGTCTTGGTTGATTCTTCATTATGATATGTATGAAGATAGTTTAGATGATTCCATGTCGTTAAAAAATCTTTATGATAAGTATGTTTTTTTCTTTTCAAAATAATTATTTTTATCTAGTGATTTATATAAAACATTTCTATTTAAATCATTAGAATACGACCCCAAATTCCGGTACTTAAAGAAGTTCAACCTTTATTAGAAATGGATAGGGATGAACGTAAATTGGACATTTTTTTGACATTTCATCGTTCCAGTTTACTTGTTAGTGATATGAAAATATTCTTACCATTCACAATAAATCTCGATCCTTATATTAAGAAAAAAATAAAAGAGGAACAACAAAGTATGGAAGAAGAAACAGGACATGGTCCATATAAACAATATAGTCCTTGGACTTTACATAGTAATAGTCATGAACTGTGGAATGCAAATAGAAATGGTTTAGCAAGTCGCACAATGAAATCTATTAAAACACCAAGTATACAAGGACAAATAGGACCAGTGCCATCAACATCATCATGGATACAACCATGTATGCAACCATCATTCGACTGGCAGATATCACCATGGGTGCAAATATCTTCTATGGAACCAGTAATTAAACCACTTTCTGCAACTTCAAGCTTACCGGTATAAAATGCGATTATTAGCTCACATTATTATTATTACAATATATAATAATATTGCTATATAATATATGCAATATATAATTTCTTTTTTTATTTTTTAGTCCGAGATTTTGGAGATAAGACTTTCCTCTTTAACAGTAAACGGAATTTGCGATCTTATTGATAGGATCGAGAATATAAATCCTAATCAAGCACCGCAGTACAAACAAGTTATTAAAGAAAATAACATTAATGGTAGAGTTTTATTACATTGTGAATTACAAGAATTGAAAAAGGTAAATTTTATTTTTGTGAAATAAAAAATATAAGTAATAGATAGAATAGATTAATAATAATTTTTTATTTACAGGTTCTTAAAATGGCTTTCGGAGATTGGGAATTATTTCGTATGGTAATTGTATCTCTTAGAGAATTAGAAATTTCATCATTTAGCACACATGAAGAAGGTCCGCGAAGTGTTCGATTCACTGTAGGAACAGAACAAATTCCACGAAAAGGTACAAAAATAATTTAAGCAAATTATAGTAGATTATTAGATTATAAAATTAAATATATTATATAAACATATTTAAACACCATTGTTTCACATTATTGTTTAAATATAGATCATACTTTGCAAAGTACTTCGATACGCGTGCCAACTCATGTTGAAAAAGATAAGGGAACTTCAAGAACCGATGGTCCTCCTAGACGAGATCAAACTAAGCAATCAATTATGGAAAAACAAGTAAGCTTTCCTAAAACGTGACAATAAAATAATAAAAATGTAATAAAAATATTCTAACAATTAATTAATTAATTAAGTATAATTCTCATTACAATCGTGCTCGGTTTTAGTATCAGGTAAGCGCAATTTAATATTTTGTATTACTTTTTTCTGGAAAAAGATATGAATAATTGATAATAAAAAAAATAAATAATTTAAAAATTTATAAAACTATTAAATACAACAGAAAATAAATAAATAACTTATTTTTAGGTAACTTTAGAGGAACAGATGATTTGTGGAGCTCTGCAAACTTTAAATGAAGAAGCGTGCGAAGATGTATTAGATGTACCATCTTCTGCAGTAGTACCATCAGACTCACTCTCAGGTGAGCCCTCTTCCCTACCACTTTCACTGCCTCTGGTTATAGTTCAAGAACCACCGCAGCCAGACCAAAAGCGTGACACCGTACTAGAATATAGTACAAATTTTTAATGAATTTAGATCGAATATAGTTGTATAATTTAATCATGCGTGTATCATGCGTTTTTAGCATCAATATGACCACGTCGCATTCAAAAATGATTCTATAAAATCCATCATTTACAATTCTCCAGACAATATAATTGTTTAAATGTTTCTTATTACACAAATTCGTATATCGGAAAAATCGTACCAGTATTATTAATAGATAGGTGTATCTACATATAACAGGCAGTCAATAAAAATTTAATTTATTTATATATATATATATATATATATATTTTTTAAGTACAATATATGTGGTAGAGATTAAGGGAATATTACTACCTTCATCCTAATGAACCTCCACATGTGTCATACTCTTGAAAATGTGCCAACACGTTATGAAAGACTGGATCGTTACTATTGACAAAAAATATAAAATGAATGTTTCTTATAAAGAGAAAAAAAAAAAAATTTTCATTGTAATACTTAATACTGTTATAATGGTTTGAATGTGTGCGTTATCATAGATATAGAAAAATATCATACACATTTTCATGTAGTAATTTAAAATATTAATGATATAGCGAAGAAAAAAACTGTGTTTTTTGTATTCCTAAAATTATAGAATATCTTCGTATTCTTATCTTAAATAATTTGATGCTAATACTCAATTGGTTATTGTATTCTTAATTGTAGATTCATAATACTAAAAATACTGTATTTTTTTAACAAACATTTGTAAAACAGGCTGTGATAATTAATTGTTACCATCATTGTCAAATGAATATATTTCTCTTTTCGGGATGTTTATGCTAATAGATCTTGTATATTTAGAAAGATAAGTTTCTATATGAAAACATTTTATATACTAAAGTAAATTGCTGATATTTTTCTTTGTGTATTCTTTTGTACTGTATGTACAATTATCCTAACTAATTGTTGAATAATTATGAATGCGAATGACAATAAAATTTTATTGAAAATTTAAGTGATATTATCTTTCTTAAACTAGATCTATAAGCTTATTGGATATATATGCTTTCATTTTATATTTTTATTACTACAACAGTATTACAAATTAAATCATTTTATTAAAAACATGAATTTAATATTTAATCGTGTTTTATTTAGGTATCCTTTTACAGTATTTAACATTTTATTAATCACTTTTAATAAATTAACGTTTATATTTAATTCATCTCGAATGATATAAATGAAAAATTGGATAACAGAAAGATTTGTTTTAGGATCCATCTCAACGGCTCCTCAAGATACAGATTATGTGATCCTTCAATCTAATCCACTTCTGCATTGGGTGCCAGTCAATGATGAGCCCGAAACGTCAGATGACAGTTCATTTGAATCAACAGTTCATCTTCAACGTACAAATTCACAACGTAGTATTACATCTCAACTTAGTACTAGATCAGCTTGTTCATTTGGACGTAAAGATTTAAAAAAAAGTGGAGGCAATTCCACTAGTAGTAGACCTGCATCGCTTTTCGTATCACCTCCACCTTCTCCCAGACCTGCTTTCAGATCTAAATCAACAGACGAAAATTATGTAGTTAATAATATGCCCATGAAATCGACTATCTCTACACCTATCAAGAAACGACGCTCAACGTCAACATTAAATGATGAAATAGTTTTATCAGTCCCTGTTCCAAATTCCAGCTTGGAAAAATTAAGCAAATTGAAAGATCGTCTTATGGGAACATTACCTGTTTCACCTGCTCCAGGAGAAAGCGAAGATGAATCTACGCCGTTAGTTTCCGAATTATCTACTCCAACTCATTCACAATCCGATAGTGTATTTAGACATGACTGTAGTGAGGAAAACAGTAGTTCTATTTCTTCTAATAAAAGTTTACCTCGTGATGGAGAACGATCTATTGATATTGTTGATTATTCTGATACAGTTAGTTTAATGATACGTGAGTCTTCGCATATGCAATTTTTATCACGTCAAAATGTCGAAGAATGGGGCAATCCAGAAACACCTGTTTGATATCTTCTGCTATATAATTGTTAATAAGTCTCGATGACATACATTAATATATAATAGAAAAAAAAAACGTTCAGTCAAGTCGTACTTAAATCGTTTGTGATATATATTTTGAAAGGTAGTCAAGCAATTCAGAATTTCACTTTGTATATAACAAATAAAAGATGTTGAATTTTTTAGATGAAGTATTTAAAGATGTTCATGCATTATCAAGTTATGCATTAGAAAGAACAATGACAATGCTGATAAACAATGCCTTTTATGCAACATATTTATTTAAGTTTTATAAAAGATATGTTTAATCATCGCATCGTAACATTCCTTCATAATAATTTTAATGCATTTAACCCCAGCCTATTAATTTATTAAAAAGAAACTGATAAACCAGAAAATGTTTTTTATTTTATTATAAATATATTTTGAAAAATTAATTCAAATCAATTCATAAAAATGAAATTAAATACAGATAAATAAACATTTAGTATTTTACATATATAAATATAACATATTGTAAATATAAAAAAATATCATATTTATTATCCTATTTGTCTGATATCGCCCGATACTAATTTTAAATATTAATTGTCAAATATATGACAATATTATGAGTAAATACATATTCTTGATTTATGTAATGATTGATATTATAAATTCTACAAGATATTTTATAATAATCTGTGTTAGTAGCAAATTTTCTCTTTTGTACTGCTCTTATTGTTGCGCGCGTTTAATATAAAGTTATAGAAATTTTGAAATTAGAAAATATTTATTATTGTTGAATTTGAGAAATGGAATTATATTATTGAAGAATAATTTATATGTTAATTTTTATTATTTAAATATATAAATTTTTATTGAATTTTTTTTTATAATTTTGTAGTAGTATTTAGTTATGCTATAAATTTTTATTTTAAAGCTTATAAACTTATGAAGACAGCACTATCATTTTTACAGTATTTTTAATAATTAAATGCCTAGTTCATAAAATATATAAAACATGAATTAAATATATCTTTGACAAATCTACAATATAATTTTTTAATAATATCTTTTTTATTACAAAGCGAAAAATTATACATATGTATATAACAATGTATGTATGTATATATATATATATATATATATATATATAAATAATAATACTTTAGGACGGAATACATTAGGGTATCAGTTGATAATAGCATTGTAAAACATAAGTAACATATATATTAGATTTTCAAATAATAATATTATGTGTACTCTGCTTATTACTATTAAATATAGTATATTTAAATACATAAAACATCGAACAGCGCCTTATTCTATCATAAATGCTCATATATGGAATACAATAAGTACTTTAACAGCCTTTTGTAAGTCGTCGAAATGAGTTCTATTTTTATAATTTATGAGAAACATATTTCGTGTCTTTTAAATGCATTACATAGAACAAATTTTGTAATACAATAATTTAATCAGATTTCTAAATATGAAACAATATTTTTTATCAATCTAGTCATAGATTGTTTTTTTTGTCTGAAAAAAATTCTCACAGTATTTTCTCAAAATAAAATATTTTTAGTTCATTGTATTACATACTTAAAAAACATATTTTTTTATAAAATACTGATATGTTAATTACAAATATTAAAAACTACATAAACAATAATAAAAACTATAAAAAAGAAAACATTTTGGCGGTATGTTTACATAATATGATAAAAAATTAGATATCGTAAGTATAAACATATTAATATAAATTGTAAATTTTTTCTATGAAAGGTGCAATATATCATTGGTCCCGCCTAATTTTTTATAAATAAAAATCGATAAAAAAAATTATCTTTTATGAAATGATTATATCTATAATGTAAATATCTTTGTGGATAAAGTTATTTTCAATAAAATGTTTTACGATAAATAAAATATAAATCGATAGGAATGAGCATAAATTTCAATAGTGATATTTGTTTTTCATTGTCATCAAAGGCACTATGGCAAGTATAAAGTATTATTTAAATATTATATAAATACTTTTAATTAAACTATCATCTATCTAGGCACCAGGAATTTATTTGCAAATTCGAAGCAATATATAAGGTTTTTCTAATTATACATAATATATAATTAGCGATAAGAAACTTGAAAAACGTAAAAATTGAAAAATAAATCAATTTAATAATAGTAAGAGCACCATATATTATTTATTTTTTAATATATGTATAATGTGTGTTCTTATTTATGTAATGATGCAAAATCAGTTAATTCTTTATAAAAATTATAAAATAATAAATATAGAACACACAAATAATTTGCATGGCATAAATTGATATTATATTAAAATAAAATTAGTGACATAGATAAAATACAGAATAAAATTTTTTATCAAATTTTTAACATATTGTACTTAGTAAAAAAAAAAAAAAACTATGCATAATTTTAAGGATTTTTATGATATTAAAGAGTATTAACATAATAACCAAATGATATATTTTATATATTTATAAAAATTTTTTATAATTTGAAAATATATCTTATTATAAAAAAAAGATATCAAGAAAGCAATAATTTAATTTTCTAATTAGAAATTACATTTATACAATTTATATTTTTGTTTTGATTTCTCAAAGAATTCATATGATTTATTCATATATTTTTTTAAATTAAGAATTAAAATCAAATAAAATACTTACATGAATGTAAATTATTTATAATTTGCAAAAAATACAAATACGAACTGGTCCCATTGATATGTTATTTCAAATTATTTTATATTGTCTATTTAGGCAATATTATATTCCAATAGGCACAAAAAGTATATCAGTATATATATATATCTTGAGGAAGACAAAATTTGATAAATATTTGTTCTTCTGTTTTAAAAATATTATTCTATAAAATATTATTTTTTTTGTATTTTTCATTGATGAATTAATATTTTAAAGTTGCGTTGTAATTACAGTCTTCCTCGTGATTACAGTATGTTTAATTGGAGTTTGATCTGTTGTCGTTGTTTGTGGATCGGCTACTAACCAAGGACTTATATCAGAAACTGCCAAATTATCATCCTGAAACACAAAAAAAATATCATTTATCTACTTTAAATTTTTTATGCATAAAATTTTAATTAAAAATATAAAAATATAAAAACATTTAAAAAAAACAAGCACATATTTGCATACAATTTGCTTAAGCTAAAGCATTTTTAAATGAAACAAACTAAAAACTGTTACAATTACTAATTATCAAGCATTTAAGATTGAGCCACACCTTATGAGTAAGAGTCGTAGTAGTAGTTTGTATCTCTTCAGTTTTCACGACTCTCGCTCCATTTTTTTCTATTTCCGCTTCAGCTTTCTTTTCAACCATAGGTTGTATTTCTTTAAAAGGATTAAGCAAACCCAAAAATGGATTTGAATCAATAAACGGGTTTGTATTTGTTTTTTTTTCTTCTTCTGTTTTTATATCTTCTTCTGTGTTTTCAGAGATATTAGTAATTTCGTTGTTATTATCGCTAGTAAATGGATTGAATGGATTTTGAGATTGATTTGAAATTTTAGGATTCAGTTGTGTTGTTTTTTGTTCAATTTGTCCCCAGCTATCTAGAGAAAAGTGTGTTACAGTCACATTGTCGTCAGCAGATGGATTTATCATTGTAGTTCCGCTTACTGAAAGTGTCAGTTTATCTCCTCCCTATATAAGAAATAACGCGAAAAAGCAAACAATCATATCTAAGCTTAAAAGCAATAAAACAAACAAAAGTAATAAAAAAATTATTTATGTAATAATACAAAATATATCTAAAAAACGCAACATGACAATAAAAATATAAGTAAAAATATTTCGTATGTACGAATTTTTCAGATTTTATCTATTTTAGATATTTGTCAATGACATTTACATTTTATTGCTACATAATCCTAATTTAAATCGCAAATACAATCTTTTAATTTCAATAATTTATTTGTTTAAAAAATGTTTATAATGCAAAATAATTTAATTAATGAATAGCATTCTAAAAATTGAAAAGGACTTTCAACTTTCTACTATAATAAATATATTTGAAATTTATTACTTATATATTTTATACATTAATGATATTATAAAAGTTTAATTTTCTTACCACCGATACGATTGTTGCTGCATCAGAATGCTGGTTGTTTTTATTAATAACTGTAGGTGTATCCATGGACGTAATTGAAACTAAATTTGAATTTTTCCCTTGTTCTAAAGACTTTGCTTTTAATATATTGCATTTTAATGATTCTGGAGGAATAGGTGTACGTGGAGGCAGTGAAGAGGTACCACCAACTTGATTATTTGGTACTAATGATGTTTGATTACTTATATTTTCGATAATTAAACTCGTTTTCACTGGTTCTGATTCTTTTTCTGTATTAGCAATTGTTTGATTTCTAGGTTCTAAAGGTTGTTGGTCTTTGGCCAGAGATTTCAATAAAGAATCTACTAAAGGCGAAGGTGTAGGATGTACGCTAGAATCTGAAGACTTTGTACTACATTGACTTGATTGACGCTGCAAAGATTCTTCTTCGTCTAAAAAAAAAACAAAAAAGAAAAATTTATTTGGAAAAAATTTCTATTTATATAATTATTCTGAATTTTTAATTATTGAATTTTTATTTGAATATTCGTTAACAGAATTAAAATATCTTTATGCATACTAGTAATCACTGGAGCTGATTGTGGTTGCTCCACTTGTTGACGCTGACGTTCTCTTAAAACATGACTTTGACGGCGTGCGTATCTTTGACTTGGTCGTCTTTCAAACTGTACTGTTCTACGTGCTCGATTCAGTTGAGTAGTTTGAAATTCTGTCTTACCACTATAACGAAAACGCGAACCCATACGAAAGAAGTTTTGACGTCCACTAGCACCTTTAACAGGTGCACGTAATCGAAAGAAAGCATGATGTTCTACAGCACATTTCCATAAATGTTTACAAGCCTTTTCATTAACAAGCCTAAACACAAATGTATGTTCTTGTTCTCCTCTTCCTTCATCATCTTCTTCTACTACAACTAATGTTAATTTCTTTTTTTTAAAATCTAATCGACCAATTTTTGGCCAAAAAAATAATCCTATTTTTTGTGTTCCTTCAAAAACTAGAATTCCGGTCGGCGTTAAACCCAAAGAATATTCACATGCATCTTTACCAAGAACAGTATGCATATCTACACCATACATATCTAACCATTTTGCTTTACTGAGATAAGCTGATTCAGCCTGTGCTGGACTAAGACCAGAACATTTAGTATATTCTTCTAATATTTCAAGTTCCATTTGCTCTGTTTGACCTGGTACAAATCTAAATTCTGATACTGTAGCTGCACTATGTATGGTAGGATCATAATCACCAAGTTCAGCTAAAAATATATACCAATTTTAAAAAATATTAAAATATAAATTTTTTTTTAATTTACTCATTTTTTTCTTTTCTATTTTTTTTTTTTAATACATACATTGAAGAGCTAAAGCAGCCAACTGTACAGCAACTTGATGAGGACAATGAAGTTTTCCTTCCAAGACATCTTGTTTAAGTTGTAAGAAGAACTGATATCTTGTTAGTTCTTCTCGTAAAGTATTAGGTTCTGATGAATAAAACTTTACTTTAAGCCGTAAAGTATATGGTGGTCCAACTATATAAAATATTGCTTATTAATATTAAAAAAACAAATATAAAAGGTTTTAATAAAAAATTTTAAAAATGATATATTTGTCAATAAATAAAAAAGAAAAACTATATAAGTATTGCAAAAATATGCAAAAAACATACTTTTTACTTGTTTTTTTATTGGTTTTGTAGGATCTAGCCAATGTTGAACGTTATTACTATCTGTATATTGTAATCCAAAATAATCTTTTTCTATTAAATCTAAACTGTAAAATACTTGTTCATATAAATCACTAGCCAATGCTTTTTTCTGTAACACAAAAATGTTTATAAAAATATCAAAATTTATAAAAAAAATCTATATATAAAAAATATATATCTATATATAAAAAAAAGTTAGAAAAATATTATTTTCCTTTTTTTTATTTATATTAACTATATATATTCTAACGACAAGAAATTAATATTTAATAATATTAATTCTATTATGATGACATTTTCCAAAAATTTATTTTTTAGAATTATAAACGATAAAAATTTATTATTTTTTAATAAATTATTTTACTTACTGATAATTCTATAGGTAAATCTGTGCCATCAAGTAAAACAACTCTACATTGAACAACATTTTTATTACTTAGCAATCGCTGATTTTTAATTTGGGAGGACGTAGTCTGTCCACTAACACTACGAGCCCTGCGTCGCGATAGAAATCTTAACATTTTATTTGACATAAGTCAGAATAAATTTGCTGGTAAGCAATAACAATATATTGACCCAAAATGCTACATTCCTTGTTTTACATAGATATATGCTTTTTCATAATACGTTGCGTCGGTTAATACGCCCACTTGTACACGAAACACAAGTATGATATATCAAAACGATCAGAAAAAAAATGATAGTTAAATGCACATATTAAAAATAATATTACAAAAAAAATTTTAAGTTACATTTATATTTATTGACTAGACATAATAATTCGCGCGTAATCGCGAAATTCAAAGAATCCGGAGAAGATACACATCTCTCGGTTACAGTAAAGCTACGGATATATTTTTTATCGCTAATCAGATGGCGCTAGTCTCAATTTTGAGAATACTCAAACCATAGACAAGATATAAAATAGATCTACTATCTTAGAGAATTTTGTGTTGAATATTTTGAAATATACAAATATCGAAAAAAATCATAAATCATATATAAAATACAAAAAATTATAAAAAGATAAAAATATATTGTTATATTTAGAAAATTATTAATTAAGGTGAAAATTTATAAATTGAATTAATAATTATATCTTCTACCACAGAAAAGTGTTCTTAAAATAATTAACGATAAATTATCAGTGCTAAAATTTTTTATAAAACTAATAAATGTGTAAAATTATAATATTAGAAATTAGAAATTGTTATAATACATCGAGTTATAAAATTAATCAAATATATTAATACAATATTAAAAATTATAATATTAAAATTTTTCATATTTTAAAATATTCGTTTAAAATATAATTATTATTAGCCATCTTTTATAAATTAGTTCTGGTTTGACTGTTGAAGTTTTTAGACATGTTAAGATTATATTTTATTCGTGTGTAATTTAAAATTGTGAACAAATATCATATTTAAAATATATATTTTATTCGCCAATATTAATTTCCTTTATTTTTGAATATGTATATTATGTATTATTGTTTAAAAGTGCTTTAAATACATATATTCGTAGTTTCGCGCGTCTTATTTGCGAGTGTCATATACTTTATTATTATTATGAAAAAATGAGAAATTGTTGCTACATCAATATTAAGTAAGTTAATATTATTTTATATGAATGTCTAATTTATTTTTAAAATGTAAATGTTACTTTTTATTCAATTTTCATTATTCCAATTTTAATTGTATATTCTATTTTTAATTTAATATTTCATACTTCTTAAATGTGCATTAAATTCAATTTTCATTTCATATAAAAAGCAAAAATGAGAAATCATTTAAATATTTTGGTCAATCAATTTCAAAAAATGATATGTAATAAATAGATTAAAACTTAAAACTAAATTTTAAAAAATTTCTAAAACATAAATTTTAATAATGATTTTTTTTATAAAATGCCATATAAAATATTATAATATTATAACAATATTATACAAATATAATACTTTAAATCGAAAAATAATACTGTAAATTTTAGTTCATAAAAATATATTGATTATTATATATTATATATATTACATATTATAATATCATAATAAATTATTAAATTCATAAATTAATTATAAAAATTGATATTGATCATTATATATCTTTTTGAGATTATTTTGTACATAAAATGGCTTAAAATATTTTAACATTATATAGATCGAAAATTAATACTTCGATAGATCGATTTATAACAATCGGCAAAGTACGTATACTTTCGCCGAACTTCGTAATCCTTCTTCTATAAATATAAAACAGGTCGCGCGAGAGCGATCATTTGTCGATGAACTTAAGCGGGAAGAAGATGTTATAACATTTTGATTAAATTTTTATTTATAATGTAAAGAATAAATTTTTTTTAATATTTATTGTTATTTAACAAAATTTATTTTACATTAACATTTAATATTACTATAAATATATTATAGATATAGTATACATATATATATATACTATTATACTTATTATTTAATTTATTTTTTAATTAATATTTATTTATTGTTTATTTATATATTTATTTTTTTAAACATTTATTTCTTAATTTATTTATTTCTTTAATTATTCGTATACTTATTTATTAATTTATATTATACTTATGTTTCATTTATTTATTGATGATTAATTTATCATTATATTATTTATACTATTTTATTAATTTACATTTTTATTTCCATTTATTTCTTAATTTATATTTTTATTTATTTATTGATTTATATATAAATTCATTATTTTATAATGTCATATAAATTTTAAATTTGTAATTTTAAATATAATTAATAAAATTTTAAATATATAAATTTTATTTTTTGTTACAGATATAATCACCTGCACATTGAGACCTGATAATTGATATCAGTTTTTATATTGTATTAATTAATTAAAAATATATTTGAAGATTGTATAACAAATATTAAATTAAAAAAATTGTATTATTGAATTATTGTATTATTGAATTGTATTATTGAATTATATTAGAAAAATTAGTTTTGGGAATTGATGCCAAGTTAAGAACTACACTAATTATCTTTTTTATGTTTCAGATATATTTTATATAATCTATAATTTCTATAATCCAGATTTTAATAATAAATAATAAATAAATAACATAAATTATTCTAAATTAATAGTTTAAATTCATAAATTTCATAAGAATTATTTTATAAAATTCAAAGTAGTATTTTCTTAAACAAATGCTAGATAAAAAGAAGAAGAAAAATATAATTTGGAATATATAATTTTTTTTTTCAATTAAATTCCTCTTGATTAACATAATACCACTTTAAGGAAATTTGTAACCGTGCGCAATGTATTAATAGAACCAATATTTGTTGTCATTAAAATTTTTTGAATCCTCCTATTTTTCTCTATTTTTCTCTATTTTTTCACTTTTTATGAATTTATTTA
>NW_025222605.1:0-1027 GCF_014066325.1 Apis laboriosa
CCTGTTACCTACGAACACACCTAACTCCGGTGTTCCTAGTTTTCTAATAACGAAAAATGGCTTGTTGTTAGTTAACGACGACGAGAATTACCCATGCGGCTATGCGGCTAATCGTATAGCGGTGATCGTCTACGCTAGTATCGCCAATACTACGGTTAAGCCGTAGTTCATCGTGGTGGTTATTATTTAAACGTCGACCAAACGCTTAAACAAGCTATCGAATTTTATCGATCTATCGTCCAATTGTGACCAATCGAGTCGACAAGAAAATTATACACGATGATATTTTTTTAGTCTCGCGGAAATTTGGTTCGTTCTCGCGTATTCGTTTAATTTTCACGTTCCTTCCAATTTTCCACGATATTCTTTCCAATCCATTTGATTCCAGTGGATGCGTACACGAGTTAACGGAAAAAGATCGGTATCGAGATTAGTTTTAGTTTAAGAAAGTTCCATGTACCAGTTATCGACGAAACTACGTTCGTAGCTTGATTATAAGATTAGAGGGAGGCGATCGAACGAGATCGATTAAGTATACGTAACGTAGTATAAAAAGGAACAACGACGATGTTTGAATTGTGCGATATTCTCTGTCTTTAGTCGCAATGCTGAGAGATTTCGCCAGCGTTATTCGTCATTTTCTTCCCTCGCGAGAATGAGCACAGATTTGGTCGTATCGTGGCAAAGGGAATTCGCATCACGAGGTGGAGTCGGTCGGTCATCGAGACAGTGACTGACAGCCAGACATCGTTCCCCATTAACGATAGAAAACACGCAGTATGTTGTTTGCGCGCGTGGCCACTCGATACGACGTGAATTCGAAACAAGTATCGTTACGAATCCGATAATCTGATTTCACTCGTCCCCCGAGGATGAAATAGTTTTGGGAGAAAACAGAATCGGAAGAAAGAAAGAAAAAAAAGTGAGAAATGTTTAATTTGCGAGGGATCTATGTTACCGAGTCTTACCTTCTATCTAGAGAGATCAACTATTTCCAAGCAATTAAAACCAGATAATTAATTCCAAT
>NW_025222606.1:0-75 GCF_014066325.1 Apis laboriosa
CGAATATTTCTCATCTTTATTTATTAATTAAATCGAGTAAAATATATACGTGATAATTCCAAAAAAAAAAAAAAA
>NW_025222606.1:150-700 GCF_014066325.1 Apis laboriosa
AAAAAAAAAAAAGTAAAACTGGTCAAAAAAAAAAACAAAAAATACAGAAAGACACGAAAGGAAACAAATAACACGGATGGAATTTTCGCAGTTTCAGGTCGGCGAGTGAAGCAACGCAAAAATGCCTGTGGGTGGACGAGTCGCAGGAAAAGTTGGGATTTACAGCTCCCATTATAATGGTAATGTAAACAGGGATATTATACTGTTACGTACTACGCGCACGTACAATTCGCCCTGCTTTTTACGCTCTTATTTACGTTCGATCGAAAGGTAAATAGTTCGATTTATTCGCATATTCAATCAGTGCAATCAGTACGACTATCGAATAGTAACATAGTAAAAAAAATTCTTTGATCGTGATGGATGAGAATCAACTATCCCATCTCACGAATTTTTGCGTCTTCTTTGATTTGATTTACTTTTTTGTTTTTTTTTTTTAATTTTGATATTCTAATTTTTAATTATGCGTGCGTGAATTATATATATTTTTTGTTACGAGAGTAAATGAATGATCGAATCTTTTGGATGATTTGAATTAGTATTCTTTTTT
>NW_025222607.1:0-278 GCF_014066325.1 Apis laboriosa
TCTTCGTGTCTAAATATGATTTAAACAAAACAAATATTAGTTAACTGAATTAACTGAAAAGAATGAATTTCCGTCCTAATAACAGTTTTTTGATCCTTTACTTGATGTCAACCACGTTTTCCGTCTTTTCGTCTATGATTTCTTAAAAATCTATATTACTACACAGAATTAACAGAAAATGAAAGAATTTTAGACTTTCCGATAGTTTTCGTACTACCGTTTCGAATCAACTACGATCTTCGTGTCTGGAATAACATTTAATCAAAACCGATATTAGT
>NW_025222608.1:0-236 GCF_014066325.1 Apis laboriosa
TGATTTCGGGGGAGGAACATCCTTTTGCTATGTATTTTTTTATATACACCAGCGTAAAGGATTTATAAAAGCGAATGTTGTTTTTTTAAATAGAAGCATACACTTTTCAATAATCCAGTTGATGTATCTTGGTGTTCTCTGTAAAAAAGTATTAAGGCGTAGGTAGCAAAAAACTTATAGGTTAGAAAATAATTAAACTTGATTGAATATCTTTTAAACTAATGGTTTTTTACCAC
>NW_025222609.1:0-3529 GCF_014066325.1 Apis laboriosa
TAGTCTTCTTTATACGACCATAGCGTATGAACCTCTTGTGCCAGCGTAACCAGTGAAGACTGAGTGTAAAGAGCAACCTTTCCCGCTTGGAACGCGCACAGTAAGACTCCTGAATCTCCAGTATCTTCGGAGATACAACCGTTTTAATAAGGCACTGTTTTAAATATTCTGAAAATTCGTCTTCTTTATACGACCATAGCGTATGAACCGCTTGTGCTAGAGTAACCAGTGAAGACTGAGTGTAAAGAGCAATCTTTCCCGCTTGCAACGCGCACCGGAAGTCTCCTCTATCTCCAGTATCTTCGGAGTTACAGCCGTTTTAACAAGGCACTGTTTTAAATATTCTAAAATTTCGTCTTCTTTAAACGACCATAGCGTATGAACCGCTTGTGCCACCGTAACCAGTGAAGATTGAGTGTAAAAAGCAATCTCTCCCGCTTGCAACGCGCACCGGAAGTCTTCTGTATCACCAGTATTTTCGGAGATAGAGCCGTTTTAATAAGGCACTGTTTTAAATATTCTGAAAATTCGTCTTCTTTATACAACCATAGCCTATGAACCGCATGTGCTAGCATAACCAGTGAAGACTGAGTGTAAAGAGCAATCTTTCCCGCTTGCAGCGCGCGCAGCAAGTCTCCTGTATCTCCATTATTTTCGGAGATATAGCCGCTTTAATGGGGCACAGTTTTAAATATTCAGAAATTTCGTCTTCTTTATACGACCATAGCGTATGAACCGCTTGTGCCACCGTAACCAGTGAAGATTAAGTGTAAAAAGCAATCTTTCCCGCTTGCAAAGCGCTCCGGAAGTCCCATGTGTCTCTAGTATTTTCGGAGATACAGCCGTTTTAATAAGGCACTGTTTTAAATATTCTGAAAATTCGTCTTCTTTATACAACCATAGCCTATGAACCGCTTGTGCTAGCATAACCAGTGAAGACTGAGTGTAAAGAGCAATCTTTCCCGGTTGCAACGCGCACCGGAAGTTCCATGTACCTCCAGTATTTTCGGAGTTACTGCCGTTTTAATAAGGCACTGTTTTAAATATCGTAAAATCTCATCTTCTTTGTACGACCATAGCGTATGAACCTCTTGGGCTAGCCTAAGTGAAGACTGAGTGTAAAGAGCAATATTTCCCGCTTGCAAAGCGCTCCGGAAGTCCCATGTATCTCTAGTATCTTCGGAGATACAGCCGTTTTAATAAGGCACTGTTTTAAATATTCTGGAATTTAGTCTTCTTTATACGACCATAGCGTATGAATCGCCTGTGCTACCGTAACCAGTAAAGACTGATTGTAAAGAGCATTCTTTCGCGCTTGCAACGCGCAACAGAAATCCCATGTATCTCCAGTATCTTCGGAGGTTCTGCCGTTTTAATAAGGCACTGTTTTAAATATTCTGAAATTTCGTCTTCTTTATACGACCATAGAGTATGAACCGCTTGTGCTAGCGTAACCAGTGAAAACTGTTTGTAAAGAGAAATCTTTCCCGCTTGCAACGCGCAGCGGAAATCCCATGTATTTCCAGTATCCTCGGAGATATATACTGTTTTATTTGTATACATTGAGTAGTTTAAATTGTTTTTTTTTCCTTAAAAATTTTTTTCAACTAACTTAAGAATTTTCTAATTAATTTTTATACCGCAAAATTTATTGAATATTTATGTTTTATTATTGTATTCACAGCGATAATATCTTTAGTGCGAGAGCATAGGGAAACACGTCCGTATCTTACTACGAACGTATAGAATGAAGGATTTATTACTAATTCTTGTGAGTTTGATCTCGTACGATATAATAGACGTATTGAATGCTGAAAATATTAGTTAAAAAATCAATTTTCATGTTTCTTCATTATATAAAACTTTTATATTCTTATCGTCATGTTTTTTCTAGTATACATCGATTTATTAATACATATGGATTTAAATACATTTCTCGATTAAATTATCTTGCTTTTATACATATTATAATAAAATCACAGGAAATAACATTACATTGTATAATATTGTATATATTCGTAGTACGGTACCGAACGCGATAGACACCGGACGTGTTTCCCTGTGCGCTCGCAGTTAAACATTATCGCTTTAAATAACATATTATAACATAAAAATTCAACGAATAAACAAAATAGTGCATTATAAAAATATGTTTGGAATTATTTAAGTTAGTTCAAAGAAAGTTTAAGAGAGAGAAAAATTACTAAACCTTCATAAATGGATACACATAAAACGGTTGTATCTCCGAAGATACTAGAGATACATGGGACTTCTGGTGCGCGTTGCAAGCGGGAAAGATTGCTCTTTACACTCAGTCTTCACTGGTTACGGTAGCACAGGCGGTTCACACGCTATGCTCATATAAAGAAGACGAAATTTCGGAATATTTAAAACAGTGCCTTATTAAAACGGCTGTATCTCCGAAGATACTGGAGATACATGGGACTTCCGCTGCGCGTTGCAAGCGGAAAAGATTACTCTTTACACTCAGTTTTCACTGGATATGCTAGCACAAGCGGTTCATACGCTATTGTCGTATGAAGAAGATGAAATTTTAGAATATTTAAAACTGTGCCTTATTAAAACGGCTGTATCTCCGTAGATAATGCAGATACATGGGACTTCCGGTGTGCGTTGCAAGCGGAAAGGATTGCTCTTTACACTCAGTTTTCACTGGTTACGCTAGCACAAGTGGTTCATACGCTATCGTCGTATAAAGAAATTTTAAACTATTTAAAACATTGCTTTATTGAAACAAGTGTATCTACGAAGCTAAAAGAGGTACACACGTTTTTTGGAGGTAGATGCAAGCAGGAAACATCGTTCTTTATAAGGAAGGATAAAAATTAATAATCCGTAACTAAATACAAATGTTAACTTTGTTTTATACGGTTTATAGAATTTCAAGTTTTAATGATAAGAACATTGGCAATGTGTACAAAAAAATGTAACAAATAATATTTCTATATGCTTTTTATAAATCAATGATACTATAATGAAAATCAAGTAAAATCCCTAAAAGTCAAAATTGTTCGATCTGGAAAAAAGTAATTAAAGCGATATGTTTTTAAATATCAATGTATAAAAATAGAAAATAGACATGACGATGAATATTACAATTGTTGATAATGAGGAATCATGAAAATTAATAATTTAACAAATATTATTATCATTTTTATTACGTTTATTATCGTACGAGAACAAGGTCACAAGAATTATTATTATTGTATCGTTTATTATTGTATACATTCGTTTCGAATATTAAGGTTTCGAACGCGAAGCGAACCGGACATGTTTCCCTGTGCTCTTGCAGTAAAGATATTATCGCTGTGAATATAATATTAAAACATAAAAATTCAATAAATAAACAAAATGTATATAATTAATTAGAAATTAATAGCTGTATATAAATTTATTAGAAATTTTTCAAGTTAATTGAAAAAAAGTTTAAAGAAGAGAAAACTATTTAAACTTCATAAATGTGTACACATAAAACGACTGTATCTCCGAAGATAATGGAGATACATTG
>NW_025222610.1:0-1240 GCF_014066325.1 Apis laboriosa
AATGACAATATGATAAAAAGAAAAAAATGTCGATGCCAAGAGGATTCTCGATCATCGCACGATCCTAGACAATAGAAAACATTTTTACAGAAATCTGAGAAGTTTAGAAGTTTTTTATAAATAACGACCTCGAAACGAGATCAAAAGAGATAACGAAGTTTCTTAGCGGAATTCTTTCGTTGAAATTAAATTAAATACGAAATTTAATCCTTTTCCATTATTCACAAGATTTTAATATAATCTTGAAGAACGAAGCTTTGAAATTTTCTATTTTCTCTAAAATTTTAAATCATTCGTACACATTTTAAAATAACGAGTAATCATTGATATTCCCAAAAATAATTGATTCGTTTAATATTTTATAAGATAATTATAAGATCGAATCAAATCTCAGAATCAAACATTAACTTTCATTAAAAACGTAATTGGCGGCGAAAAGAATTAAATACTCGATATTTTGAAAAAGTGGTTACAAAATATCATAAAATCGTTTTCTCTTTAAAAGTGACCCTATATATATATATGCTATCTACCCTTCTCCTCCACCATTTCATTTCAACAACAACATCATTATTTCATTCGCTCTCATCCAGACCACACCTATTTTCTTCACCCGTCACTCCATCACCCAACTCCATCCCCCTTTCGCTCTCTACTTATCATTCCACCCTATCATTTTCTTTCCACCACCTTCCCTCTCCCTCTTCCCCTCTCCTCTTCTTTCTCCCAGGTAAGCAAGTAGTAGCGCAGGCGAATGGAAATTAGCGAGTCGACGGGGATGCGGCTGTAATTAGAAAGCCCCTGTCCGGACCTCCCCCGTCGTGCTTCATCCGTTCACCCCCTCCCTCCCTCGAACCCTTCACAGTGGAGCGGCATTCTAATACACAATAAGCCCTGGGTCACCGCCGTGGCAATCGAATGCACTTAGCGAAAATTAACAATGAGCCGGACGAATTTTTGCGAATTTTTCCTCGTCCTCATCCTCGCCCCCGTGGGTAAGGGTCGTCTGGAAATTGAAAGGGTTTGCGTTTCTGGGCAGGAAGCCGAGTTTTGCCGAGGGTGTCGCGACCTTCTCGAGTATTTGGAAGCGGTTTTTCGAGGTTTTCGCCGGATCTTTCTGTTTGGGCAAGTTTGGGGGGAGGAGGGGGATTTAATTAATGTCGGTGGACCGCGAGGGAAATGTGTTTTCAGAGGGATATTTGCGGGATATATGGGGATTTTTTCCTTTTTTTTTTTTTTT
>NW_025222611.1:0-773 GCF_014066325.1 Apis laboriosa
ATAACTTGCTACATATTTTGTTTTAATAACCATAACCGATATATTTATTAAAAAAATCTTTATAAGATTAGCATCAAAAATTTCCACGATTCTTAAACTATACAAAATCGCGTGCTACTTCGACGTCCTTTTTAAACTTAAAAAAAAAAAAAAAAACGTCTCTAAAAATCTTCAAATATTTTTCAATCGCGCGTTAAAAAATTCGGAACGAAGTTCGATAAGAAGGATCTTTCAGGGGCGAATTCAGAGTTTTGCTTATTCAACGAACCACGCAATCGAGAACAGTGGACGATAGCAAAGAAAGGGGTAACGAGTCGAGAAGTCGTAGTTTTTCGCGCCATATGTACAGTCTACTTTTTAGTTCGGTTAACAGGCCGATTTATCCCTAGGAAAGCAATGACTACCGCAGTTTTTCGGTGCAAATCTAGCGCGCGAAATACGAGCGAGTCAAAGTTGGTTAGGTGGTTAGAGGGAATGAATCGATTTAGAAGGGGTGAGGGGGTTGGAAAGACAGAGTTAGCGCGGTATTATCGTTTTTCCCGAGGATTCGATGGAGCAGCAACGATGCTGCGGGAGTGTAGTAGCGACTGTAGTAGTTACTCCAAGCGGGGAAAACATTTAAAACAAAAGCTGGTGGGGTCGAGCGTTGTATATATCTCTTGGTATGCAAATACGTATTCATTAGTATGAAAAAATATGGATGATCGAGTATTATTCGCGCTGATTTATATTCGACGGATACGGAAGTTGTCTTTCTAAAGAAGGAATTAAAA
>NW_025222612.1:0-1302 GCF_014066325.1 Apis laboriosa
TGTTATGATACACTCATTTACAAAATAAAAATAAAAAAAGATTATTATTAATTATAAATCTCGCAATCACTTGAAAGAATTTAGAATAGAGACCGATATTTGTTAAAATTTTAATTTTTTGACAGATAAATACTATTTAGAAAAAAAGAAAAAAAATAATAAACATTTCTACGAAATCTAGTTTTCACGAATCTAAAAATCCCGTCTCGATTCATTTATCATAATAAGATTAATATCTAATTAGATTTGTAGATCTTTTAATATATTAAATCGAATTAATTCACGAATATTTAACACCATAAACTGTATCTAATATTATTTCAAAATTTTGACGCGTTCTTTCCGTTATCGTATTTTACGATTGTCACATTTTTTTTTCGAAAAGAAAAGAAAAAAAATCGCGGCAATTCTCTCTTTCCCTCCCTTCGTATCACCGCCATATCCATCCAACCGTACAATAACCCCTTCAAGATCTGTTTCATTATCAACGGTACTTTACGGCGGAAAAACCATGCTTAAGGAGGATCTTCTGCCTCTGTTTAATAACGCGACACAAGCTCCTCGGTTAATGTGCCGTGGCATCTCGGTGCAAAAGCCGACCGACTCACGACAGGAAGCTGATCGCGTTTCTTATTATCGATCCTTTGTAATTATATCGTCAAACGTTCTAACGAGATACCTTTGCCACCGTGTCGAGTCGATCCTTAAACTTATGACACAGTCATCGCAAATTTAAACATCACTCTTGATTATTTCCATCTTTTCTTTTTCATGTTTAAATTAACACTTTTCCCTTCGTTTTGTAATGGATTACATCAGGCGAGGATAACGATCGTCACTTTCTTCTTCTCTTTTTTTTAATTCTTAACAAATCGTATGGTATTTCGAATGATCGGTAATATTTGGATATAGCGTTCTTATGATTCATTGTATTCGAGAATAAAATGAAGTATTTGTATTTGGTTGAAGAATTGACTTCAAAAAAAAAAAAAATTGTTCAGCTGTAACGATGAGACTTAACCTCGAGGCGCCATATCATGGCGGGAAAACTTTTTTTTGAGGAAGTGAAATCTCTCAAGATTTCAATATTTTTTTCATATTTTGAATATAATTTGGTCTGGGAATATTTGTTACAATAGATAACATTAAAACTTGAATATTTTTATATAGATAATTAATATTTGCTCTATTTCACATCGTTGGTCTCGATTCCATTAGATGGTTGTAATGCTTCATTTTTACATGCAACCTACTTAAAAGTCGAAAGAATTATTATATTATCCATAAAAAAAAAAAAAAAAA
>NW_025222613.1:0-335 GCF_014066325.1 Apis laboriosa
TAAGAAATGTTAATTCTTGTGATTTTGTGAATAAAAAATAAGAAACTATAAATTTTCTATGGTATATAAAAAATTTTAAAAATTCTACATTAACTCTATAGTGAAATTATCTCCTATAATATTCTCGATATTATTTTATAACGACATTTTCGATGAAAAAAAGAAACAATGTACGATTAATAATATTAATTTTACAAAAACTTTCATTATAATTATAACAAATGTATTTTATTTTTAAAAAAATGCATTTTATTTTAAAAAAATTCTTATTAATTCTTCTTAAAAATTCTTTAAAATTCTATAATAAAATTACCTCCTACAATAATATTTCCGAT
>NW_025222614.1:0-252 GCF_014066325.1 Apis laboriosa
GTGTAAAGAGCAATCTTTCCCGCTTGCAACGACCACCGGAAGTCCCCTGTATCTCCAGTATCTTCGGAGATACAGCCGTTTTAAGAAGGCACTATTTTAAATATTCTGAAAATTCGTCTTCTTTAGACGACCATAGCGTATGAACCGCTTGTGCCAGCGTAACCAATGAAGACTGAGTGTAAAGAGCAATCGTTCCCGCTTGCAACGCGCACCGGAAGTCTCCCGTATCTCCAGTATCTTCGGAGATACAGC
>NW_025222615.1:0-261 GCF_014066325.1 Apis laboriosa
GTTTCGGCGAATTCTGCATTGACATATTCTAGCGAGTAACGTTTTCACTTTGAAATTCGAGTTTCGACGGATTCTGCAAAGAAAATTCGATTTGGAACAAAATTGCATCTTTTTGTCGCGAAAATCGCAGATACGGAGATTTCTAAATCGAAGTCGTTCAGAAATACCTTATCTATGTGTAATTCCTAAAGATACGTAAATTTCTGGAAGGAAAAATTGATTTCGATAGTGTATGTATGATTTCGGAACGAAAATCCTAGT
>NW_025222616.1:0-1131 GCF_014066325.1 Apis laboriosa
AAAGAACAAGTGTTCATCTCGATGTAACGTTAATTCAATCGTCAAGATACAGGAATTCTAAAAAAAGGTAACATCCAATTTAACAAATTCAAAGAATTTTTCGCAAAATATTTATCATCCCTTCCTTTTTTTAATCATAAAGAATGAAGACGAATTGAACGAGGATGGCCTGTCTTCTAAATGTCAAACATTTAAAATCTATGAAATTGTAAAGAACAAGTGTTCATCTCGATGTAACGTTGATTCAATCGTCAAGATACAGGAATTCTAAAAAAAGGTAACATTCAATTTAAAAAATTCAAAGAATTTTTCGCAAAATATTTATCATCCCTTCCTTTTTTTAATCATAAAGATGAAGACGAATTGAACGAGGATGGCCTGTCTTTTAAACATCAAACATTTAAACGAATCATCCAGATAGATGATTGACAATATTACAACAAAAAGAGCAAGTAAGAAGGAAAAAATTTTTATTTTTTTTTGAAAAAATAAAAACCAACCATTCCATTTCTTATCTACTCTTCGTACATTCGATAACTAAACACACAATTTCAAACGTTGTAACGCAGCATGTATATAACGCCAGGATTGTGGTTACCAGCAATTAGAACGGCAACCAATTTTCACCGGAAGGCAAAGGAGCGAATGAACCAGGGAGATTGGAGGCAGGCAACACGGCATAACTAATGACGAGGAGATAAACTGCTTGGTAAACGACGCGTAACGAAGGTGGCGCGGAGATTCCGCACAGAAACGGAAATACCCAGGGGATGCCCCTTGTAAAGGAAATTGTTGAAGGATCCCGGCCGGAAACCACTCTTCTACCCCGCGTTCAGTCGTGGAAAAGATGGAGCAAGCCATGGTGAGAGCGAAATTTTTAACAATTATTTTCTCCAAGGTCGTCTTGTGATTCTCCTCAAATGCAAATAATGGAAATAATTTTAAGAAAATTTGGTATTGATATTAAAATTTTGTAATTTGATTTAAATTGGAGAGGTTTTTTAAAAATTTATTTTGTCGAAAGTCGTCTGATAATCTTCTTCGTTTTTATTAACACTTATCGTGTAGATATGTGAACAAATTAAGAAGATATTTATTTTTGAAATTTATGTATTGACAAAATTTGAAATT
>NW_025222617.1:0-449 GCF_014066325.1 Apis laboriosa
ACGGCTGTATCTCCGAAAATGCTGGATATACGTGGGACTTCCTGTGCGCGTTGCAAGCGGGAGAGATTGCTCTTTGCTCTCATTCTTCACTGGTTACGGTAGGACAAGCGGTTCATACGCTATGGTCGTATAAAGAAGACGAAATTTCAGAATATTTAAAACAGTGCCTCATTAAAACGGCTGTATCTCCGAAAATGCTGGAGATACATGGGACTTCCTGTGCGCGTTGCAAGCGGGAAAGATTGCTCTTTACACTNACGGTAGCACAGGCGGTTCATACGCTATGGTCGTATAAAGAAGACGAAATTTCAGAATATTTAAAACAGTGCCTTATAAAATTGGCTGTATCTCCGAAAATACTGGAGATACACGGGACTTCCGGTGCTCGTTGCAAGCGGGAAAGATGGCGCTTTACACCCAGTCTTCACTGGTTCCGCTAGCACAAGCGG
>NW_025222618.1:0-1187 GCF_014066325.1 Apis laboriosa
AGGTGTAACCTCCTCGAGTCCTCGAGTGGCGTCGATAGGAAGACTCGCACGCTTTTCTCCCCACCTTCTATCGAATCGTACGAGAATCGTATATCTCTCTATATTCATCGGAGTTTCGGCGTGAATCGAAAATTAAAATTGAATCGGGGTGGAGATTTCTCTCTCTCTCTCTCTCTCTCTCTCTCTCTCTCTCTCTCTCTCTCTCTCTCTTTTCTTCCTTCTTTTCCCCGTGGCTCGTTCGATTTAAACGAACATCTTGACATTTAATTCTCCTGAGAAATTGAAGGAGGGGAATAAAATCGAGCGATATTAGTTGCTGGCCTCTTTTCTCTTCCGGCGCACTTCCGCAAATGACCGGTCCGCCCGTAAGGTTTCCTTCGAGGCGAGGCCTTCCAGGTTGGGAATAATTCGCGGAATAATCGTCCCTGGTGGGACGAAGACGTAACACGATTTTCCGCGATCCCCGTTTTATTCGAAATATCGGGGGAGAGGAGAGGAGGGGGCTTTTATAAAATTGGATGACCCCGCCCGCTCGCGCGTTCCGCTTCGGTTTCGTTCCCTCTTCCCTTGGTCTCGCGGTATGGGAAGCGGCGCCACGAGTCCTCCTCGAGTCCTCCTATTCCCTCCCTGGATGGAAATCGCGAGGGACCTGGCGGGAAATGGATCGCCTCGCCTCGACGTTGTCCCCAATTGTCCCCTGCGTTTCCAAGATGAACACGATGGAATTTCGAATTACCGAGTATCGAAATGGAATAATATAATAGGGAAGGTGGCCCCTTTCGGAATATTTTCGTATATTATCCTCCTTCGAATTAAGCGTTAAATATAATCCTATCTCTATTTCCTATTATCCAAATTCGAAATTCGAAATTCGAACGGGGAGGGAGAAAAAAGATCGAGGAGAAAGAAGTTGTCGCGAGGAAGGGTGTTGGAGAATCCGCGCGGCGAATCCTTTCTCCCTCGATAAAATATTTTTCCCGGGGAAAAGACATATTGCCGGAGGGGGAGGTCGACGACCATCAACCTCCCTCCCCCCTCCGGCCATAGTTCGGGTAATATTTTCGTTTGCCGCGAAAACGTTCTCGTTCCCGTAATAAAACGCGACCGGCTACCCGGTGCCGCATTTCACGTTTCACTGTTTTACACGAAACAGAGATTGGAATTTCTAATAAATTACTGCCGCGTTT
>NW_025222619.1:0-1698 GCF_014066325.1 Apis laboriosa
CAAATTGTTAGAAATTCTAATAATAAAATTAAATTCTTCAAAATTAAGAAATCTATAAATATAGAATAATTTCTTCCGTTAAAATAATATTTTCGAATAAATCAATATTGAAAATTAATAAAGGTATTAATATTTATAACATTATATAATATATAATAAAATTAAACTATTTTTTATTTAATATATATAATTTTTTACTAAAAGATTAAAAATTATTCTATTCATTTTTTTTTTCGTATATTAAATACGATCGCGTTGATAATTTGACATATTTTAAAAATTTGCAATATTCTTTTCTTATAAAATTGTTTTAATTTTTTCTGATTTTTTTTTTTNTTTTTTTTTTATATGTTATTTTACATTTTTCACGTGCATTGATATAAAAAATTTTTTAAAATTGACATTTTGATTGTTTGAAGTTGATTTATTGACAAGTTGGAAAATTAATATAAAAAAATCATTATTTTATTAAATTTATTTTATTATATTAAATTTTTTAATTAAATTTATATTTAATTAATTTTAAAATATCAATATTAATGATAAAACATTTTTCATCAACAGTATATCGACAATATTAATATTAACAATTTGTTATTTTCATAGAAAAATATCAATATATTAGAATATGTTATATATTAGAAAATAAACAAATTATTTCGCGTGCTGAAACGAAATTTGTTTAAAAAAAAATAAAGAGAGCAAATTTTTATAATAAATAGATAACAATGGAATATCATATTTGGAATATCAAAAATTATTTTCAAAAAATTTAAAATTTAGATAAGAAAAAATAAGAAAAACATTAACTTTTTTAGATTAAAAGATTGTAAAACAAATAAAAAAAAATTCAATTATCAATATCAAGAAGAAATTAGAGAAATTTAAAAATAAAATATATAAATATAAAAAAATATTTATTTACAGAAATTTAATAAGTCTAAATTTAGTCGAACACTTATCAATAAATTAATAAACTTTATACAAAAACTGTTACAAAAAAATTTATTAATGTTTTAAAAAAAGTATAAATAAGAGCGAAACAAAACTAGAAATTCTCTTATTAAAAGTTATAAAATTTAGAGACCAATTTTGATGTTAAATGTTTTGAAGAATATTACATTATATGCAATTTTATTTATAAAAAATATAACATAATTTTCAATTCTTCGTGTTTTTTTTCGATTTAATTAGATTGAAAAATGCTTCGTTTTATTATTTTTTATAATAATAAAAAAATTAATTTAAAGTATTATTATTATTATTAAATATTAATTACATATATTTTTATTGTTTTTTAAAATATAACACTATACATAATTGAAGAAAGACAAAGTATATGATATATTGTGCAATACATGTTTGAATTTTGAAATTTATTATCATTTATCGATTGATATCGCTCAAGTATATTTGAAAGATTTTTATTCTGATAAAATCTGATATCTAATTGCGACAAAAAAAATGTGATTTATTTATATTATTCTTATTTTTTAAATTATTTATGTCTGTACTTCTGTCATTCTTTACTTCCATTGATTTTATTCAATTTCTCAAAATGTCAATTTTAAATAATATAAGTTGAATTCCTCCTTCAATTGTTTAAATTGATTTTAATTCTTTTAGATAAAACAAAGTTTGTAAAAGCTTGAAATATTGATCATAATCAATTTATTATTATTTATTTAAAGTGATTTT
>NW_025222620.1:0-802 GCF_014066325.1 Apis laboriosa
ATCCTCAAACGCACATTTTTTAATTCAATATCTACTAAGGAAGGAAAGTTTAAGTTAAAGGAAAGTTTTAAGTAAGGAAAATTTTCAAAGCTAAATCAATTTTTAAAGAAGAACAATGATATTTTTAATACCTTTCTCACCAACGCAATATATTTAATATTTTTCTCTCCTCGAACACAAGATATACATTTTTCAATTCAAAATTTTCCACTAAGAAAAATTTTCAAAGCTAAAGTTAAATCACAATCAATTTCCAGGTCCTCGAACGCAAGATATATATATATTTTTCAATTCAAAATTTTCCACTAAGAAAAATTTTCAAAGCTAAAGTTAAATCACAATCAATTTCCAGATCCTCGAACGCAAGATATACATTTTTCAATGCAATATTCACAAAGGAAAATTGTGCTGAAGCTAAAGCTAAATCACAATCAATTTCCACGTCCTGGAATGCAAGATATATATTTTTCAATTCAAAATTTTCCATTAAGGAAAATTGTCGAAGCTAAAGCTAAATCAATTTTTAGAGAAGAACNTTCCTCAATAAATCCTCGAATGCACATTTTTCAATTCAATATCCACTAAGAAAAATTTTCAGCTAAATTAAAAATAAATAAAAAGCTAAAGCTAAATTAATTTTTAGAGAAGAACAATGATATTTTTAATACCTTTCTCAACAAATTCTCGAAGATATACATATATTTTTCAATTCAAAATTTTCCATTAAGGAAAATTATCGAAGCTAAAGCTAAATCACAATCAATTTCCAAATCCTCGAACGCAAGATATACATATATTTTTT
>NW_025222621.1:0-282 GCF_014066325.1 Apis laboriosa
TATAGTAGGTACGAGTTTATATACAGAGTGTGATCACGTATAGAATTTATATATAGGGTGTACTGGAAATTATATCTGTTTCAACCTAATAATCGCATATTTTCATTTGATTGATGCACGTGTAGGTAAGAATTTATATACAGGGTGTACTGGAAATTATGTGCGGATTGTATACCTGTTTCAACCTAATAATCGCATATTTCTATTTGATTGATGTGTATATGTATGTGTAGGTAAGAATTTATATACAAGGTGTACTGGAAATTATATGTGCGGATCACA
>NW_025222622.1:0-377 GCF_014066325.1 Apis laboriosa
AAAATCGAATTTTCACATCGGAGTTCATCGATATTCGAATATCAGAATAGAAACGTCATACTCAACGATATTTCAGTTCACAGATCGCCGAAATTAGGAACTTGTGCGGAAGAGCTACAAAACGTTTGGAAATCAATATTTCCTTTCAGAATTTCAAGTTTCTAAGCGGAATTGTGCTAGATAACGTATTTCAGAACGTTTTCGAAATAGAATTCGCGTATTTCTATTTTTCACGACGTAAAGACGCAATTTCGTGCAAAATCGAATTTTCACATCGGAGTTCACCGAAACTCGAATATCAGAATAGAAACGTCAAGCTCAACGATATTTCAATTCACAGAAAGATGAAATTAAGATTTTTGAGCGGAAAAGCTGCA
>NW_025222623.1:0-232 GCF_014066325.1 Apis laboriosa
AATAGTTAGAATTTCGAAAGAGGAATTTTAGTTCGAATTTTTAATTAATCAGCGAATAAAGAATCACTAAACACCCGAAAATTTGTTCCAAATAAACGAATTCCAACGATAATGTTTGGTAGAATTTTGAATTGTCGAATTTTAGCTCGAATTTTTAGTTAGCCAGCGAATAAAGAATCGAATGGATTATCTTAAACTAAACACTAAACACCCGAAAACCTGTTCCAAATAA
>NW_025222624.1:0-1348 GCF_014066325.1 Apis laboriosa
AATGCAATATAATATATATATAATATATATAGCGACATCTATAGAATTGCTATACTATGCTCGTTTCTTGAAAGGTAATTTGAATTCAGTAATTAAACCCGCACGAATTTTCTTATTTTTATAGCTTTTTTTATTTCTAGCTAATTTTTCGGAATGTTGGCATGCATTTTAATCCGCTTTTTTATCCTTCTCATTACAATTTATGTTAATATATATTGATATGATATACCCAATGCAAAATAATATTTATAGTGACATCTATAGAATTGCTATACCATGCCCATTTCTTGGAGGGTAATTTGAATTTGGTAATCAAACCCGCACGAATTTTCTTATTTCTCTAGTTTTCTCCAGATTTATTTCCATTTCCTATCTGCAAAGTTTTACTAATTGTCACCAAGTGTATCTAACTTAGGATTAAATCTCTTCCTTAAAAAGGGAAAATTCTTTTTTCTATAATCTTTCGCTATTGTTTTAATCTGTTCTTCCTTTTTTCTTATATTCTTTTTTATATTTCTGTTTTTTGATTCCACATCGGTGCAGATACGTAATATCATTATGTTATCGTTAGTTATCATTATATAATTTTATTTAATATTCGTAATACAATATTGTTGATCTAAGAAAGGCATATTTTATAAATCAATATACTTATTATCTGGCTTCCCTTATTCTCGAAGAGAATGGAAAAAATAGCAGCAAATGAGAACAACGTTAATCTTTAGAAAAAGAATAGAATAACATGTCACCTCGTTCGTTCGAATGAACGAACAGATTTAAAGAATTTATGGCTTCTTGCTTTCGCCTCTCGCTCGTTTTCGAATTTCTCACTTTGCGACCGATTTCAAACAAATGGGGATATTAGCGTGCTTCTTTCGAGCCAAATCACCTCGAAACGATACAATGTATCCCGCTAAGGCCTCGCAATTTTTTATTTATTCACGATTGTAAATAAATAATATATCTATATGTAAAGGAATAAATCTGTTACACAGATCGTGGAACACCTCGATTATTCACAGTGACTAATAAAACACGATTTCCGTTTTTATCGCTTCTTCGCACATTGGTTTTCTGAGAACTCGACTTCGATTATTCGTGGTTCAAGTTGACGAGATTTTCCAGAAACTAAACTCCCGTGAACGGCGAGGTGTTACTGCATATATATACAGGGTGTTCAAAAAGAAAAATATATCCACGTGTTATATGGAGTTGAAAGGCTTTATAAATAAACGTAGATCGAAAAATTCAAAATATAATCGGTTTTTCCTTTTTATATCAGTGTCACGATCGATTCATTACTGGCTTCCATCGTATATGATGATTTTCTCGTTCAATTTTCATGCAT
>NW_025222625.1:0-623 GCF_014066325.1 Apis laboriosa
AATATCGCACTTTGGAATTTGTTGGTCGTCATTCTCCATAATTCTAAAGATTATCGTATTTAGATTAATTCTATTATTTTTAAAAATACGACATATAATTTCTAGTAGAATAAATCTTCTAAAAAGATTTAGAATATCACTTTGGAATTTATTGATCGTCATTCTCCATAATAATATCTTAAGACATTGTTCTTAAAAATATAACATAGATGCAATTACTAATAGAATTAACCTTTGCCTAATTAAAAAAGATTTAATTAGAATATCGCACTTTGGAATTTGTTGGTTGTCATTCTCCATAATAATAATATCTTAAGACATTATTCTTAAAAATATAACATAGATACAATTACTAATAGAATTAACCTTTGTCTAATTATAAAAGATTTAATTAGAATATCGCATTTTGGAATTTGTTGGTCGTCATTCTCCATAATAATAATATCTTAAAACATTATTCTTAAAAATATAACATAGATACAATTACTAATAGAATTAACCTTTGTCTAATTATAACAGATTTAATTAGAATATCGCATTTTGGAATTTGTTGGTCGTCATTCTCCATAATTCTAAAGATTATCGTATTTAAATTAATTCTATTATTTTTAAAAATACGACAT
>NW_025222626.1:0-414 GCF_014066325.1 Apis laboriosa
ATTCTTTTAAAAAATATAATAATAAATATAACAAATAAAATTCTTTTAAAAAAAGATCAGAATTCTTTAAAAAAATAAAGATTTTAACATTTTCGAAAATATTTAGCGAGTCAGAATTGATCGGGGAAAATCAGACATCGAATTTTTTTTTTTATATCTCGATATTCGTTTCTTCTCGAACGTTCTTCTTTTAAAAATTGAAGATTAGAATCTTTTAAAAAAAGATTAGAATTCTTTTAAAAAATATAATAATAAATANTTCTTTCAAAAAAAGGTTAGAATTCTTTTAAAAAATATAATAATAAATATAACAAATAAACTTCTTTTAAAAAAAAGTTAGAATTCTTTTAAAAAATATAATAATAAATATAATAAAAAATAAAATTCTTTCAAAAAAAGGTTAGAATTCTTTTA
>NW_025222627.1:0-1082 GCF_014066325.1 Apis laboriosa
ACCTATAAAAAGAAGTTGCTCAAATATATATACATACATCAATATATTTAACATAATCATCGAAATCTGTTAGATATCCATTATAACGTAATATAAAAAAAAGATTTTATTATAAACGAGTCGTAAAAAAAAAAAAAAGGAAAATATATATATACATATTTTTTATAAATTATCATATCGCTATTATCGGTATCATTACAATCTTCGAAGATACAATGGTTTTTCAAAGTTATCCGAATTTTTAATGTAAAAATTACAAAATTTCTTTTTTGATTTGAACGACGATAATTTTGAAATCAGAATTCGTATCGTGTCCAATGAAACGATTTTATATTTTAAATAATAATGTTCTCTGTTTCCTCCAAAGAATTAAATACAAGATACAAAAGGTAAGTCATTATTTTCGACTAATTAACTAATTCTTCGAATTAGTTAATTAATTAATTCTATCGAATTAGTTAAAACATATATCTATATATAGGAAAGAAAAAAAAAGTATAATATACAAATCACATGTTATTATTAGGAAACTAAATTGCATAATCAACAGGAAATGAAAATCACGCGTCAATCTATCTTTTATATCAGACAACGAGTTCGTCGATGTTTCTGAATCCGTAGCGTGCACTTCCGCTCGTAAATGCTACAGCAGAATCCGGCGAACTCGATAATTCTCTAGGCAATATGGACAATCAAATCCTGGGAACATGATCGCCAACACGTGCGAGTATATTAGTGTCGCGCCCTTCTATCCAGAATACATGTGGTGTGTATCCGCATATCTACCTCACCAATTATCATTCCCAGTCTATATAGGAGTATCGGCCATTTCACGCAGATCCGAATCATATAGCAGGAACATAACTGCGGTTCACCTCTTTAAATTATACAAGATGATCGTCTTGCTTATAATCGAGTATCGACAAATGATATCGACAAACTGATTCCACCGGATCTCACAAAAGAAAGAACATTTTTCATGATTGAACTATCCGATGTAATATTCATCATGCCTATTCATCATTAATATTTGCATAGCATAACATCAAAGTATAAGATAATAGAATTTTCATTTCAAACAC
>NW_025222628.1:0-1297 GCF_014066325.1 Apis laboriosa
AATTCTTTAATCAAAAAGAAGTAATAAATTTTAAAAATTATCAATGTTTTGAAACGCGAGTACAAGAAAACCTAGCCTGAACTAATAAATAATAAAAACAAAAACCAATGTTACTACTCATGAGTGTAATAAACACCCATGGTCATTGTGCTCGTGCAAAATTCTATGTATACAACCAGTCACCCGTGTCGATTTTTGACCTTTCGTCCAACGACATGATTGAGTGACTGGAGGAAACAAAAAGCATGCGACTCACCGTTTGATGCGTAGAATCTGGATTGCTCATCCATGGGAAATTATCGAGTTGAAGAAAGTAGAATCTGTAACAAAAAATGGAACATCATGATTTAAAACATGATACATTTACGTGTAATAATGTATAATGATGACTTCGAAAAAATGAAATAAGAAAATGAAAGTTAAATGATAAAAGATATATGATAAGATAAGATGATGAAAAATATATAAAGAAAGTTACCTCTTCGCGTGGTGGATGATCGCCTTGTTCTCTTGAGAATAACACTGACTTTAACCTGTACCGAAAACGAATATTTAAAAAAGAAAAAGAATAAAAATAAAAGTCTAATAACGCGTCCGTTATATTTTTCTAAACGGCGAACAAACACTGACTCTAATTTCGCGAAATACTATTATTAAATACTATTAATTACGAGCAATTGTGCTCAAAAAATTATAAAAATACTATTACGAAACAAACACTGACTCTATCGATCGCATTGCGCGCGATCATGAATATTTTTTAACGAAAAAAGAATCACAGGAAGTCTTCGGTATCACCTTTAAGAAAAAAAATAAAATATTCAATGTAATTTTTCATAAATATAGAATACGAAACATTTATTATGAAAAAATTATAAAATTATAATTAAAAATTCATCAAATTTATTTAAATATGAAGAAAAATATACATTGAAATTTTGATATATTCCAAGTTACCTCTTCGCGTGGTGGATGATCGCCTTATTCTCTTGAGAATAACACTGACTCTAACCTGTACCGGAAACGAATATTTAAGAAAAAAAATAAAAATAATAGACTGATAACGCGTCCGTTATATTTTTCTAAACGGCGAACAAACACTGATTCTAATTTCGCGAAATACTATTATTAAATACTATTAATTATGTTCTCAAAAAATTATAAAAATACTATTACGAAACAAACATTGACTCTATCGATCGCATTGCGCGCGATCACTAATATTTTTTAACGAAATATGAAGAAAAATATACATTGAAATTTTGATATATTCTAATAATAATTAATTTATTAATTT
>NW_025222629.1:0-343 GCF_014066325.1 Apis laboriosa
ATCAAAAAGAGTTTTAAAGGGGAAGGTTCCGTGTTTCGAATGATCGTTCACTCCTTGACCGGAAGTCATTATCTTCGGAGTTATAACGGTTCAAAGTTTTTTTAATTTTAATAGAATTTAATCAAGCTTAAGATAAATGATCAAAAATTAACTTTTCTTTAGACGATGATATTTCGGGAACCGGAAGTCGTATCGGGATAAATAAAAAAGCGTTTTAAAGAGGAAGATTCCGCGTTTCCAATGATGTTCATTCGTTGACCGGAAGTCATTATCTTCGGAGTTATAACGGTTCGAAGTTTTTTTAATTTTAACACATTTTTAATCGAATTTTAACGTAAATTAC
>NW_025222630.1:0-329 GCF_014066325.1 Apis laboriosa
GTCTGCGAATTTTCGCTGCCAAAACGGCCTTTGATTGAATCAAGTCTGGTCGACTCGCGAGATTATTTTGCGAGAGAGAGAGAGAGGATTTCCTTCGAATTTTTAACAATGTAATGTTTCGAGATGGTGTTTTTAAATCGATGATTTTAGAATCGTATAAATTTATATGATTTTTTTTTTTTTTGGAGTATAGTAAGATTTTTTTGTATATCTTTGCCTCGATGATTAAAGAGGACAAGATTACCGAGATATCAATTACTATTTTTAGAAATTGGTATATTTGTAAGGCAAAAGTTAAGACTTATATCTTTTTCGAAAAATATGGAAGG
>NW_025222631.1:0-278 GCF_014066325.1 Apis laboriosa
TTTGTTGAATTAGATCAATCACTTTATTTATTGTAATGTTTCTTCATCATTCGTATTTATCTTTAAATAATATCTAAAGTCATTTAAAAATAGATATTGCAAAATGTAATTCCTAATCTATTAATAATGATTGATTGAATTAATCATGTTACTTACGAGAAAATTTCTTCGCAAAAGAATATTTAAATCACGAGTCGCGATTTGGCGCGAGGATGCGATACAATGCACTTTGAAACGGAATTTTCGATATATAAAACAAAAAAATAAGAAAAAAAAAA
>NW_025222632.1:0-183099 GCF_014066325.1 Apis laboriosa
TAATCTCTATAATCGATTTATCTGAGTAAAAGAAAAAAATCAAATCTTTGAAATAAATATATAAAGTACATAAGATTTATTAAATTAATAAATAAAAATAAAGCAATAATCTATCGAATTTTATTTTAAAAGCTCGTAATACGAATTAATATGAGTTAATTGTAATGATCCAATAAACGAATAAAAAAAAAAGAGAATAAATTGTTCTTCAAATAATTATCAATTATAATAATATTTAATAAAAAAAAACAAATACAACACAACAACAACAAAACAACAATATAAAATAATAGCATAACAGAATAATATAAAAAAAGAAGTATCAAATATATTACGCAATAAATTATTCACACTCGAAACAAAGCGTCTAACGAATACCAGTTTCGACAACAAAATGATACTCAGCGTACCTTTCAATGTATCGAATTACAAAATGGAGAAAGGATGCTCAACAATCCAACATTATACATTATACATATATATAAAATATATGTATATTTTCAGAATGTGTCGAATGTATACGAATACAAATAATAAATTTTCTCAACAAAAGTATAAGAAATGTTTTTAACTTTGTGACTTTAAATGTACAATCAAAACAAAAATAAGAATAATACGCAATAGTTGAACGTCCAGATGGTCATATTTAAGAAAAATATATATGAGAATGTATGTATGTGTGAGAATTGAATATTACTATTTCCATTTTTATACAAATATAGACAAAAAAAAATTTATAATAGATATTTTTAATAAAAATAAGCAAATTCTTACCATATTTTTATGAAAGTTGTTAAATTCTCATAATTATATATCTAAATATGATAGTATATGCAAAAATTGTTACTATGTCAAAGCCATCCCACCATCGAAGTCGTAATTAAATGATAAAGATGTTCAATTCTGGTATAATAATTATTAAAAAAATATGTATTGATTAAACACAATTTAATAATCTATAATTAAACTTAATAACTATAGTACTGTAACTTTATCACAGAAATTTTATCTAATTACACACTTTTGCCGGCGAAACGTGACTCTTCACCATGTTTTTCAACTACACACTGATATCATGCGCAATTTGATGCGCACTGGTTCCTCTCGCCATTAAATCTTAGCGCCTTTCTGATTGGTTGAAGTATAATTTCCTATTTACTTCAGTCGCGCGAAAATTAAATATGAATTTGTATATATTAAAGTCTCACAAAAATATTGATTAAAATAAAATAAGAATAAATTATTATATAAATTGATTTATTATTTATAAAAAATTAATATTCAAATTATATTAATAATCAAATTAAAGATTAAAATAGAAAAGATTGAAATAAAATATTAAAATTATTACAATATACTTAAGATTTAAAAATTTAAAAATTTCATTTACAATATATTCAAGAAATAAAAAAATATAAACATATGTGTAATGTACTGTAATAATGTAATATATTAATTTCATTATATAAATTTTTTATAGGTTTTTAATAATATCTTATTTAAAAATTGCTGAATGATATTTTTCTTGTAATTTTTAGATTATGAAAGTAATTTTTTGCATTAAAAAATAAATATTTATTATTTAACCCTCGTAAATAAAAGAAAGAATCAATTTATTTGCATTGCTTTAATAGATTTGAAAATAAAAATTTTTTTAGTAAGGATATATAATAAAACAACTTATCAATTTTTAATTTTACTTAAAAGATAAAAAATGACAAATCTCTCATGTAGAATAAGATTATAAAATATATAGGTTAATTGCAAAACATTTATATTATTCTTTTATTATAAACATTTATTTAAAAAAATTAGAAAAATTTATTATTATTTATATAACAATTTTTATCTGAATTTATTTTAAAAAATGAACAAGATTTTGTTATTTCAAAATATGAATATTAATGATACTGGCATAATATTTTCATTTTATATTTTTATTTCTGATATTATTTGATGTTATTTCAATTTTTTATTAATAATTTATTATCTTCATCATTAGTAAATACATTTATGAATAAAATTTTTCAAACTTGCTCTTGAAATATACTTTGTGAGTGGACATTATATTGAAAGATATTGTTAAATTTTATTATTTAAATCTATTACTTTCAAATTCATAACGTAATGTTCATTTGCAACAAGTATTCTTCAAATTAATTTTCGAGAGTTTTACTCTCAAAATATATTTGCATTCTTATGCATAATTTAGTTATCTTCAGGAAATATTGTTATACAGGCTCACGAACATATTTGAATATTCTTTTTTATATTTCTTATTTCTTTAATAAAATTTATTATTAATGAATATTTTTTTATTTTTAATGAAATTTTGCCATTATAGATTATATTTTATATATTCTCTTATCAAAATATCGCTTTAAGAATCAAAGATTTTTCCATCTTTTTGAATATAACGATACAAAATATATTTGTTTATATATTTTAAAATATATTTTATTATTTTTAAATTACAAAAATTTTCAAAAGTTTAATGCAAGATATGAAAAGAATTGTTGAAACTTGATTTCACTTTCGCAAAAATAAAAAAATATTCCATGTATTCCATACATTCTATTACATACATTCTATTACAAATTTTCATTAAAACCAAAGTTTTATGAAATTAGGTGAATTTCTTGTAAAATATTGTATAAATATTCGTAAGATAATATACGAATCATCTATATGTGTATTTATATCTTATATACATTGATATATATGTCTAAACCATTCGACTTTCTATCGTTTAAATTTTCTCGCGTTTGTTTCGCGATTAACCGCGTCGGCGTATAGTTATATGGTACTTGCGCAATATTCTCAAGTATCAATCCATGTTGTCTATGCGGATCTTTTATTCTCCTCTAAAGACACGTTTTCCGAAAAATTTAATCAACTCTTACTTAAAAGCAGCAAAAAAATCTTTAGAAATTTTCCTAATTTTGTTTTTCAATTTCTTTTTTAATCTTCCAACTATATATCTTGTAACTTTTATTGGTGGAAAATTAAGCGATAAAAATTAATCCTGGAAGAAAAGTAAAAATTTAAATTGATAAAATCATCTCTGATTGAATTGAAGATACGATTAAATTGCGTAGAAATTGAGATACAAATCAGGTAATTTTTTTAAAGTGGGTTTGTGTATTCTCGTTTCATATCACTATTGTATATCATCCGGTGATGTAATAATAGCGCATAACGATTTATAATTTAATCTCATATTCCTTATAGTATCCTTTGAGTCAAAGTGTATAAAAATATGATCACATGGATAAAAAACATGTCAATTCCTGTAATAAAAATAAGCGGGTAATAAAACAAATATGTTCTATTTTAATCATCTTATTGAAATCAATTGTTATTGAAATTTTAATTGAAATATCCTTGACATTTTTTTTTACATTTCAAGAAATATTGCAATATTTGAAGCTCCATTTTTTAAACGAAATATTTTTACTTTTTAAGTGAAGATAACAAATTTATAAGAATTTTATAGAGATATAGAAATATTTGAAGTTCCAGGCTTCCTGTAACTTTACTCGATAAGTTAGAAACCACTATATATTTTTTAAAAATCTATAATCAAATCTATCTTATATTCTTGTTATCAAAAATGTCACAGAGAAATTTCATAAAAAATGTTCACATACACTTATTAAAATCTAATTTATTTTTCTTATCAAAATCATGTCACAAAAAAAATGATACATTTTCACGTATATATATTTCAAATAAAAACGAAATTATAAATTGATATATATATTGTATGATACATGTAAAACTTGTACCTGTATAATCAATTTTGCATTTACAATCATGTAACTGATACAGTGTTTCCAACGATTGTAACCCAGTCTGCACGTAATTTAAGATTCCAAGCTAGCAGCAAAACGATTCCTCTCCAACCACTCGACTTCTCGAAATCTCGAAACCTTGGAGCAGAAACATTTCACTTTTACTTTGAAATAAGCGCCCGCGGCAATTGCCCAGAGGAGGCAGCCATTTTTTTTTTTTTCAAATATTTGCTTATGACTACAAACGAGATCTCTTGCATCCCATAATCGTTTCGTTGACATTATTCATTACTTTCTTTCCTGGTATTCAATCCATCTCGCTATTCTTCGACGTAATTAATCGAATATTCACAGTAAATATGGATTTTTATGCAAATAAATATTTTACATAAAACAACATAAAATGAGTATATTACATATTTTTCTTTTGATATTAATTTCATTTGGATTTTATTATATGATTTAATATATATAAAACAAATTTAACGATAAAATAAATATAATAAAACTTTAAATAAAACTGGTTTCTGATTTTACGATGTAATATCAAAATTTAGAATGATTGTGAATAATTTATTTGTAGAAGGATAATATATTGCATAATATATTTAGAGATCTTTTCCCAATTCAATTTTTTAAGATAAATAATAACAATTTAACGAAACTTGTTTTAATTGCATAAAAATCTGCACTCTAGTATTTATATTTCATATAAGTTACATTAGAATCGTTGAAATCCACTCTTTTTTAATTGATTCGTCCAAAAAACATGAAACATGCAAAAAATCAAAATCCAAAAGACATAATATAACCTTTTAATTCATATATCTGAATTAATTAATGATCCCATACGAATTTGTAAAATATTTTTTACACACATATAATTTATATAAATATCTTTGATAAAAAAAATTAATTAAAAAATAATATCCGTTTAATAAATAAACAAATGAATAAATAAACGCATCTTCTACATTGAAAAAAGAACCTTTTCTTTCACGAATGATGGACCAGATATAATTCAGGCGAACCATTCTTTCACGTCACCCAAATGTCCCTAGATTCGATACAAGCGCCGATTCGCTCTCGAGATTAGCGGCTATTGGCCGCAAGATTATGCAAACCTAGCCAGGTTCCGTGAAGAGAAAATGCGTAATTAATCAACGAATGTGCTATTCGGGGCAACGCGAACGTTTTACGACCTTAGTTATACAAAGGCTTGTCACTTTCTCGCGATGTTTTTCATAACAAAATGCAAATACGCCTGCACACTGTCCCTTTCCTCGGGACAATATTACGTTAATATTACTATTATTAATTATTCGTATACATACCAATTGCGAAGTCAACCAAAAGATGAATAAAGAAAATTTTTTCAACCAGACAGATGTTCGGATTGTATCGACTATTAGTTGCTTAAACGTAAGGTTATTCATAAACACGATGAAACGTATGAAAAATGGACAAAGATTTTAATGAATAGACTGCGAATATATTTGTTAAAGATTTGAATGAATAAAAATTTACAGAATATATTTAGATTTTAGATTTATATTTAGATTTTTTTTCTTAACAAATTTCCAGCTGACTATAACACCTATAAATTATAAATTACATTTAATGTATCGATGCACATTCACTCGAATTTTTCAATGAATTTTTTAAACTTATTTTACACAGAATATTTCACAATACAAACTTGAATTTTGATTTTCTTTATGCTTATTATTCGTATTTTGTATTATCCCTAATTCTTATCTAATAAAAGAATTAAATAATTAATACTGCAAAAATTTGCAAACTTAATATATTCGAAAATCTCAAACAAAAGAATCCTATTCTTTCTTTTTGATACATTGTAAAATCATCGTATGTAAATCATCTTTCATTCTTGTCCACGATTCACAAGATACTATACTTGTATAGAAAACGAACAATAGACTTCTCGTCAACAATATTCTATGGTTATCGTAAAATTTTTGATGCTGAAAAATTTTGTGGAGATTTTCAGCTACACGAAGAGACATTCGTAACCGCTACATTGTTCGCAAGTCGACTGTATTTTATATTTCTTTTTCTTTCTTTCAATAACAAAACATTTTTCAATTTAAAAAACTATCATATTCTTTTTAGTTTTGATATTATTAAATTAGTAATTATTATTATTAAATTAGTAAAAATATTTAATTTTAATTTTTTAATTTTAAATAAATTTCAAATGCATTAATCATGCACTTATATTTATATATAGACTCTAAATGAAAAGTTGCGTTAAGCTACTTAATGCGATTTGCGTGATGCTTTTACAACTGTGTACAACGCATCTTCAGTCATAATGAGCTAAATGCTTTGACCGGTATTCGCAACTCGTGAACGCGTGACAACTTTAAGTTTCCTAACAGATTTGGTTAACCTATCTTTTTGATTCAGCCTCTTTTTCGCAATTATGTTCTTTTGGATTATTTTTAATTCAATCGTGTTTTTTATATCGAAATATTTTTTTATATGAAGAAAATATGAAAAAATTATTATTAATATTATTTGATTCCTCGTCTCAATTTTACACAAAATCTTTTTAAAGATATAAAAAAATTTTTTGTGAATAGAAAACAAAAGGAAATTTAAATGTAAAGTTTCTAAAAATACAATAAAATTGTCTAATTGATATTAAACAAATTTTAAATAAACTTAATTTAAATAAATTAATATTGTATCCACAATTGATGCAAAAAACTCCAATTATTTCAGTTACAAAGGAAATGAATATTGTTTTTCAGTTTTATCAAAAAATATTTAATTAATCGTTATATGAATAATGTATTTATCGTCACTATATATGTTTTAAAAAGTTATCCAAAATATTTCAAAATATTAAATAAGATAATTAGACTAAAAATTATCATTGATTTCGTGACTTTCGTGTTCGAATCTAAACGCATGAGACGCAAGAAAGGTAGAAAGTTACTAGTTTTAGTGAATACATAAAACAGTCGTTAAACAAAAACTACTGAAAAATAACGAGAAAGATTTCCGGAAAAGAGAGAAAAGGTTATTGAAATTTGTGAATATTTCTGCAGTAAAAGTTATTTCGAAGTAATTGTAATTACGTGATTCTAGCTACTACGTGATATTAACTTTGAACTAGATTCCTGCAACTCAACTTTTAAACAAGTACATAGTAATTTCACTACCAATTAGCTATGTTTTACTCACAATCGTTTTTCGTAATCTTGTTAAATGATTTTTACTTTAGTCACAATAAACTTTACTAAAAGATTTTATCGAGATATTTTGATATAATTGATATAACTATAAAACTAAATCATTACAATTGGAAAACAAAAACTATTGAAATATAAATATGAAATCTTAATTGAAAAAATTGGTTTAATATTTTCCGCGAAGGTGGCACTGGTGTTCAATGTTTCAATGTTTCAATGAAATATATGGTAATTTCAAGAAGATCAATAAGGTAGATATCTTTTTTACCAATCTCATGCAAACCGCCATATTTAATATTTCTATAGTAAACTATTTTAAACTTTGCTTTTTTATCAAATTCCTTTAATTCTTTCCTTATCAATAACTCCTAATATTTTTTATTTCATGAAGCATGATATGTTATACATATTATATCTTTGAAATTTATTTATCAATAAATAATATCTATTATCGAATATTACTCCAGAATTATTACTATAGAATTCTGTCTTTATGTGAAATTGCAATTGTCTTGATATAATGCGATTAAATAATACAAAAAGTTATTATCAAATATCTTCTGAAATTGAAGAAAATTCAATCAAAAAAATAATAATAGAATATATCTAACACTGATTAGATTATAGTTTTACTATCTTTTATTTTAACCAACAATTTTATCTTCTTATTATTTTAAAATAAAATATATATTATTTTCTATTATTCTTCTACATTGAAAATAATATTACTATTTATGTAATTCTAACTTTTTATACTCTTGATTTCATATTTGTATAATATGAAATGTGTCTCTTAGATTACAAATTCTATTATAATATAATATAATTAAAAATATAAATTATATTTTTCATGCAAAATAAATAAAAGATTATTATATTTGCAAAATTGCTTGACTGCACGAAGAATTATGGAACTAATTAGATGAGCTTCTATTACACGAACAAGTTATCCGAACTCGGCAAAATCATACAAATATATTTTTATGGTATTCTAATTATTTATCGTAACTGATCTTTTGTTACTAAATTTTGATTTCACTTAATTTTAACAACAACAGAAATACGAATAATAACAGTAATAACAAAAATGATAAAACGGAAAAAAAGAAGGGAAAAAAATCAGAAGAATTAGCAAAGTTTAAGTTGTAAAATTAACTAAAAGATCATAACCTGGAACTTAAAATCAGTAAATCGCATCGCTTTTGCTAGTTATTTTACGATCAACTACGTGCAGTTGCATCCTGTAATGTAATAGATTTAATATCCTATCATTTTCTCATTAATTCGGCTAATATGATTACCTCGTCGTTACGCGTCAAATATATTATCTTTGCGTTTCAAAATACGCACTGTAATTCAATTTTTTATGCAAAAATCGAATATCTTCATAGTTCCGTCTTTTTAACGTTTACCGAATGAAACGATTAAATTTATATTGATTCCAAGTTAAAATCCAAGTCACGAGGAATAACAATTCTTATGCTCGAGGCTGAGTTTAAAAAAAGATACGAACTAAGAATCTATCACTTTCTTTTGACTAAGTTTCAAAATAGAAATGGAAAGTATACTTCTAAGAAATTATAAAAACTTAAAAACTTGCATAATTCTGTGAAACAATCATTTTTCTTTTTTTTTTAATTTTGTAACTAAAAACTATCACTTTTATTCAAATAAGTTTCAAATTGCAAAGACATATTTCTAAGGATACAACTAAAAGTTTGCATTCTTTTTCTGAAATCATGATCATTTTTTTTAATTTGCATCATGAAGTTACTTTTATCGCTATTTTTCCCTAGAATAAACTAGGAAAACAATTATTTTGTAAAGAATTAAGCTCTATAATTTAAGAATTACCACTTTTAAATGCATTCCAAATGTAAATGGAAATAGCAATTAGATTTTCTAAGAAACTATATTTGAAAATTTACATTCTTTCATTGATGTGAAATATAATTTTTACATCATTTTATTTTTTTACATCAAAAAATACACTGAGATCACTGTAACAACATTATTTTTCCTTACATTAAATTCTAGAAAAACAATTATTATATAAAGGTAATAACAATAAGATTTATCATTTTTCTTCAGTAACTTTTGTAAATAAGAAATGAAAAGTAGACATTTGTAAGAAATTAGTAAGTCATCTTTTAATCTCTTACGAACTAATGAAATTAACTAAATTTTTTCCTAAAAGAAATTAGAAAAACAATTATCCAATGCAAAGATTCAAATTCAATTGACAAATATCATTCACAAAAAAATCATTTATGAATGAAATCGCAATTAAACATTTGTTTTGTGTATTATCAGATAAAACAAAAGAATCAATAAAATCTCGCGATTATATAACGATTTCAATAAATCTTAAAAGTTTTGAGATTTTAAAATCTTATGAGCATATCTTAGCTAGCTATCTTAGAAAGCTATAATAAAAATAACACAATTACAACGATGATTTTTACATATAAACGAAAATCATTTTAACGAAATCTTTGAAACGATTATTCAAAAAAAATAAGATATTCGACTTTTCAAAATTCATATTGAATCCTTGAATTAAAAATTTTCTAGAAGTATAACTTTTAATAATTCCTCTCTAATAACATAATCATTGCATTGAGAATAAAAATTATCTTCGGACAAAATGAATTTTCACCGACGATCAACGATTATCCAAAAACCCTGATTTATCAGAATTAAAATAAAAAGAAACCAAAAAAAAAAAACAGATGATTAACAAGAATCATTCCCACGAAACGAACATACGTCGTTGAACAATCTCGTGGTCTCGCAAACGCTTGCGAAATAATCGTAAATAATTCGTTTCGATTTAATTTAACGGAATGAGAATGAAAACATTTTTTCCAATTCTACTAACAATCTCTATCCTCTTTAATTGTTCGTTTCGCGATACACGCACGCTCGTAAAAAAAAAAGCGAGTAATCGGCCGACAATTGTTATTCTATGATTCTTATAAAATGATTCTTTATAAAAGTCCACGCGCAACGAACGAACTGCTCGACTTGGACGAATCGCGCAATCGTCGGACCGCATTGTCGTCCCCCTTTCGCAAATCGATTCGAGGAAACCGGGGCTGAAAAAAAAAATGGATTCGAGAGTTAATCGGTTATTCACGTGGATGAGGAAAAAAGGGGAAGGGAGATGATTCGTGTCACATTTCAATTATCGAAGCGAATTATATTATCCGTGAGATCCGTTATATATATATATGGGATATTTATATATATTTTATACGCAACGTAACATCGTGTTTCGTTGCGAACGCGTACATCTGGCCCCCTGGTTGCTCCTGTTGACGGTACAATTACGGCGGACCACGGTGATGGCATGCTCTTTCCACAAGGCGGCCAGGAAAGGGGGTACAATACCTATATAAAGCTTGAATGAAGATGCTCCCAGCTATTCACTCTCACCTTTCTCACAAGCCTTGCACACGAAGCAAATCTTCCGGAGGAATCGCGAGGGAAGATCGGCAACGTGTTCGTCTCCCGTCAAAAGGATTTCGCTCCGAGGTGAGTGTCTCAACCTTGTTCGCGTACCACGCGTTTCCTTTTAAAGAAAACCTTTAAGTTTCATCTTTTCTCGCGTGTTGTATCTCGATTATCAATTAAAACGAAAATTGATCTATCTTAACGAATTTTCGAAAGACGAGTCTTTTGGAAAATTATCTTTGTAATTTTCATTTCTTGAATCCTATTTCGTTTGTATCTTGCAATTAAGAAAAAGTGAGACGAGTGAGTTTCGTTTAAATATTGTCACGATATGATTCGCGTTTCTTCTTGGAAATCTTTTTTTTTTTTTAATCTTCGTTTGTATGTTGTAAAGTAATTCGTGTCGTTTATCGAAACAATTTCATTTTCAGGGTATTTTAACATTTTGATATCGTTCGTTATATCGTGCGTTTCTTTGAATTTAATCTAATCTTGTTTGTATTGTAATTGGTTTAAAGGATTTCTTGAACGTATCAATCTTGTTTGAACCATATGTTTCTTCTACGAGATCTTTTTTAAATTTAATCTACTCTCGTTTAAAAAAAGATGAGAGTCTTTAAATTATTCGAGTTCTATCATGTTTCTATTTAAAAAATTTCGTTCACGAATTTCCTCTTGGAATCTTTCCTTCTCGAAAAAAAAATTGATTTATTCTTATTCGTATTAAATCTCGATAATTGATAAAAATCGTATTCCTATTTAAAGAATTTCGCTTCAAATTGATTATCTCAACTTTGTTCCACGCAAAAAAATCTTTTTTCTTCCAAAATTTGATTCTATTCTTTATTTCATTCTTGCGTCAATAAAAATTGTGCTCGTGTTCAAAGAAAGAAAGAGAGTGATCTACGTATTTCCTCTTGCGAATTTTTTTTTTTTTTTATTAAAATATTTTTCTCAAAAAAAATTTTCATTCATCGATTCTATCATCCTCCAATAAATAAGTTGTAAAGAGAAAGCAACAAAATACGTTGACAAATACGTACGCGAATTTACAAATTCACTAATTATAAGATAAAGATCGATTATTTGTTGCGGTAATAAAACATGAACAAGTTTTTTTTTTTTTTTTTTATGAGCATTCAGTGAATCTAACTTCACACGATGGAAAACGCATTAAAGTTGGAGGAATACGAATTCATTATGCCACGGAGAAGAAAGCGACGTTCCGTGTGCAGAATGATCGATCGTGACTGGAGCCTGATTCGTGCATTACCTGTAGAAATTCTTTACGACAAAAGATTCAGAATCTTCGAATGACTCCTTTCTTTTAATAATTACTCGTTTGTATTGAATATCATTACACGGTAAACGCCTTCTTAACAGATCCTAAATGTCTGATTGGATAATTGGATAATATCGTTTTTTAAGTTGTAAATAAAAGTGTATATACATGGATATAATATTAGTACATCGACACAATATAATGTATATATATATATCAATACTACACTTTGTTTCTATTATTTTATTTCTATGAAGATCATTGATTGATAAACAAAGTCGTATAAGAGAAAATTTGTAAATTTGTATTAACATTGATAAATTCAAATTTCGCGCCATAGAACTTTAATCGGAAAGTTATCATGAAATCAGAAATTTGAAGAATTCGAAATCGAAATCGGTAAAATTCAACAGACAATTCGAATGACAAATCAGTGTTCGCGATGAATCGAAAATGGGAGAAAGTGATCGATCGTTTAATCTTATTTTCGAGGAATTATCGCGATCGATTCGAAAGATTTATCATGCTGTGCGATGAATAAAATAACTCGAATAACTCGCAATAAAAGTGAAACTCGATGGACGATTTGTTTTGATTTTCGGAGTCTGATATGCAAATTATATTCGTCAATAGACAACTAGGCGTAATGTTTGTAAAATGAAAGAAGGCGAGATCGATTGTGACGATCGGTTAAATGATTGGACAAAGATGAGTAAGCGTGAGAATACGAGCGCGAGAGTGAGAATACAAGCGAGAGTAAGAGTGGGAGCGAAAGTATAGGATAGGAGAGACAAAACGAAGCCGGCTCATTTTGGTCACCGTATCCAGAAGAAAGCGTACGATGTGCATACATTTAATACGTGTGTGTATATACGGCGTTTCTATGCTAATCGTTAGTTCAGTGTACTCAGAATTAACTAAAAATTATTGCTGAAGATGATTTTCTAAGACTTATTCTTTTAGAATAAAACTTTTGACATTTTAACGTGTCTTTTGACACGTTAAAATATCTAATGAATGCTTACGAAATATTAAAATTTTAAAAAGGTTTACACAAATTTTATCACAAATTTTAACAGTAATTGTGTTATATCGTGGAAATTTTTAACTCTACCTTTTTTAGTTATAATGTCTCATTTAATATTGAAATATACCAAAAAATATAATTATAATTATTGAAATATACCAGAAAAATTAAAATTTGTATTATTATTTAAAAATAAAAAGATGCTGGAATAGAATATTTTAATATTATTTGAAAATCTTGTTGAAGTTCTGTTTGCTCGCACCGAATTCAAATTTAAAGAAAACCGCGCTTCGATCGCGATGATTCGGCGTAAAGAGCATGCGCATGCGCATGCGCATCACACTCGTGCTGTTGCACGCATACCTTGACTGTTATTCGTATTCCGCGACCTCTGACATCCTCCGCTAAGAGCAATAGATTGAAGAAATATTTGTTTGCACCGTTCGTTGTCTAATAAAATTACATAATTTCGTTGATGCCGCAATCTTCGTTTAAACTTCGTTATTCCTTGCCCGCAGCAAAAATCCTTTAAAATGTCTCGTCCATAGAGAAAGTCATATATTATCGAGAACGATGAAAGGGAAAGTTTTTCCAAAAAATGAAACGAGAAATGATTCGAAAAGGGGGGAAAGAGTAATCTTTCGAAATATCATCGTAATTGGGCGTGTAATTTTATTTAATCACGACGAAACAAGGGAAACGTCTTCTAATATCGTTGCCGAATGCTTTTGGCGAATCGAATCTTCTCTGCTTTCTCCATTGCGAAGGTCGCAAGGAGGCCGATTTCTCGCTTCTTTTTAGTAAAAATCAATCTTGCTTACCGTATCCATCGATCGTAAAAGCTTAATTAATTATTCTCAATTGCCTTTTCTAACAATTTCCCTCACTCTTCGAATTCTTCCATATCGTATTTTCGACTAACTAGTTTTTAAGAATCAGCCAATCAGTATTACACTCTTAGATTCAGTTTCGTAATAAATTCATTTATAAAAATGTATCTAATTGGTTGGCAATACCTCGACGATTCAACTATTTGACCAATAGGACACTGCCGAACGTGGGAGCAGAGTTCCCTCTGAATGTTGCAGACAATCTTCGAATTACGACACTCGATTAGATTAGAGAATGTTGTTGCAATTTATCGAGAAAATAATCGATCGAGAAACAGGTCCTATTCTCTTCTAAAAAAATGCTTAAAATATTTTTTGAAAAAATAAAGTTTTAAAGTAAGTTTTTTGTTTATTCTTTACAAATATTACAAAAAAATCAAAAGAATATTTATAATCTTATCTTATGTGCAATTTTTTTAATCAATATTAATTATTTCATTATTCTTTTATAGGTTATGTCTATTTGTGAGTAACCATTATCGAAATTTATTTGATGAATCTCTTTTTACAACAATTTTCTGTTAACATTTCGAATTATGCTATTTGTATTGTACTTTTCTAGTTCATATCAAAGAACTTTGTCCGGAAATAAAGTATTATTATTATTGACTAGTGACAGATCATTATCACTCTATAAACAACTTTTAGATTTGTTATATTAAAATTAAATTAAAAGTCGAATAACTCGATTCAAATGAATCATTAAAACTTTCCATTATCATTATACAATGATAGATATATAAATCATTATCACTGCAAATACATTTTCCATACATTTTCCATACATTTATGGAAAATTTGAATCTACAAAAAGTAAAGTATATATTATGATATTTGAATAATAAAGCAGATTTATTTTGTTGTAAAAAAATCTAATCATTATTAACCAATGAATAATTATAATTTATTTTATTACTTATCTTATTTTTAATGTATCTTATAATTTATATTATATTAATAAAATTAGATCGATTACAAATTGTTCCACGATATTAATTTTTGAGGGAAAAGGTCGACCATCTCCGCCTACAATTGACATTGCGAAGTAGAAACCACGAGGAACGATTTGTGTCCGCGCGCAGGCACACAATCGCACCACTACGTTTCACGAGACGCGTAAGGCAATCGATGTCCTCGTAACCCAGACCTATAGGACGTAACTGCTAGTTTTCACTAGAAGATCTCTCGCAACCATCTATGAACGATCTTCTCATTTCTTCTTTCATCTTTCCTCGTTAGCACGATTCACGTGTGAGCGCGACAGGATGAAATTTTCATTCCTGATAACTTTTAGAAAACATGTTATAGAAATAGATATCTAATTGTCAAAACTTCTAACTTGCTTTCACTCTTTCTAATTGTATCTTTTTGTTTTATTAAAGGTTTGTACGAGTTTTTTTTTTTAAAAATGAATGCTATGTTGAGAATGATTATTCATGACAATAAACTTTTAATCCTTAAAAATTCTTGAAAATAATTCTATGAAAGTTCTACTCTCAAATAGATTTGCAGCTTTGGAATACGAAAATTATTTCTCATTAACAAAAATAGGTAAAAATTTTCAAAGAGTTTCACTTTCAATGCAATATCCACGTGATGAATTATTGTCAAGAAAACAAACTCTAAAGTTTACATTGTATAAAAGAGTTTACATTGGATAAAAGAGAGATAGAATGAGACAATGCTTCGTCAAACACGAATTTAAATTAGTCAATACATAAATAAATAATTAATTCGATACATAAATCTCAAACGACATATTTGTAACAATTTTTATTTTAATTTTCTTTAGAATTGATTTTTCAAAGATTCTCACGAATAAATTATAAAAAAACAAGATTATGTGAACCATACAAAAGCAAAATTACGACTGATGTTTGTTTTCTTTAAATGCAAAAAACGAAACAATTCAAACGTTTCTTTTTCAAAGAAAAGTAAATGCAAAGTTAACAAGTCTTTGAATATGATTTTATAACCACGAAAAAATATGCAAAAAATATGAGACAGACTTGCCTTGACATAATCGAATTTCATCTTACAAATCAACACAGTTAAGAAATATTACATCGTGTAATAAGTCACTATTATTATTAACGTGTTGCTTATTACGAAATTCAAATAATGAACAAATATTCTTATTATTAAGATGCCGCATCTAGTCGAAAAATCAAGGCGCAGAAACGTTAAACTAAAACCGCAGCATCTCAAGTGCACGTTACACTTGCTCAATCCTTCCCGCAAACGACTACTTTAGCTAGCCAAACGATTTAAATTTCGCGAATTTTCTGCGACAATTATGTTAAGTCTCGCGACATTAACCTGTCTCCATTTCGAATCAGAGAATTAGAGAAAAATTAAATATTATCTCTATTTTTTTTACACATCTATCACTGTGTTTTATTCCTATTCTTTCCTATTCCTAATCTCGTGGTGGAAATATTCAGTATTCAAAAAAAATATCATTGTAATTAGAATTAGGATCAATGTCAATATTGAGTCTATTGATAATAGTACAAATTAGAGAGATCGATATCTTTTTGATATAATATATATATATATATTTATTAATATATATATTTAGTTAAAACAAAACTAAATAGATTTTTATTGAGAAACTCTATTGTATTCTTCAGTTACTTCTATTTATATTATATATTATACATTACATTATACTATTATATTATATGTTATATTATTACAAATTAAATGAATTAATTATTAATTTATCGATTGTAAATGTTTTATAAGGAAAATTAAATTAATATAAATATAATATAAATAAAATTAAAACAATATACAGTCAATCACAAAAATCTTCATACATTATCTTGTAAAGAAATCTAATTTGAAGAAATAATGTTGATTTTAACAAAAATTTGTGTATATGTAAAGAACAATCGATTATACATGGAGTAATTAATTTTTCAACAGAAAATATTTTTAAATACGTGAAATCAACTCTCTAAAATTTCTATCATTTACTCATTTTTTAATACAATTTCATTTGAGAATATTTTTCACAATATTATAATAAAACATTAAAACTTGAACATTTTATAATAAAAAATTTTATTCTATTTTATCATTATAAAGTTAAAAGAATATATTTAAGAGAATCATAAAACTAATAACTTTAAAGATTTCATTTAAGCAAATATAAATTTGCATATGCTAATAAAAAGATTGTTTCATATACAAATATATTCATGAAATTAAATTTATTTAATTTAAGGATCGATTGTAAAAATAAAAACAAAAATTAGTATAGAGAAACTCTGTTTAAATTTATTTATAAAGTTATAAGCCTTAATTGAGATTCTTGTATATAATTTTTGTATTTGTTTTATTTATAATCGATTCTTCAAAATATTTTACGAATATATTAATATTCTACATAATTCATTATGTTCCATAACATAATTCATTATGTTATTTATGATCAATCAGATATTATCGGTTTTTAATCAGAGCAATTTAAATATTTTGAAAGGCAACTAAAAATACTTAAAGTTAAACACTATTTCTCTTTAGCTACAATATTTATCATTTTGAAAATTATAAGTCTGAAAAAACTTATAATTTTTTTTGCATGATCATTGTTAGGAAAAATAAATTAGATCTGATTCTAGATTAAATATTATCATATTAAAAGAAATACAAAAAACTTCAAAATATGATTAAGAACATTATCAAAAAATATATACTCTATATATTCATTCATGTTTCATATGTATAAAACAGAATTATTATTATTTTTGATAATATAACTATTTTTTACGATCAATTTAACAAATTTGAAACGTATGAAGATTTTCTTGAATGATCAATACTTTTTTCCCACAATATAATTTCCACGAGGTCAGGATATGCCCGTAAACATTAAATGAGTCCTCGTCAATTTTCAATCTTTCACGATCGTAAGGAATTAAGTTTACGCGTTAAAAGAGAAAGGCCGATAAAATATCCCATTAACCCGATAATAAGTGTGACATAAAAGAAGTCTCAGGGAAGCCACTCATAAATCTCCGAAATATTCTTCCGGGAAAGACACAGGAAATAAACTCTGCCCATCTGTATCTGACAATGAGATCCATTAATCGAATTCTCAATTAATATATCGGCAGAAACTTTCTCTAGAGTTCTTCATTTTCTTCTTTTTCTTTTTTTCTTTTTATCCTGATATCAATCACTGTTAATGAAAACAATAATTACTTTGATAAACATATACTTTGATAAAAATATACAATTGAATAGTTTCCAAAAAAAATGTTAAATAATTGATAATAATGAGCAACATCGAGATAGAACTATTAATTAACTAATCAAATTTTGTATGGAATATGTAGAAAATTTGAAGTTTTCTTTGTGTCTATTGTACTCACTTATGATGATGAATCAGCCAGAAAATCACGCTCTATTTTAATTTAATCGCAGTCTTATTTGTGCAATGCACTTCATTAATTTCTAATTCATTAAATTCATATTTGCAAACTGGAACATTCCCAGGCATTTGATTATTATAAATATATTATATTTCTCTTCCATTTTTTTCTTTTTAATATTTCGTCTTGTATGATATGGTTTTATGTGATTATACAACAAATCAATAAATTGTATCATATATGATCAAATTTAAAATCATCTCTAAAATCGTTCTTTCTCAATTTGTCTTCAATTTATATATTTTGTTGCCAATGATATTTAATAATATATGATCCATGATTTTCTCGATAATCGATTCTCGAAAGTTGCATAATTTCATTATTATGCATAAAAATTTGTATCTCTGTTTAATGAGTTATTAAAGCTATCTTAATGTTCAATTTCTTTCACATGAATTATATTTTAATATTACATAATGACAAATATAATTATATTTTAATTTATATATCACTACTTTAATATTTTAAATATGCAAATAATTTGGGCAGAATAATTGCAAATCTTATTCTAAACTCTAGTTTTAAAGCCCAGCTGTTATCAATTGTTCAAATTTTAATAAATATTTTATATAATCTTTTAAGAATAACTAGCTTTTTTAAATTACTTCATACAGATCTAAGCAAATGAAATTGTAATTAATAGATTATATGTATAGTGTAAATAATTTCATGAAAAACTTAGATACTTTTCAACTGATTGCATATAATTGCAGAAAATACATCTTATAATTAATGTAATAAAACGTTATAACTTCATACGTCAATCTGATTTAATTTAAAAATAAAAATGATATTTCAATATAATTTTCTTATTCATACAGTTTTAACTTCAATATAATTTTCTTATTCATGCAATTTTAAGAAAATATATTATATAAACAATTTACATCTAGATAGGATGAAATTTATCTTTGTCTCGCTTTATCTAAATAACAATCTAACAAATTGCTTATAACTTAATAAGTTACGAACTGATTAATCAATTTTCGTATCTTCTTATTCATTTTTGCCTTTAGAATTCTAAGATATCTCAAAAGCTATCCCACGAATACATTAATAAGAATCTTTTCAAACTTTTCTTTCTTCTACTGAAACTTTTATGAATATAACAATCTGCAATTCACAATATCACACTGTGTAATCAGCATTTTTATTCAGAATATTGATTGAATTTATTTCCTAAAAAATAGAAAAACGAAAAAATGTTCATTTATGATCGTTTATGTTACATTGATACCAAAAGATATCTTACATCCGTAAACAAATAAATAGATAATAAATCCAAATTGGGAATAGAAAAATCTTGAAAATTGTTTCCATTAATCGAAAGAGAGGGAAAAGAAATAGCAATCTTGGTGTGCAAAAGCATTAATCGACTTTCACCTTTCACCTCGATGAAGCACGATTCGCCTGTTGACTTCTCGAACTCTTTGCCCGACAGAGGGACGAAGATCGTTGCCATGTGGATATTTCTACGAGAAGAATCGCTAGGTCAGAACGCTATCAGCGCCATGAGCACATCACGATTCGGTTTCACCGTCGACCAGCCATCGGTAAATCGCGATACCGATGGTGGAAAGCATCCAAGGATCTAGCCAAGTATTCGTAATTTTATCTTCGTTGAAAGCAACAGTGCTACGAGTTTCCCTTTGTTGCAACTTCCTTCTTCTCGGTGTCCTTAACATCATACTTTTTACCCTTTCAAGTCACGAATTGTATCGATTTTTCTTCTTTTCTTTTTTTTTGAAATTTCATATTCTTAATCTGTTTAGGAATATGCATATGTGTACGTTTAGTTTTTTTTCTTAATTAAAATTATTAAAAAAATTAAAATCTGTTAAAAAACATAGAATCTTTTAATAGTAAAACTAGAAGCAACTGATAATATTTTATTTTCTTTATTTGATAATCATTGCTTTGAAAGTATTGTGCCTTTGATGTTTTATAATAAAATATATTTCTGAAGAAATTAAATTGTTGTATTGTATATGATTTGTATATACAATTTGGTTTATTTCTTTTATTTTCTTTTGATGTTAAAACATTCAATTTTTCTAGTAGTTTTTCAAGAATGTGTTTCTTTAAGTATCCTGGGTTATTCCACAAAATTGATTACCTAATAATAAAAAATTATTAAATTATAAATTAATTATATCATGGATATTATATTATTGTTTTATACTTATAGAATAAGTAATTTGATGATTGTATAAAAATATAGTTTTTTGAAATAAAAATATCACCTTTATTTTACAGAGAATGTAATAGTAAAAATTTCAAAGAAATAGAACTCCGACATTGAGATACTTTGTTAAAATGAAATTTGTCAAGCTATTTCTCTGTAAATCTTAAAATTTCCATTTCTTTAACGTTATTAAAACATCCTCCTTATCTATTAAATAATCTAAAAAACAGAAAAATGAACTTATTAAATTCTTCTGTAGTTTTATAAATTATTATTCTATCAAAATAAAAATAAAAATACAATAAATTAACATTACATAACTTAAAAAAATAAATCCACTTATCTAACTCACAAATAGTAAGAGAAATCGGTGAACTTCAATTACACGCATAAACAATTTGATTACATCATATGACTTGACAAATGACTTGGTTACACAGTTGCTTGTTTTTTAATATTTATATACATATTAAATATATTGTCAATTAGAAATACCCAAAACTCATATCCTTGTAATAGAAACAACATTTTCTCAATATCAGAAAATGTTTCTTATAAATACATAAATATAAATAGGGTGTTATAAAAATATGGGATATTTTTAAAGTAATAATCATAGAATATAAATATTTCTATATTCTTTTTATAGAAATTCATATGGATTAACTATAAGAACACAGCTTCTTCATTTATTTTATAAACAGAAAATTATAATTATAACATGAGCTGCTAATAAGAATTTAAAAGTATTGCTATTTAGTTAATATATTTATGGAAACATAAAAGTTGATGTACAAAAATATCGGTTGAAGGCTAATTATTGAATTAATTTTTATAATATTATTATTATTTTTACTGTCCAATAAATACCAATAAAAACTTCAACCATATTTATATTCCAATTTTCGTGTTTATTTCGATTTCTAAAATCGTCCCTTTAAAAGTATCCCATTGAAATAAATTAACACCCTGTACAAATGAAGTTCTTCTGTATTACAAGTATTACGAAAATAACAGACCAAAGTTAAATATACATCTCTTCTTTCCAATGGCAAACAATCGTCACGCGAATGCAAAGACATTTCGTGCACAGTTAAAGATTGACGGTTCATACTACTCCTACGCAAATAATTTGCAACCGAACAAACATGCTTACTTTCTCCCTCGCGTTGGATCCTCAATCAAGCAACAAACGAAGGAGAAAAACAAGGGAAGGGAAAAAAAAACAAACCTTCCAACTTTTTACTACATACTAAACTTACTTGGTACAATGTTATATTGTACGTATCTAGATAAATACGTGAAAGCTTAAGAAAGAGAGAGCCAGGTCAAAAAATTGAAGGATCGCCAGGAGGTATCGTTGCATCATTTTTATGATTCCCCGTGAAACGGAAAGTCTTCTCTTCGCCAAAAGATGTTAATTATCGCGAATCGACTTGTGCATCGCCTCTTTTCGACCGCAGTCTCCGAATTACCGAGATAAGAGGACAAGAGGATTACGGATCTTCTCGTAATCTCAATGTGACGAAACGTTCTAACACTGACGTACGTGAGAAGAAACGAGACAATCATGGAAACGGCCTTTCTCGGGACCAGAAAATTATGTATTTAGCGATTGTATTTCTTCGAGATACTCTCGTTAAGATTTCTGTTGAAATTATGACGAAACGAAAGAGATGAGACGATTCTATACTTCATTTAGTTTCCGCAATATTTATAAATTTTGATTTTCGATTATTCACCTCGGCTGGAATTCAAGCTCTAATTAAATAAAGTAATCGATTTCCATTGTTCTTTTTTTTTTTTTTTACTCACAAAGAACGAGTTCACAGCCTTGAATTATTTGCGCGAGAAAAATACAAGGTTCCACGTTTTCACTAACGACATCGATTATTATTAATTGGATACGTAATCTTACGAATGAAATTTTTCTAGAGGTGTACATTTTCTAATGATTCTAATTGAAAATAAACTTTTTTATGAATAATTATACAAGAATGATTGATACATTCAATGTTTAATTATGAAAAATAATTTTTGAAGATTGACTAGAAAAGTTGTATTTTTAATGGATTGTGAATATGTTTAAAAATAAAATTTCGTCGAGTTGCTTTCGAAAATATTTCTCACGGATGAACACTCCGTTGAGAATCACTGAGTGACAGTAATTTTTATTACCGGTAAGTTACTTTATTAGTGAACGGCCAACAAATATACTTTTGCAAGAAATATTCTTAAAAGCAAATGAGAGAGTTTTACTCTTAAATGTAATTTTCGCGCTCAAATGGTTTTGATTTGATTTGGATTTTCTTAAGAATGAATAGCTGTCAATACAATATTCTCTTACAAAAAATATTGCTGAAAATAATTCTCGATTCATTTTCAATTATTCACATCATAAAAAATTGCTAACGTTAATTGAAGAGTTAAAAATCATAATTAAAAATAGAAAATGAGATTATGCTACAGTTTATATTATGTTACATAGAAAACTGTTCTTTTTTGCTCTTTTTCTCAATTTACAAATATAAATATTTCTCAAATTATTTCAACTTACGCCATTATGATTCTCATCCATCATAATCTATGATTCTCATCCAATTCTGTCCACCATAATCAAAATATCCCATTTAGTATTTCAAAACATCCAAGAAAAATATAAAGTTTTATCCTTTTCTTTGTACCATTTTTTCATTCAGAAGATTAAATTGGATCTGATTCTAAAACTCTCTGAATCTGTTTAAAACATAAAAGATATAAAATTTTGAATATTTCAACGTGAAAATCGTGAAAAGACTATTAAATAGAATATTTTTATCATCATAAAATATAAAATAGAATAAAGAGAGAGAGAGAGAGAGAAAAAGAGAAAATGATAGTTACAGGTAAAGAGGATGAAGAAGATCATAACATTCCTGATCGCAGCTGATCTGGCCGTGGCTCTGGGTCAAGAATACGGAGGAGGACATGCTTTGTTCGTCAGAACATCGCCATCCGGAGATGGTAAGCGAGATACGAGTCGACTCGTCGAGTCTACTTGACTACGATCGATTGTGAAGGAGAGAAAGCGATAACGTAGGATAAAGATTTAGCGAATTTGATCAAAGCAATCGTTTGAAATCCATTAGCGCATTCGAGAGTCCAGCGAGCTGCTCCGGTATCGCCTGCAGATGTGATGGCGCAAAATATCCTAGAGTGGATTCAAGGGATCTACCGGCAGGGTGCACGTAAACGTACGTTCTCCAGAAGGATCAACTCCTCTCGAGATATACCCTAGAAATTAAAAGAGGAAACATTATAAAACAATTCTAAATTTTTATTCTTTTTATTTCCTCTTTTGATCTCTTCAGTTCTCTAATGCACATATCATAAGTCGTTATTTTCAATTACAAATATTTATAAGGTAATAAAAAGTAGAAACTCACTAAAGAAAAATATTCCAAGGAAATATAATAATAATTCGAATATTTGAAAAGTGATACAATAGAAATAATAATTAATTGAAGAAATGGAAAAATACATAAATAAATAAGCATGTTAATAGTTAATAGCCACGTAACGCTATTATCATGTCACCACAGTAATTAATTTTAAAACGTATGTACATAGAGATGTGAAGAGATTAAAATCTCTATTTAAATAGAAACGGAAATTGGCACCCTGATATTTCAACGATCAGTGGCTCATGCTCAAAAGACATTTCCACGGATTAAATTAGAAACAATAACCATTTATCAAAATGCAATTAACCAAACTTTAACGAGAACACGCACGCTTAGTAGCAATTTTACACTGCATACCGTTCATAAAATATTACAATAAATTGCACATCTTATGTAGACAATTGATTAAATTTCGAATAACAAGTGTGGCTTCAATTTGTAAAAAAATGCATAAAGATGCATCTGTAAGAATGAATAAAAAATCATTTTATTAAAAATGTAAACAATATCGAGCTATACGATTCAATTATCAAGTATAATTATCAAATAGCGATATCTTGTAATCTAAAATTGTTCCTCTTGCAGCTCGTCAACAATCGGATCCTCCAGGATATCTACCACCGTATAGCACTCAAAGACCGCTGGAAAGACCTCGACCATTTCAGCCGCCTTCGACCAACCAGCCACCAACTTATACAACTCCTGCTCCAGTGACAAATTATCCTTACCAGAGGCCATCTGGTCAACCAACTACACCACAACCACCATTCTCCACTCAAAAACAAACGTATCTCCCGCCAAGCAAACAACCATACGTACCATCGTCTTACAATCCTCGTCCTAGTGAGACACCTTCCTACTCGAACGTTGGTTCTTCCGCTTTTCCACCATACAGTTCAACATCTCGACCATCCACATCCATTCAAACACCTGGTTATTCAGCTTCTGGAATCTCGACAAATTATGGTTACACGACATCTAACTTTCCTGCTACCTCCACACCATCCGGTTTCTCCACTACTTACGATTACTCGACTCAGAGACCAAGTCCTACATACATAGAACCATCTACTTATAGACAGCCTTCTGGTGGATATCCTTCGCCCAATGGATATTCATACGATCAAGGTGGATATCCTTCCTCATCGGGATTCCCCTCTTCTACTCCTGGTGGAGCATTCCCTCCTCAGACTGGCGGTGGAACTACTAGACTACCAAGCAGACCACCCAGTGGTCCTACCGGACAAGGTACTATGTTTTCGATTGCTTTCTCTTTTCAAAGCTAGATAGATTATATTCGATGACAATGCAAGTCACGAAGAGATTGTAATTCATATTTTATTCGTCATTGTAGGAACAAGCGGTTCTGGAACGACGATAGGTGAAGGTGCGACAGAAGATGATTTAAAACATCCTCCACACATTCATTCCCTCGATGTGGAGTGCAGTAAGACTATGATGACTATCAACATCGAGTTCAATCGCGCTTTCGATGGTGTTATTTATTCGAAAGTAAATAAGGAATATGATATTTTGAATTGTCATACTCATCTTTATCACATATTTTATATTCATCCTTTACATATTCGCAGGGATTTTATACGAATCCAGAATGTAGATATGTCGAGCAAAATTCTGGGCAGACGAAATATTCGTTCACGGTCAGTTTGGATTCCTGCGGTACTCAATTCATCAACGATTTCGCAGGTGAAGCTGGTCAGGCATATCTTGAAAATGTTTTAGTTTTGCAGGTAAAATTTCATTTCAAACTTTGCACAATTTCGATAAAATCTGAATCACTTAACTTTCTTTCTTCTCTCTGTTTAGAACGAACCAGGAATACAAGAGGTTTGGGATACAGTGCGAAGAGTTCGTTGTCTGTGGGAAGGGAACATTAACAAAGCCTTGACGGTGAATTTCTCAGTAGATATGTTGAATCAGGAAATAGTGACGTTCAGCGGTGACACAGCAACCGCTAAATTGGATATACAAGTGGGACGAGGACCATTCGCGCCTACTGCCGATGGACTCGTTAAAATCGGAGAGACCATGACTTTAGTTGTATCTGTAGAAGGGGATCCTGGCTTCGATCTTCAGGTTACAACAATATTTTTTTATATTAATTTTAATTCACTTTTAATTTTGTCTTCATTTTCCTTATTAAAAAAAAATAATAAATAAATATAAAAATATAAAAATAAATATAAAAAGAAATATACACATAGCTCTTAACGAAAATTTGCAAATTTCAAGGTACACGATTGTATTGCTCGCGACGAATCTTCGACCAATACGCTACAGTTAACGGACGAAAGAGGTTGTATATTAAAACCGAAATTATTCGGTGCGTTCCAAAAGACAAATGATACCGGAAATACAGGAGCATCGATTATTGCTTATGCTTACTTCCAAGCTTTCAAATTCCCCGATGTGATGGATCTATTCATCGAATGCAATGTGGAACTGTGTAAAACCGATTGCGAGCCTTGTCCAGAAATGAATCAAGTATTCCTGTGATATTCAATAATATATAATTATATATAAAATATTATAAAATTATTTTAATTTTTTATTACAATTAATTATTTTTTATGAATTGAATTAATTTATTGTAAAAAAACATTGTATTTATAACCTTTCCAGCAAATTGAACCAGGTAGACGGCGACGTTCGATAATGTATACACCGTCGAATACGACATCTAACGGTACAGCTGTATTACTATCTGATTCCATACGTATCGGTCGTGGCTTCAGAGTAATTATGGTGGACGATTTAAGCAAAGCTAGCAATCAAGTTTTGGAACAACTCGAAGAAACTGCTATCGAAGAAGTAGCGAGAAATTCAATTAATGTTTGCATGACACACAGTGGTTTTTACACCGCTATATCGTTCTTTTTAACTACTATTCTTGTGACTACCATCAGTGCAGTTACCCTTTACGTCAAGTTACAACGAGTATACGGATCGAAAGCCATTTATTCGTAGAAATTTGACTTGCTCTCGAGAATGATCATGAGTGATAGACAAATGTTACGGTGATAATTGATCGTTTTTCATTATAAGCTCAGATTTTTATTCGGGTTTATATTTCGTATTACGTTTCATTTTGATCCCTCGATAATCGAGTGAATAATAATGAATTGTAAAAATAGGAGACGATGCGAAAGATATGAAAAATATTTTAGGATCGCAACAACTTACTTGCCATTTTAACGATACATCGGGGCATTCATGTATTTTCGTTATTTCATCGCGAATATCGTTAATTCTACAGCCATATTTCCTATACCGATGTACGTATGTTCAACTTTCGTATTTTAATGAATTTTTTTTTCTTTTAGATATGAAATGACAATAGATTTTATTATTAGATATTTCTTATATCATTCGAATATCTCTATCTATAGCAGTATTTGATAGTCGAATATACATTGCGAAAAATTTGATGTTTAATTAGATACTTTACTAGACTGACATTTTTTTTTCATTAGAGATAATTGTTAATGAGTACAAGTTTCATGATTAAGAATAAAATTGTATAGGATGAAATATGATGAATAATATATATATATAAATAAAATGTAAAATAGTAAAAATTTAAAATAAAAAATAAGAAAGTAGCAAAATTTTCATTATTAAAATTTTTTAATTATACATAAAAACATATATGACGAAGATATTTTACTTTATTTTTTTAAAACGTAATATATACAAATGTTCTCCCCTTATTTTTCTTTCTAATATTATTTTGCCTGACATGTTTAAATCCATAAATGTACGTAAAATGTATTCAGGGTCATTTTCTTTAATAACCAATAGATAAAATATCCCTGTATCCGATAGAATATCGGGAATTTTAGGAAATACTCGCTCCATAACCTTTCTACCATTTTTACCACCTGCCCAAGACTTAAACAATATCTGCCTATTCAAAATTTCATCATCACTGGTCACCACATATGGTGGATTAAATAATATGATATCGAAAACACAATCACTACGTAAGAAACTTAATAAATCCATTTGTACAGTATCTACCTCTACCAAATTTTGCACAGCAGTCTTTTTTGTAACTTTACACGCATTAATATTAATGTCAATTGCAAGATAGTAGGATTGGCAGTATATTTTCAATGCCATTGCCAATGCTGTAATTATAATACCAGATCCACTACCTATCTCTAAACACATCACAGGTTTTGTAACTTTTAGGACCTCTAAATCAGCTTCTAAGGCATCTATCAAGAGGAAAGAATCCTCTGATGGTTCATAAACTGATTCCAAATCTTTATCCGATAATTTAACTATCGGTGTATTCATGATATATTAATGGAAAATAGATTGTTATAAGAATTTTTATATAATTTCTTCTTTTTTAAATAAATTCTAGATTAAATATCAAACTAATAAGATATATCACAATTAACTTATATTTATCATAATTATGATTCATTCATGTTCTTTAGAAATATTAGTTTCTTGTTCTGTTTCCACTTGTTCTTCTTTATTTAAAATATTAGAGGTGTTTCCATATGAAGAACTATGATCCAATAAAGCTTTTCTCTTTGCTGTATTCTTCTCCACTGCTTGATGAATTTTATTTAATCGCTCTTGTGTACTTTGTAAAATGTTACTGACAATTGTAATTTTATGTTTAGCATTAATTAGCTTTTTAACATAAGAATCAGTTTCCAATGGGCATTGCAATACTTCACTGATTCGTTGTAATTCTTCTGTCAATGATTCAATTCTCTGCTTTAATTCTATTTGACATATCCTATGAAAATCAATGAATAGTCATCATTGACATAATAATGTTTCAAATTTTATCACTGCTTGATTATTCGAAAAAATTTGATATCATATCGATAATGTTATGAATATTTACGTTTATTCACATACAAAAAATAAAAGTTGCATACCTCGTGGCACGAATTCTTTCATCTAATTGATCCACTGTAGGTTTCAGAAGACTCATAAGACCTTCTGTCAAAGCATCTCTCGTTGGATTTTCACAAAAATCATCTATCTTATCATCGATAGACGTATTATCACTTGCTGTATCCACGTCCATGTTTTACCATAGACAAAATACAAAATAGATGTGATATGCAATGCTTTTTCTTAGGAATTCGAGAATCACCTAACCTTTTTATCATTTTCGTATCAGATATAATATCGGTTTAATATAAAAAACAATTTTAGTTTTAATAACTAATCGAAATTAAAATCTAATTTTATTATGAAAACTATAAAAAATAAATAAGAATATTTTATAATAACCAAAATATAAAAATTTATATTTCTTGATTTGATTATTATCATTATATATATATATAATTTAAATAATTATAAAATAATTCATAAATCATTCTGAACATAATACTCATAATGGTTTCCAATTTTTTAGCATATAAATAAATTATTTATTCTTAAAATATTATTCTTAATGCGACAATATTGCTTTTTTCTTTTTATTCATGAAAGTTATGTAATAATAAATAAATAATCATTTTCTAATACAAAAAATTATACTCATAATCTATAAATTATAAGAAAAATATTATTTAATTTTTCATTAAATTTTTAAGTAAGATATTATTAAATTTAGAAAAATCTTATTAATATATAATATATGTATATTATATGTATATAAATTATATATATATTTTTATTTCTTAAATATACTGTAAATGAAATTTTTATATAATTATATTTTTCATTTTTATTGATATAAATTCGCTTAAGAGAAAAAAAACTATAAAATAAATATTTTTTATTATATAGCTTTTTCAAAAATTTAATAATTTATATTCAGATGTAAATTGTTATTTCAGACTTAAACAATTTTTATTTTAAATGTTCAATCTTATACTTTTTTAAATTCTTCAATAATTTTTGAATAATTTTTATATTAAATTAATTATAATAATCTATTTCTATTACTTTTCGCTATTTTTATGAAAATTTGATATCTAAATTTATGAAAATCTAAAATTAAATTTAAAATATAATGTATTATATTTCAATTTTCGCGCTGCAGTAAATGAGAATCGTATTTCAGCCAATCAAAAAGATGTTAAAATCTAGCGACAACACGAACCAGTGCGCATCATATTGCGCATTTCATTAGTATATAGTTGAAAATCATGGCGACAGGTTTTGTTTTGCCGGCAAGAACGTAATTATACAAAATTTTTATTAATACGATGTTACATTACGATTTTAAAGTTTAATTATATATTATACTTTGTTTAATACGTTTTTAATCCATCATTATTATACCAGAATTGAAGGTCTTATTACAGATTATTATTTAATTGTAACTTCGATGGCGGGATGGCTTCGAAATATAGCAATAATTTTTGCATATACCATAATAAAATTAAAAAAATTCGATAGTTTTTATGCAAATGTGGTAAGATTTTCTTCATTTGAATAAAAATAATTACTATAAATTTCTTTTGTCTTTTTATTCGCATAGGAAGTAGCTTGATCATTATAATTAATTTACACATATATTCCATATACATTTCAAACATATATTTTTATATATTTTTTTCTTAAATCTGACCATCTGGACGTTCAACTCCTGCGTTATCTTATCTTTGTTATGATCGTATATTCAAAGTTCCAAGGCTGAAAACATTTCTTATAATTGTCTTTCTAAAAAATTGACTGTTTACGTTCGTGAAACCGTTTGACATGTTTCAACTTGTCGAATTGTTGAGCATATCTCTCTCCATTTTGTAATTCGATACATTGAAAGGTACACCGAATATCATTTTGTTGTCGAAACTCGTACTCGTTAGACGCTTTGTTTCGAGTGTGAATAATTTATTGCGTAATATATTTGATACTTCTTTTTTTATATTATTCTGTTATGCTATTATTTTATATTGTTGTTTTGTTGTTGTTATGTTGCATTTGTTTTATTTATTAAATATTATTATAATTGATAATTATTTGAAGAACAATTTATTCCCTTTTTTTTTTATTCGTTTATTGGATCATTATAATTACCTCATATTAACTCGTATTACGAGCTTTTAAAATAAAATTCGATAGATTATTGCTTTATTTTTATTTATTAATTTAATAAATCTTATGTACTTTATATATTTATTTCAAAGATTTGATTTTTTTTTTTAGTCAGATAAATCGATTGTAGAGATTATTTTAGGCGGGAAACAGCATCAATATGGACGCCATGATGACATTCGTATTTTATGGAGGAAAAGTAAAATTTTAATTTCGAAGAAAAATGTAAGTATATATAATTCATAATTATATTGATTATGAAAATATGAAAATGATGATAGAAAAAATTTTGAAATAATTCATGATTCACTAAATTGTTTCTTATAAATTTTGAATAAAAATTTCACAAATATTTTCGAATACTTCTAATAAATTACGCATTGTTAATAATTTTAATAATGAACATTCAGAACGTAATTTTTTTTAAAAATAGTAGTATCTTTCTTAACAAATACTCGATAAGAAAAAAGAAAGAAAATGAAAACATTTTATCTTCCTTTACAATTTTCCTTTCTCCATTAATATAATTTTATTTTCAGATCATTGTGGCCACGCGCAATATGGTCTATAGAATCAGTATTTATTTCGCAAAAATATTTTTTATTTTTTTTAGAGCTCAATAGCTTCGTGAAGTGAATATCATTACAATAATACGCGAAACTATGTCAATGTTTGTCCGATGATATAAACGGATTAATTAATTAATGCATTAATAGTTTCTTATTTTTATTTTTTTATTTTAAATATTCGTTCTTGGTAGAGTCAGTTTTTCTCAAGAATAAGGCGATCATTCATCCTGAAGAGGTAATTATTTTTTCTTTGTTTTTTATTCTTCGTTGAAAGATAGAGACATTAAAGAATTTCAATTTTCAAATTTCAAGTTTTTAATCAAAAATATCAATTATTGTTATTATTTTTATTATACAATATGTATATTTCGATATTGATTATATTTTATAAAATATAATGTTCTATTTTTTGTTAAAAAAAAGTTAACATAAGTATTAATTGAATTAGTATAAAAAATAATTTAAATATAAAAAAAAATTTAACACAAATATAATCTAAATCAAAATAATACAAAAACATTTAAAAAACAATTAAATTTATCAAAATTTATCAAATTTACAATGTTAAATTCTTTTTTTATATGCAATTTTGTTGAATTTACTTAATTATTATGTTAAATTTTTCTTTTATGATTTTTTTTTATTAATTCATTTAATAGTTACGTTAAATTTTGTCTTAATTCTTTTAAATTAATTAATTTCTTTTTCGTTGTTTCTTCTATATTTCAAATTTTTTTTATTTTATAACAGTTAACTTTTATATTATATTCCTCTTTTATGTTTTATCCATTATTATTCTTTATTATTTATGTATTACAATATTAAATTCTTTTCTTATATGTTGCAGATTTATATTATTGTTATGTACATTATGCAACATTGCAAATTTTGCAAATTTAATCTTAAAATATATGAATAATAAATAAATATACTAACATAAGAAGACAATGTAAGATGCACATTCACTACTATAAAATAATAAAAAATAGAAGAAGAATTTAATCTCAAAGTTAAGAAAATCTAAAAGAATTAAAACATAAAAAAAAATATTTAACAGAAATATTACCTAAATCTAGGTAATAAGAAAGTATTTAAACATAACAATTAAATGTAGCAAAATTTACAATGTTAAATTCTTTTCTTATGTGCAGCTTTGTTAGATTTAATTAATTATTATATTAAATTTCTTTTTTATGTTTTTTTTTCTAATTCATTTAATTTATGCTAAAATCTTTTTTAAAATTTTAGTTCTTATAGATTTTAAACTTTAAAATTAAATTCTTTTCTAATGGTTTTAATCCTTTTTCACTTTATAATAATTAATTTTTCTGTTATATTCTCTTCTTATGATTTTATATTTATTCATTATTTATATATCATAATAAATTCTTTTATATGATGCAACATAACAATTAACTAAAATCTTACAATGCTGCAACATATAAGAAACATATTTTACATTGTAATACATAAATAATGAGTAAAACATAAAAAGAACAAAACATAAATATAATATAAAAGTTAATTATCATGAAGTAAAAGAAAATTAAAATATTGGAGAAGAATTTAACCTCAAAGTTAAAAAAGTCTAAAAAAATGGAAAGAAGAAACAAGGATTTAAGAGAAATATTATCTAAATCAAGAAAAACATTTAAATTTTCACAAAACAATTAAATTTTCTTTTTTGTATATGTTTTTTCTAACTCAAGAATTTAACACTGACATTAAATTCTTTCTTTGTTGTTTTAGCTTTTTGGATTTAGATTTTTTTCTTTTTTTTAACTTTGATATTAAATTCTTCTTTTATGTTTCATTCTTTTTTATTTTATAGTAGTTAACTTTTTGTGTTGTATTCTCTTTTAATTTTTTCATTATTCATTATTTATGTACTATATTGTTTGTAAATTTTTTTTATATATTTTTATATATATTTATTTTTCCAATTAAAATAATTTATGTAAGTTATGTGTAATTTATCTGTAAATTTCTTTTTATTTACATTCTCTATGTTTCTTTAGATTTATTTCATTTTAACGTTATTCTTCTTTTATATTTTAATGTTATATTTTAATGTTATAGAATTCTGTTCAGTTTTTGTTCATTCCAATTTAAAATATCTTACTTGTATTTCAATCTTTTCTAATCTCTTTGAATCTTTTATTAAATATATTTTCTCGTTTCTTTTTTTTCAGATTTAATTATGTTAAATATTCTTTTATGTTTTTTCTTTTGTTGATTTTTATATCGACATTACTTTCTTTTATTTAATGTAATTTAATTCCTTAAATTTATTTAGTTTAAATTCAACTCTTTGTTTGTTTTGATTATTTTAATTCAATTATTAAATTTATTAAATTCAGTTTTATATTTTATCCTCTTTCTATTTTTTCAATTTTTATAAATTTATTTAAGTTTTTTGTTACATTTTTCTTTTGTTTTTACTTTTAATTTTATTTGTATGTAAATTTAATTAATTTTTTTATTGAATTCTTTCTTTATATTATAACTATTTTATTATCATGTTAAATTAGTAATTCTACTAATAATTTTTGTTTTTTTTTTTCATAAATAGATCTTTACAGGATTCTTACAAGCAACAAGAATTAATTTATGTCTTATATTATATTTCAATTTTTCGCGCGATTTTTGAATGAAAAAAATAAGCATCAAGAGCCAACCAATCAGAACGTGTCTTAATTCGAAACGCGGGACGAATCGGTGCGCATCGCAGTGCGCAACGCAGTGCGCATGTCGTCAGTCTACAGTTGAAAATTGTGTGAAGTGGACGTGTCGTCGCGAATTCGGATTACGCAGTAAGTTATTTTACTCTTATTATTATTAAATTCTTCAATTATTGCTAATTTAGTTTTTTAAGTAATCCATTTAGTGTAGTGAAAACGAAATTAATTAGTTTTTTGCGTATCTTTGTGTCTTTTCCTTCGATTGTTCATTTTGCGTTTATTGCGTCATTAGCGTCCCTTATCGAAATATTTCGAGACAGATTTTAGAATCATATATTGGTATTGTTTAATATAATTTTAATCGTATACGTTTATTTTCTTGATCTTTATTTTTTACTATTTTAGTCGTATTAAAATAAAAGAAATTTTTTAAGATTCGTTACAATTTCATTTCGTGAAATCGAATTATTGAAATGACGCATATTTTTCCGAATATATATATTTTGTATATATGTGAAATGTTTCACGTATCTAGTGTCTCGTGTATGTTTATTGTTTACTTTTTTTTGGACTAACGTTTATATTTTGCTCGTGGCTAGAAATTTCTTATTATATATCATTTCCAGGAAATTGGATTCGTGTTCAAACATGTTTCGACTTGTCGAGCGTATTCCCCCTCCATTTTGTCATTCAATGCGCAAAGTCGAATTGCGCAGTAAAGTGACATTATTCGTTGATTCGTCGTGGCAATTAGACGTTCGAAATTTTCTCGAGACGTATATTCTATTTAGTGCGTAATAGTTGAATATTGTTTTTTTGTGTAGTTATTTTTTTATCATTTGTGCGTTTTTATTTAATTAATACATATTTATTCAATATTTTATTATTAGAATTGATAATTGATGGCTATCATTTTGAGTTCCTCATTCATCATATAATTCAAGTGTCGAATTTATTAAGATAACTTATATAAATTGTTATTTGATTCGATTGTTCTAATAATAATCTAATTTCATATATATTATTCATTTGTATAGAAGTTTTGATTTTTTTTCTGTACAGGTTTAATTGGTAACATCATGATAGTTCTCAAAAGGCGGGAAAAATTCCAATATGGACGCCATGTCTTTCTTGGTGACTTTCTTTGGTGGTAAAATTTTATATTTCGTATGTATGTAAATTTTTATTCTATTTTATTGAATTATTAATGATTGTTGTTAAGCAATTCGTAATAAAATTACGTTTTAGTTAGAAAGAAAGTGAAAAAATTAAAAATTTATGAGAAACTTTAATGATTTATCATTGGAAATTAAATTTTACAATCTGATAACGAATATATTATTAAATTTCAAATATTAATAAATAATTGGTAATATTTTTACATAATTTATAATCAATTAAAATGAAAAGGCGGTATTTTCAGAACAAATGCTCGATAAGAAGAAGAAAAATATCAAAAAGATATTTCCTTCTCTTCTATCATTCCCCTCCCCTCTACTAATTTAATGTTAATTTCAGAAAATATTTGTGACCGCGCGCAATGCGGTTAATAGAATCAGTGTTTGCTTCGTCATAGTATTTTGAATATTTTTTAGAGCACAACAGCTCTTAAATTAAATTTAATTCGAATAATCAAACGCGAAGGTAGAATCAGTGTTTGTTCGCCGATTATAATTTATACGGACGCGTTATTAGTTTTTTATTTTTTAATTTTTTTTATTCTCAATATTCTTCGTTTTCGGTACAGAGTAAAATCAGTGCTTCTCTCAAGAGAATACGGCGATCATCCACCACGCGAAGAGGTAAGAAGAATCATTAGATTCTCGTTTTTTAGATTTTAGATTAGAATTTCATACTTTTATTATTATTAAAATTTATTAAAAACTTAATTTTTTTTATTATTAATGTTTAAAGTTAAATATAGTTTTATTTTTTTTATTATTCCAAGATTTTAAATAACGAATATTATATTTTTAAGAAAAAAATTACAATACAATATTTCATTTTTCATATTTTATTTCACAGATGCCGATGATCTTTATGAAGATTTTTCTTGGACTTGAGTCTTAAAAAATATTTGTGACCACGCGCAATGTGGTTAGTAGAATCAGTGTTTGCTTCGTCATAGTATTTTGAATATTTTTTGGAGCACAATAGCTCTTTAAAATTAAATTTTAATTAGAATAATCAAACGCGAAGATAGAATCAGTGTTTGTTCGCCGATTATAATTTATACGGTCGCGTTATTAGTTTTTTTTTTTTTTTTTTTTTTTTTTTTTTTATTTTAAATATTCGTTTTCGGTACAGGGTAGATTCAGTGCTTCTCTCAAGAGAATAAGGCGATCATCCATCACGCGAAGAGGTAATTATCAATCTTTTATCTATCTAAGTTTTTATTCTTCTAAATAGAAGTTAAATGGAATTACAATATCATTATTGCGTATTTAATAGTTTCGTATTTGAAGTTTTTCAAGTAACCAGAACCGTGTTTTAAATTATGACGTTTTGTCACAGATTTCTTCCGTCCTGATGACAACCTTCTTCTCGATGACTTCCGGACTACAATAAGAGTGAAGGCGTTCGTCGCATCATATGGTGAGTCGCATGCTTTTTGGTTCCTCCGGTCACTCAATCATGTCGTAGGATGAAAGATCCAAATCGACACGAGTGATTGGTTGTATACGTAGAATTTTGCACGAGCACAATGACCGCGGGTATTTATTTATAATAATTACCCGCGAGTAGTAACAATTATTTTTTTTGTGTTTTATTTATTAGTTTAGGCTAGGGTCTTCTTACGCTTCGCGTTTTTGATTGATATAAAATGTTTAGTAATTTTCTAATGCCAAAACATATAATAATTATTATTATTATATAATTATCAGTGTAATACAATAATTAATTTGAATTTTTACAATTGAAAATCCTTCAGAGTAACATTTTAAATTATTTGATCAATTTCATTATTATGATTATTATTGTCATATAATAATTTCATATAACTTGAATATGATTATCAACACTGGTAGATGGTAAAGTTCAATTTTTATTCGTACAAATATGAATTAAATTTTGTGCAAGAAGACACATCGCGACAGGCAGATTTTAGAATCAGAGCAGTAAGTTTTGAATATTATTCTTTTGATTTTAAAAATATGCTCTGATGAAGAAATCGCCTGAGAGTATTTCTATTAATATTTATATTAAATTACAATGAATTCTAATTTCTTTTTAAATTCAATATTAAAAATTTAATAATGCTAAAATTTCAATAACTTGATTCAATTAACTTAACTTGATTCAATAACTTGGCTCAATTAATGAAATAAAATATAAAATAGAGTCACAAATAATTTGAAATATATAATATAATTTATATAATTATATAATTTGAAATATATAATGCAAAGTCAAAGAATATTAGCCCGTTAGATACAAAATGGATATATTAATATATTTTTAGCTCAGGATTTTCAGATTTAACCCTTTCCATGTTCATTGTCAGGATCTCACTCACGTGCCCAGGTGCTACTTGAGTGAGGGAGAGGCAATGGATATGATGACTTTAGTTCATAAGCTAATACAAATTTTTTAGCGACTGATGATGCGTTAGTGTATCGTGCACGACGTACTTTTCACATTGTGTATGTATGGTTAGGCTGTGGAATTGCGTCGTTTCATTTATCATATTATTTCATTCACTATTCAATCAGAATTTACAATCATATTCGCAATGTTTAATTGCGAATAACTTAACTATTAATAAATAATTAATATGCAAGATTATTAATCTTTAATCTAAAATTAGAATAATGATGTAATTTTGGTTCAAAATGATGGTACCATTTAATCTAGTGAGCAATCTTTTAGAAAACATTACGTATTCATAAATTTTCACAATTAAAATGTAGATACACGCGTTTTTGTCGCGTTTCACGCAATGGTCGCTAGCCATCGTCAGTCGATTTCAGGAAAATGGTACGTAAAGTTAGAGTATGCGAGTAGTGTGCCAAGCTCGGGTGTCGGAGGCGTCCCGGGACGCTTTCCCTAGTGTAGGCTTTTGCGCCCGAGTGTTATGTGTGAGAATCGTGGGATGAATGTGTTGGTATGCCTGTTTTGCCATATTTTTTAAATATAGGGCTAGGTAGGATAGGTAGTATACTTCTGGTATGTCTGTTAATTTATAAGTAGGTAGGGCCGGGCAGGTTGTCACAGTCTCTGATCGGGTAGGCGCGTTTTCGCGTGACAATCTGTTTCAGGGAATAAAATTTGAGAAATCGAGGGCGAAGCTGAAACGAATGGATGACAATGCCATTCGTCTCTGGTTTTGCTCGTCGATTTTTCGAATTTCGTGGTCGCGGTCGTGATGTGCTTTCGAAACGAACGTTGCGCTCGAGATTCTGTGCATGTACGGAGAACGATCATTGCGTTCGTTGGTCGTCCATGCACTTAGCTTCCGCGATTTAGTCCTTTTTTTTTTTCTTTTTTTCTTTGGTTTGCGATTAGTGAATCTCGAGCCTAGATTTAAGTTTCAGCGGGCATTGCGCCCGAAGGAGGAAGACCGAAGAGGCCTCGACAAACTGTCACGAAGAGGGGCTGCAACGAATGGCTTCTCATCTTTTGGATCTAGTCTGGGTCCAAAGAATGGGAAGTCATTGTTACTACTTTGTCATTGTGCTCGTTTTAGTAATACGTAGTATATGTTGTTGTATCGTATCTGGCCAATTTGCATGCTGGCCCATCGTTCATCCAGTCATCATGGGCAAATCGCGGTTTTGCATTAGTGTTGCGATTGATAAATAACGGGTTGAATTAGAGTTGCGATAAAATGATAATCGCGTTTATTATTAGCGTTGCGTTGAACAGAATATAGCGGTTGCTTTTAATTATTTTCATTATGAATTAGTCTATTTTTTTTATTATTTCTTTTATTCTTTTAATATAAATTTGATTTTATTCTATAATATAATTATGATTTATGATATCATGATATTTAAAGTAACTTTTAAGATTTATAAAATAATAATAAATTTTATATTAAATTCACTTGAAGAATTAGTGTTGCGTTGATGAAAGATCGCGTTTTTTATAGTAGTGTTGCGTTTATTTGCCTAAAATTGCCCATATCTCTTCCACTTGGACTGTGGAAGTATGTTCCTGAATCACCTACTACAGCCAAAAAGGCTGTACAAAGGGTGAATGTACGACGGCAGTCTCTGACTATGGCTGCAAACTTCCGCTATTAGTGTTGCGTCTATAATAAAATATGAGTGCAAAAATTAGTTTATTAAAGTTTCGTAAATAGTTAAAATATTTTATTGACGGAATATGGTTTCGCGAGTCTTTTATATTTTTTTTTCTTTTTTTGTTTTGTTGATCGAGGATTTCATTCTTGAATATAAAAATATAATAAAGCACTCTTCGTGTTTTCTTTTGAGACTCTAGTATATTAGTGTTGCGAAAAGAATAGAAATACTCCACTCACGGTTTGTTCGGGTTTATATTGAGTGGATAGTTATTGTAGTAACCCTTCTGGTTACCTCTTCTTCGTCTTTTTCTTTTCAGCACTCCCTTATTGAGAGCATTTGTTATTGAAAATACTATTAAAAACATATTTTTTTATGAATAATTTTATTTTAAAATTATAAATTATTTTTAATATAATTTGAATTTTTTTCAAATTGATAATATTTTTTTTATAATTAATTGGAAAATATAAATTATTTTCTAATTAATTATAAATTCAATCATTTAATCCAGTAATTAAGTTTGTTACAGGTATGAAATGAAAAGGATAAATGAAGAAAAAGGATTAGAAGATTTGGTCTTCGTTTCGTTTTCATTTGTAATTATTATTAACTCTGTTATTAATTCTGTTTTATTTTTTGTTATAGAAACTCTTCAGCTTTTAACGGAATAGAAGAGAAGAATTTTTTTTTTCATCAAGGGATAAATCTTTCATTTTTTAGATAGAATCGAAGAATTATTTAGCTTTCTGATAGGTCGGATTTATAAACATTTAGTGTTTGTTGTATTCTTCCTTTTATTAAAACATACTTTTCTCTTTTCTGGTTCATAGTTCCATGAAACAGTATTCCTAATTTCCAAGAAAGCATAATTGTAAATTGTTTGTGTCTTCCTCATTCTTCCTCATTCTAAACGATTAAATCCCTTTAATCTTTGATTTAATTTTGTACCTATCATTGGTATTTCCTTATTTTATTTTCCTTGCATTTTCTATGGTACAACATGTGGTTCATGTTGTACCATAAATTCCTAAAAAATTTAATATCAATATCAATATAGATAGGGTTATGAAAAGAATCTTTTAGATTTTCAATAGGCAAGATTTAATGAAAATGTTTTTAAGTTGTTTAAAATATTTAATAAATAACTTGTTTCATCTCAACAATTGTTCCTTACAAGAACAAAAGATTGCATTATAAAAAAACATTAAGTAAAATTTATTTAGAATGCATGCAGAATGGGTGTTAATCATGTAGATAAATCTAATGTGTAGTTGTAGACAAATAGATAGATAATTAATACATAGGATAAAGTAGGATAGTATTTTATAGAAAGCTTATTTCGCTTATTTTCTTTTCATTTTCCTTTTCCCTTTCAACTATCATTTATTTTTCATTTTCTATTATGAAAATGTAAAATATTGATAGAATATTTCTTAATTTGGATTTTATATTCAAATCTACTCTTCAGCATCAATTTTCTTTGTAACTTCTTTTTGCTTATGCACATTTTGCAAATGTACGTCGAAAGGGAAACTTTATTTATTTTTAAACAAATATACATGTTTAAAGATGAATAAATTTTCTCGCAAGAGGAATATCGTGGTCAGAATGATTCTCTAATTTATATCAAACCAAGATAAAATCATACTTGATATATAATCATATCATTGTACAATCAATGTCAATGATACAATTATATATTTTATAAAAAATAATATGAGTTAATTGGCTCTTCTATATTCTTCCTATATACATATTTTATTAATCATGGATAGATAACATTCTCGTTTCATTTTCTAAAATTATGAGATATATAATTTTTTTTTTTGAATGATTTAATTTCGTTCACATATTTAGATCACATCATACTAGATGGCGTAAGCAACCCTCTGGTCTTTTTTTTTTTTGAGATTGATATTTGAAAACATGTGACGGAAAATCCCATAAGATGTCACGTCTGTTCTATTTCGTCGTCAGAGAATCGAACTTGATCCTATCCCTACTAATGCCGTATCATCATCCTTGTCCAACCCATCGCGAACGAGCGATTCATGTAGCTGTCGCGTGAATGCTATCATTTGTTTTCTACGTTTCATCAGCCATCTCGATTCGAAGAAAATCGCTGCCCGTATATCGACCCATCGAGGGTATGCGAAATTGGAATCGCAGATTCTGAATTTCACGAAAATTGCCGTCTGAACGCTTCCGTGAGCCTAACAGTCGGCATCTGTCGTACGTAAACCCCGATTTTTATGTGAAAGACGATTCAATCATGATTTCTTATTATCTCGTCGATTTAGATTAATTAGATTGCGGATTTATGGAAAATTTAGCTGCCCAAAAAATCTAAAAAACTCACATTACGTTAAAACTCAAGTAGTTAGATCTTCAGATTCATTTTTTATAATTTATATCCGCGAAACGATTCACATATCTTTGAAAATTTAATTCCTTTTCTCTCTTTAATTTATTATTTTATTAATAACAATCCATATTTCTTTCCATTTCCATATACAAGATATTAATATATTTGTAGAATTTTTTGTAGAAATGCTTTTGCTTATTAACCACTTAATTTTATTTAATTTAGATGGAAAGGAAGGGTGGATCCTCCAAATGATTGTCCCATTGAATATATATCATCATCCTATATATATATATATATATATATATATATATAAAAGAAACGAATTCAATTACAATATAAATATAGCTTTGTTATCGAATTCGTCGCACTTCATGTTATATACGCAATACGGTCATTGACAAAATTTATATACGTATATACGTGTATAAATACATACATATAAATCTACGTAGTATCACACAAGACAAGTTGAACAATTGAATCGGTGAATGATCGATTCGTCATAGTAGTGAATAAACCGTGAACAGAGTGAGTGAATGGGGAAAAATATAGGAAAGTATTATTATTACTTGGATTACAAAAATTATTATTGGAATACGTTTTAAAAAAAAAAAAAACCATAAATATAAATTAATTACGTTATTTCACGTTGCCACGCTTTCCCCCGTCGAAATTGCAACGCAACCGACTTCACATTCATGAAACAAGCTCTGACACGCTTTGAAACGCCGCCTGTTGCGTATCGCACGTGGAAAACAAAACAAAACGCTGGCAATGCGATGCAACGCTTAGTATCAATTTGACTGTACATATACGTATATATAAAAATTAAAAAATTAAAAAATTAAAAAATTATAATGAAATACATACATATACATATATACGTATAAATAAAAACAACCGCTTATCTCTGATGCGTTTCTTCGAATCGAAGAAGTTGGAGGACGAGACCGGTAAGAAAATCGTCGGGAATCGAACTTGGCGAGTGGAGAGTAGAAGAACGATCGGCCTTTGTCCTCCGTGCGCGTGCACGCACACAAAAACTGGGGGAAAAAGGAAACGGTGCAAAACTACTAAGGATTGTACACGCGTCGGGAAAAAGAGCAGCGAATCGCATCGATCCGTTCTTGTCGAGAAAAAAACAAAACCGATCGCACTTCTGCCAAGATAGTCTCCGCCGTGATAGTCTCTCTGAACGATCTTACGCTCTTACGCTCCCCCTCGATCTTACGATCTTACGCGAGTGTCACTTTAGTGTCGACGGGAACGATCGGCGGAAACAAAATTTTTCACCCCTTGTCATACCGAGAGGAATCTGCCGAGATACGATACTGTTTGGACGATAATATATACATCGATCGATAATACTTCAAACTTCAAAACTGTCGAGGGGGGGAAAAATGCCGCGCAATTTGTCGGAGGCGGACAGGAAGAAGAATCAGTTCGATAAGGAGGAGAGGGTCCATTTGTTGGCCATAATGAAACAGTACGCCCCTTTGCTGGACAAGAGCGCGTCAACGTTGACACGTAAAAAGATTTGGACGACGATCGAGGACGAGTTCAAGAAGGCGGGATTCACCCGAAAGACGTCCGCTCAATTGAAGAAATATTGGCAGAACTACAAGTATCATTGCAAGAAGGCGACGGCGTTCAGAAAGGTATTCGTTATTCTCCCTCCCCCCCCTCCCCGTCCTCTTTTTTTTTTTCTTTTTCTCGCAAGAAATTCGTTCGTCGACGTCTCGCTGTTAATTAAAAATAAATTATCTGCTTCCGCCAAATATTATTCGCCAACATTCGTAATAATCGTTTATTATCGTGTTTGTTATCGTTAATCAGAGGGAATGGAGGGAATATTTAATTTTCGAAAGTTATAATTACGAAATCGTCATCTCTTTCGTTTTGTTTAATCGGCGTCATTTTCTTTTTTTCTTTTTTTTTTTTTTTTTTTTTAATAAATTAAAACCTTCCTCGTCTCGTGGAAAATCTTTTTCTCTACTGGAAATAAATTAATTAAGGAATAATAAATTTATTCGCGCTTCGTCCATCTTTAAATTTCTTTCGCTTCTCTGTCTCGCTATATAATTGACAAACTACCTCTTGACATAAATATACTAATGAATTGTAGGAAAATAAAAAGTACATAGAGTCGGAGGTGGCCGAGCCGCTCGAGTGGAATCGATACCAGGTTTTCGTAGAGAACCGTTCCCCGGCCAAATTTTCGGACGTTCCTGGGGTGGTTCGATCGTTGAACGATCGCCCATCGAAATCCCCTATTGAATCAGGCTGCCGTTTCGGTGAAACGTACGAGGACGATAAAGAATCATCTAGGAAATTGAATACGTCGGATGCTTTCATTGGTATATATATTTTTTTTTTCACTTATCCTTTCTCCATTATTTTCCTAATTTTCGTGAAATTTTGATAAAATGATAAAATTTCCCTAAAGCTTTTCTCGAATCTGAAAATACGCACATCGGCGGGAATTATAATACAACAAACATTGCCAAATTTTAAGATCTGTCCCGGGTGAAAATGGAACGAAACGACGATGGGACGGCTTCGATCGATTGCAAGATGGAGGAGGCGAATAATTTAGAGAGTACAAACGTGGAGGAGGATTGTTTGGAGGAGAAGAAAGAGATCTTCGTGAACGAGAGTCGCCTGCTGCCGCCCTCATCGTCCTCCTCCTCGTCGTCCTCGGCCAACACCACCGATTGCAAAACCACGTCGAATCGTATCGTTGTCTCCAACGCGCAGATTTCGAACAACAGCGTTACCGTGTCCGTAATATATCCTGAAAACAATAACGCCTACCTTCCCACGAGCACGGTGGAGGGAACGCTCGAAGTGCATTCGAAGTGCGGTGGAACAATGTCCGCGAGAAGGACAGGTATACACACCATTTATTCCCACTGATAATATTTTAAGCAAAGGAACAAATTTTTTTGAATTTTTTTACCATCTCAAAAATATCTTTCTTCGTTTCATCCTGCTAAATAATCTTTCTTTATCGTTTCTAACGTTCGGTCATTATATAGTCTCTTTTGAGGGTCAATTCTTGAGGCAAAGATACAAAAAAGTTTGGCATGTATGGCGATTTAGTGTTTATTTATTGAGTTTATAAGAGATCCAAGTTTTCATTGGGAGAAGCAGAAAAAGAAATGTAATTTAAATTATTTTTGCAACTTAATAAGTAAGCTTTCATTGGTATTTTTGTATATTTTCGTTTTTAAAAGTCTTCAAAGATGTTTCAAAGATAATCATTAATAAACGATTCGATTAAAATATCTATAAAATATTATAAAATCATAATAGGGAATTAATGCGAATCTTATTGCGAATTTCGGTATAGTACTTATCTTTTATATTTTGGCAGACGCTCTATGGAACGAGAGATCTCAGAAATCCACTTGCACAAATTCGACAAAAGTGCATGGTACAAACGCTGCCCACGTGACAGGATTCGGTTATCGCGATGTAATGGAGCGCAATGGGGATCGTGTGCGTTTAAACGAAAGTAAGATGGAATGAAGTGAACAGGCAGAAGTCTAAAATTACCATTATATACAGAATGGTTCGTAATTCGTGGTACAAGCGAGATGGAGAGGATTCTAGGACTCAACATAAAAGAAAAAATACCATTGAAAAATATTCAAGCTTGATTTTCTTCTTATTCTCGAGTTTTAAAATCTTCTTTTTGTATCACGAATTTACGAATCAGTCTGTGTATATATATATTTCTCAGAATAACAATTATAAGAATATTTAACATTCTTGATTTGAAAATTTTAGTACGTGATTCGTGCAAAGTTTGGACGAAGTAGTTTAGGAAATTTAAAAGGTGATTCTAAAGGCTAGAGCAAACAGAAAAGTTGGTATGCAAAAAGTTGAAGTCTTGCTCTAGATAAAACGAGATGAAGAGACTTGAAAAGTAAGTTTGAATGGACTCAATCATTTTTGCACATCAACTTTTGCATTTGCTTTGATCTTTAGAATCAACTCTTAAATTTGAACTTTTCTGGTCGTTTATTACATATCCTTTTAAATAATATTTCTAACATAAATATAAATTTGTTTATATATTTTTTTTAATCATATCAAAGTTACTTAAAAAAAGTAACTTTTTTTTCATATCTTTCTGCCAATTTTCTTAATTTTTCAAATTTCATCAATTGAGCTGCTCTCTGATTAAGAGTAAATGTTATTAATTATGGTCATCTTGCAAAAGTTTTCAAAAGAAAAACTTTTAACTCTCTCTTCCAGCAAATTTCCTGTCTTTTCGAATTAAAAAATTCATTTGATCTTGATTTTCTATATTTCCAACCATTTTTCATTTAAAACATTTCACTGTAAAGAAATAAATAATTGCAATTCCTTTCATTTAACTTCTCCTATTATAGTGGGAAAGAAATTCTTTAATTTCTAATAGCAATCTTTCGTTATATTCTTCATTTTAGTATAAACTTTTGTTCTTATATGATTTTTTTGAAATTACAATTTTTAAAACGACATTATCTGATTTGAAACACTTCCAATCGTTTCGAATTTATTACGCTTCAAAATTTTTAGAAATCTATCGCAAGATTGGAAATCTTAACTTCGATAACATTTCTTCAGATTGTGCCAATTTCCACGATCTATTTCTTTATGACTTCAAACCTTCAAGATCCTTTCTCTTTTATCCTTCACCCTATTACGTGCAAGAAATGTTATAGAAAATGTTATAGAAAATCTATCCAAAAATTTTAGACTTTCGATCATATTAAAAATAATTGCAATCTTTATTCTAGTAAATTTAACAACATAAACGATACATAGATAAAAGTAATGAAATTAATTGCAAAGAAGAAAGATCAAAAATCGTTGGACCAATGTTAATTTTGATAGTATTAAACAGGAGTGCGAGTAAATTAATTCTTCGAAATACGACATATATTTTCAGACAGCGAGGAATGCGATTCGTTCGAGTGTAACGCGAACGATGAGAAACAGATCGGGGAATTCCCGAAGGAGGATTTCGTTGCGACAGAGAGCGACGAGAACGAGGGGGGCGCGGTTAAAGCAAGAAACTCTGGACCTAGGAACGATCGTTTCGAATCCAGGGGCTACGTCTTTCTAACGGATTATCGTAATCGGCTGAAGCATAGGTTGCTATTGCAGCAGCTGGAAGTAAGTTGGTCGAGAGGTTCTTGTTAGGAAATAAGGTGACCATGTCCCCTTACTGCTTTGAACGAAGAATTAATGGTAATGGTAAAAATTTGATAATTTTTCTCTTAATCTAGCAGAGGATCATTGTGTCACGATTTCAATTGTATCACACTTTTTTTTCTTTTTAAGAATTTAATATTCCTTTTTTTTTTTTGTCTTTCGGTTATACTCTTCGAAATTAACCTTACATTTTTAATATTAACTATCGTGTGAAAGCAAGTTTCAAGAATTTGCTCGCATAGTTTTTATTATTTTTTTTTTCCAGCTGTATTCAATCCGTTCAATTAAACCTTTGAACTCGAATAACGAATCAGATTTCGTGATAATTTAGCGTCGAGGTGTGTAACATGATGAGCTGACATTTGTTAAAAAAAACAAGTTGAAAATGTGAACGAAACGAAAAATTATAAAAATAACAAAACGATTAAATCAAGATGAAATGAATTTAATAAATATTGAAGTAGAAGCAGTAAGTAAGTAGGTTGAGTCGCCTACTTGACAGCACAACATCTGATCGGCAACTGATCGGTAAATGATCGGCATATTCACAACTGTCGTCCATTTAACAGCATGTCAGCGGCATAACATCCACTTTCAATTGTTTACACATTAGCAAGGCATCGGCGTATATATTTCGTAATAAGATGAAAGATAAACATTCGTGCGAGCAGAATTCATTTAGCATAATCGAATAATTGCAAAATTCGATCGAAAAATGCTCGATAATTTTTTATTATTTTTTATCTCGAGCACCTATGAATTCTGAATCAGGACAATATTGGACAAGACTGGAGTTCGTTCGTCAATTATACCAATGAGCCAATTTTTCCTGAAACTGAAACTCAATTTTTGAACGCACGTGCCTTTAGAAACTCGAAGATCCAAAAACAAAATACTTTATCTTAATAATTTCATAATGCAAATATATATTTCTTGCAACAATTGCTCTCGAGAATATCTCTTACAAGTAGACACACTGTGATAAGAGCAATTATTATACACGTTCAAAATCATCTCTAGATCTCTAATTAATAAAATTGGAATCGAATGAAAATCACGAAAATTCGAGAGAAATTTAAAATTATGTATGGTCACCTTATTAAAAAAAAAAAAAAAAAAAAAANAAAAAAAAAAAAAACAAAAAAAGGAAAAAGAAAACAGGACGTAAGAAACAAAGATCGTTCGTTGCAGACAGAGGAGAAACGGTTGAAAATAAAGATTGCCGAGATGGCGATCCAAGAGGTGCAGCTGAGGATAAAAGCGTTGAGCGAGGACATGCGACGGACCGAGGAATTGCACCGATTGCACTTGGTGCGCGCAGCGGCCGGGGATGCAAGCGTACGGGTGGGCGAGTTTCCGAACAATTCCTGAAAAAAAGGAAAAAAGAGCGAGGAAAGACGATGGAGGAGAAGGAGAGAAGAAGAGGACACGCGTTCACGTGTGCTTCAAATTATTTTTATTAATCACCATCATTATCGTGTGTTAACGATGTCGTCGTTATCTTAGAAAAAACGCATGGGACCATACAAAATAACAATGCGCTTAGATTTTCGTGGTAACCGAGCAACGTTATTTTTTTTTTTTTTTTTTTTTTTTTTTTTTCTTACAATCGCGATAATTCTTCGCCTGTTTTTCCGTCATCCGTCGTTTTTTAATTATTTAATTCGAGAGATCGAGACGGCACACACCGTCGGGAATAATTGGAGAACGGTTAAGACAAGATCAATTACATTATTTGCTTCTTCGATCCGTAATCTCTCTGCCTCGCCTATATAATATTTCTCTACTCACCGCAGTCGCGATCATCTCAAAGCCGTCCATTTATTTGCCAATCTTGCCCGTTCGTTCCCTCCTCTCAACTGCTTGTAACTAGCGATTTTCCTTGTATTTAGTGATTGTTAATAATTATCACAGAAAGTTCGTAAAACAATGATCTTTGAGTTACATGTTGATTCGTGTAGCCTCGTTTTGTAAGTAAGTTCGTTTTTTTTTTTTTTTTCTTTTTCTTTTCTTTTTGCGTGTAAGTATATACGCGAGTGTGGGTGTAGTGTATACGCGCGTCTCTTCTGTCTGTTTCCTGTGTGTGCGACTCGGTATCATATGTAAGTAATGTATACGTGTAGCGTGTATCTATCGAAAATCGTCTCTTTTTTTTTTTCGCTATCTTTCTTTCGCGTGTTTTTTCTCTCTTTCTGTTTTTTTTTTTTTTTCTCCCCCCGTTCACTTTTTTCGAGAGAGTTTTTACCGTACGTTTTACCTAGACGGAAAAGTTTGTCACGTTGCTGTAAGTAGAGTAACAATAGATTAGCGTTTAGTACATAACTAACGGTAACAGCGATACGAGTATAACGGCACGCATTGGAATAGCCCCTTTAACTTTGCAGCATTTAAAAATATTAAGTGTAACGCTATAGTAGAATAGTTTCTTTCAATCATAAAGGAGAGAAGAAGATTGATTTTCTTATTTACGGGATCGTCGGTACGCTGAACGAGTAAAAGAGAGAGAGAGAGAGAGAGTGAGAGAAAGAGAAGAGACGGAGACAAAGAGCAGAGACAAAAAGGGACCGATCGATAGTCGAAGAAACGCTAGGGATGATCACTTTCATCTTTTTCACGTGTAAGTGCTGTTTTCTCTCTCGTAGAGAAAATTCCATTTTTTTCGTTTCGATGCAACTGGAAAAAATTCGTGTCGTTTCCCAAACCAAGGGCAGAACGTTGTAAACCTTATAAAGCCGTTTTGATTGTCGCGATTATGTTGCCCGTCGAATGGAATTCGAACTCGATATCCCAACAGCTTTTTTTTTCATCACGCATTTCCTTTTCATTGCGTTTCCAAACATTAATGTAATTAACCTTTTCCTCCAAAAGAAGAGGAAGAACGTTTTGATAGAGATCGGTTTTTAAAAAAAAAATCCCTTTTTCTCTCTTCTCGATGTCTCATTTATTAATTTGATAAAATAGAAAAAAAACTATTCGGTTACGCACGAACGTGTCGGGATTACGAAACTAGCTGAACGCATACGAATGTATCCGAGTGGATACGAGCGTAATTTAATGCAATATGCACAGAAGCGAGAGCTTCCGAGTCGTTAAGCGCGCGAAAGTACATATCAGGAAGAATATGCAAACTTCTTTATTTTTTCTTTCCTTTTCTTTTCTATTCTCTCTCTTTCTCTCTCTCTCTCTCTCTTTCTCCATCCCCCACTCTTTTCTCATTTTTGCTCTCTCTGACGATCTACCACTTGTCTCGTACCATTGGCAAGTCAAAGAGAGGAGATTGTAGCTCGACGAAGCTCCACTACGAGAGAATTTTTACACGGAAAGCAGCTAGAAATTTCTCATCTAAGCGGAAAATTTTCATTTCTTATCGTTTATTAATCACCATGAAAATGTAAAAATTACTTAATTAAGTCAACTCTCAGTCCGTGATTCGCTGGTATACGAACGAGTATAATTTATAATCCGATTCGTCTCGATCGTATCGAGCTGCTTTTTCATTTGCACGCGGTTTCGATTAATCGATAACGAATTATCGGTAAATTCAGGCGAATCGGTGATTCTTATTCTCGAAACGATTAATCCAAGCTGGATTATTTCTCGCAACTATAATATATCAAGTTGAAATAGAAGAATGAATATAATATAATTGGAAATTATATTTCTAAATTCAAAAATAAGTTTTTGAAAGTGTACAAATTATACGAACGATGAGATGATAATTAAATCGATACACTCTTAAATTACGAAGTCGAGAAGGTTAAGAATCTCCGATAAAGAAAATCTGTACTTGGCATCTAGTCGATACGAATAACGACGATATTCTGATAACGAAAAAACGATAAACATAAATATTTAAATGTTTAATTAAATTATAAACATTTTCGAATCATTGTGTATATAGGTTAACTTCACAATCATCGAATAGATTCCTCTGATATATTCTTCTTCTGAGTTACAATATTCCATCTTGCATTTCGAAATATAATTGAAATTTTTATCATTTTATTTGTCATCTTACAAACATACATAGAACTTTCTTAATTTATTTTAAGATTAATCATTTCGAGGTAAATTTTTCTTCTAGCAACGAATAAAATATATAATTCCATTTGTAATAGAATTCTATACGTTCCAATGGAATATCTGTAATTCCAGAAAAATCAACAATTTTATCCTCGTAAGATCCTTGTAAAATATACTTTAAAACTAAATCCAATAATAAAAAGTTAAAAGTTCAAATATTTATATCAATATGTCTTGAGAGATAAAGAAATGCTAGGTGGAATATTTTCCTTTCAAAGAGGCTTTAAATATATCCTCGAGAAAATTACATACTTCTCGATCGTACTTTCGAAAACTTTTTCCCATTCGCGATAAAATTTATCGATAAAATAACGAGTCGAAAATATCAATCAAAATTGAAAGTTGTTCATTCGAATAAATTGAGAACAATTCATCGTCGTAAACTCGTGATCGACATTTGGTACAATCACCTTGTATCATCGCACCCTATCCTTCGAAGTAATCGCCTCTTCTTAAAGGATATCGATGGATTTTTAAAATTCATTCGTCAAAATTTCGTAATCATCAGCGTTAACAAAGTTCTTCGATTATTGCTACTGTTTGACAACGATCGATCGAGTAATTCGACAACAACAAATAATTCGTTCTCTCGCGTCCCTCTTTGCCTATACGACAAACACGCCTATAACTCGAAGTTATTAAATTCCGAGAAATTAGTAATTCCGCGCAACGAATTACGATAAACGACTCGAGACGCGAGACGTGACGACGAGTGTTTTTTGCGCGTGTCATCGCAAGTCGTTTTTTCGATTTTTTTTTTTTTCGAAAAAAAAAAAAAATGCGCGTGCTCGACGCGTTGCCGAACGTAGCACGCATACAGGTATATATATCAAACATTTTGTGTCGCGAATCCATTTTATTTTCTACGTCTACGCGTCTTTCTGTTAAAAATGTAACCCGTTATCTTCGTTGCACCGTACGATCACGGCGCAGAAAAACTTTTTCGATTTGACAAGGAACAAGAGTAAATTCTAATTCTATCTAAGATCGTTTAAAGTTTCTTTCTCGCTACGGATTCTCGCAAGATAGATCAAAAGTTTTTATTACGTTCTAATTGAGAATGATTTTGTTGTACGAACGACAAAGGAGAAATATTTATCTTTTTTTTTTTTTTTTTTTTTGGAAACCTCTTCAAATTTTTGCGAACGATGGAAATTAATTGACAATAAAAAAAAAAAAAAAAAAAAAAGAAACGTGTCAAATATTTTCCGTGTTGATTTGTTGGAGAATTGTATTACATATTTACTTTCTGTCAGATTATATCAGGATGCAACAAGTGACGTGTTAAATCCTTGTAGATATTTTCGAGGAAAAATATTTTCCATTCGGGTCGAAGTAATGGAAAAAGAAGGAATTTTTGGTTACTGTGATACTGAGATCGTTTGTAAATTTTAACAAATGGAGAAGAAATGAGGAAGAATGGGAAAGGGAAAGAGGAAGAATGGAAAGAGAAAATGGAAGTCAGGGAAGGAATTTTATGGCTTGAAGATATTTTATTCGTCGATTAAAGTTTTGTACGCGCGGCGAGGTAAGAAAAAGAAAGTATCATAGCTTCGAGCTAAGATTTCAAAGGATTTTTCACCAACAAACAAACACATATTTTACTTTGTTGTTTATCTTTACTTGCTCGTTCGTTTCTTCCGCCATTTTACATCGTTCCGTGAAATTTATACAAGATGTAAAAACTATGTCACAGTGCGTATTCTAACAACACAAAAGGACTTCAGACTGATTTCAATGGCAAAGTTGAAGTTGAAACTTTGCGAAACTTAAAATGCTTATTTTTTTTTCTTCTTTTTTAAGAAAAATCTTCTCTATCAAAAATTAAAATTATAATTTTTAAAATTCCTCAAATTTAAGTTTGTAAAAAAATAATGGGTATTTAAAGTTTAAACATATTCAAATTTTATGGATTATTAGGAATTTAAATAAAAATATTTTTATATCAGAAAATTTTGGATTTCGAGTTACAAAATTATCAAAAAGTTTTTCAATTCAAGAATTTCTTAAGTTTCAAGATTTCGTTTTCAAAGTTTTAATCCCATCCTTAAACAAACTCTTAATATCCAATATAGTTCTAAATTGCATAATATCCAATTTATAATTAAATATATTAAAATTCTATTTAAACAACGATTTAAACAAATTTGTCATTCGTCTCGCACGAGAAATCCAGCACGAAACGAAATTTTCTCGTAAATTTCATCGTGCACGAGGGTGGAATAACGAGGAGAAGCGCAACGAATCGTGAATAAATCGAAAAAAGACCAAAGCGATCGTAAGAAGATGGGCAAAGGGTGATATTTGCGGATATAGTGGTATCGAACGTTTTCACGTGAGTCTAATAGAAGACGGCGACGAAGGAAGAATAATGGGAGGTTTGCCAATATCGAGAGATTTTTCATTGGCCGTCAAGCGAAGATAGCGATTTGGGGATTTTAGCGAGAGGAGGTCGCGCATGCGCCACCAGTCTAGTTACTAAATATTTGTTTGACTCGACCGATATATAGATCCGATGTTAATATAATCGTTATCGACGAAAGAGGGCGAGCTCTCCGCTATCGCCATTTAAAATTGATGCGATCTCATGAGGGGTTGCGCGTCGATTTAACCGATTAAAGTTGCAAGATCGAGGCGATTATGGCTAATTTGAGAGGACTATTACTCGAAACGGAATTTTATTTCTGTCCTTAGATAATCCAGGAAAAATAATACCGTCTATAAGTAATTGGCTTTCAGCCATCTTTTGCTTTTTATTTTGTCGAAATAACATAAAATATATCGTAAGATAGTGATTTTAAGAACAATGAAATGTAAAAATTGTGCAAAGTAATAACAAAAATGGTTTAATCAGTTTATTTCGAATAAATTGAATTAGTTGTATAAATTATTGAGAAATTGTTATGAAATAGATAAAAAATGTAAAGTATTTTAAAATCAGATTCAAGAAGATATATCGGAAAAACTTGTTGCTTGTTGAACGTGTTGGAAATTATTCATTATTTAAAAAAAAAATTTATATCAATTTTGATATTTTTATACACGAATACTATAAATTGACATTTATTCAACTCAAAAATATTCGCAATGATATTTTTGACATTTATGGATGGTAAATCGATCGAATCATCGAACGAGAAAAAAAGTTGAAATACCTAAATAAATAGTTAAAAATAAACTAGAAGGAATGAAGTGGATCTAAAAAAAGTCACTTTGATTTATTCAAAGTATTATTTATCATCGACTGTAATCCCTGGGGCGTATACAGAAGCATGCTTCGCATATCCGAAATTATAATTTTCATGTCTGTTATTCATGCGTGTACACATATACATATATATATACGCGACAAGACGGCGACAGTGACGACGATGCCGGCATAATTTATGTAATGGCGCAAACATCTACGAAACGAACGATATCCCTCTAAACGAACATTCCGCGCATTACCATTCTAAACCACGAAAAGTTTGAATCCGAGCGAAAAGTTTTCGATTCGAGTGCGCTCGTTAAGCCAAAACGCGAAAAGTTGTTTGCTTTTTCGAAAACATTTTCAACCGGTGGTAAACTCGGTACAACCTCGGTATAATGACGATCGATGGTAGAGCGCACTGGAAAAACACTAGGAAAAGTTACGATGTAAAACGATTGCTATTGATTTTACGGGAAAAATTTTAAAAACGATTTTGAGCTTGTTTGGAATATGTGTAACGTGCACGAAAACACGTTACAATAGGTTTTAATAAACCAGGCGAATTTATGTAAATTTGCGCCAAAAATAAATGCAATATCTCGTGAAATTTTCAAAAAATTCAACACTTTGTAAGATATTGTTACACGAGCCTCGTTCATTGGATGGAAAAATGTAACCGTATAGAGAAAGATAAACACGAGGTATTTTAATTTATATTATTTTTACTTTGAAAATAATGTAATAGAGAACGGGACATCTGCATCTTTAGGTTTACAAGTCGATTGAAATGCGAGAGAGGCACGATAAGAATTTAATTGTTATGTAAAGATATGCATATGTATATTAGATATGCATATATATTTATACCACGAGCATGTACCACTGGTATATTAATAAAGAAAATTGGAGAATATCACGAAAGGAAAATGTAAAAAGTATGTGTAATATGTTAATGTCAAGTGCTTTCATGTTCGGTGATAGAAATTTCTCGGGGAATAAGTCTCGAGAAGCGAGCTCGCAAGATTAATCGTTGTTTCAGAATTGTTTGCTACATAAAGAGCAGGTCGTTATGCCACTGAATTAACCCTTCGAGGACTATTTGAGCAGGAGAATGTGTTTTATCGTCGATTCGATGTGAATAAGAGCAAAATATAAATATAATGTCGACTATAAATTAATTATTTCTGAAAATAATTGGACGAAATAGGTGAAATAATTCATCGCTCAATTGAGAAATAAATAGTGGTTTGTTCGTATAAAGACGGAAAAATATCAAAGAATACGAATTAAGAGGAAATATATCTACAAGTTTATCAAGATCTGAAGGCAGATGGCGTGAAATTGCACTATAACGAACTTTAATAAGCGACACGTATTAACGAGCCATTTAAACTTTGTTTCACTTTGCTATAAATTTGGTGGTGCGCGCGAATTTTCGAAATCGTGGAATTCCTTGGATCGGATCGGCAAAGATCGGCCGAACTTATCCGAAAGTATCCGAATGTATCCGAATACGTACGAAGATTACCGAAGGAATTATTCGCCATTTTTATTAATCGTATCTTCGCTTAATAACATCAAAAAATATAATATTTTTCTTTTTAATACAATCGTTATTTCGAGAATTACAATCATTACGAATTCACATATATTTCTCTATAATTAATTTCGAAATAATATCTCATTTTATCCGTCTATCAGAGAATTTTAACGAATCTGAAATTTTTCAATGGAAAGGAATCAAAAAGATTCAAAATCCATTCAAATCAGAACTCAAGCTTTTTGGAGATGCCCCTTTTCACGATTTCTCGTTTTGTTACTATTGAAACGAGGAATATCGTAGGTAATGTAAAGATGTAAACGAGGAAGGGAGAAGTTTCTATTTCGCAATCATCGATATCACTCTCCTCTTTGCGTTTCAATTTTGCTTGACTACATACATCGAACTTTTAGCAGTAGATATCCTTCGAACGACTCATTTACCATGTTTATCAAACTGTCAATTTTTAATGCGTCCATGTTAAATGAAGTTTTCACTCTGCTTTTCCATATTTCTTTTTCTTTTCTCTCTCTTTCCAGATAAAAAATAAAAGTCGGCCGCATGAATCTGTAAATAGTTGAAAGAGAAATCGAAAAAACGAGAAGAAAAGGTGCAACGGAAGGTAGAAAAACGTTGTGCGGATAGAAAGAAGTACGGTTGAGAAGTAACCAGGTGAACATTATAAAATCGAAGTAAATTTTCTCGTCGATCCTCTGTTTCGTTATTTTTCCTTTTTTCACGATATCAGATACCGCAGCCGGTATCCCCTGAATCTTTCATAGACCATTCTTTGTCTGCGAACCGGAGGAATACGTTTAAATCGTAATTCGTTCGACTGATTTTTTAACGAGATACGGACCCCCTCGAAGATACCAAAAATATATACGTAACGTCTTCGAGAAAAATTTCTCCCTTTGCACCTCTTTGAGCGCTATACGTGCGAGGAATATTCGATTGCATTTGATAGTAGTTTGGATTCCTCGTGGAAAATATTAAGCGAATGAGGGTGAGGGGAACGAATCTGCTTCCCCTTTTTCATTTCAAGCCTCCGTCGATGTATCGTTTCGACGTCCATTTTCGATTTTGAAAACTTTTGTAGCGCGAAAGGATAACAAATAGGGACGAGTTGAAACGTGATTCTTCAGATTCTTGAATCTGAACGTTTGTGAAAAATATCCTGAACGATTATTTTTTTTAAAAAGAATAGTAATTTTTGAAATTCTCATAATCGATCAATGCAGTAACGATGTAATAATTTATCTTCTCGACGAAAAATCTAATTTTTATGTTTTTTTTTTTTTAATCTCAATCAGTTTCGATGTTTCAATTGAGCCATCCCTCGTAATAAGACTTAATTTTTCTTTTTTTTTTTTTATCAACTATCAAAGGAAAGAGAATGCAAAGGATCAAAGAGACGTGGATAAAAATGTGTTTTTTTTTTCGAAGGAGGTATTTCAATGCGAATTCGCAAGAGAAAAGAATAATCCTTGACTGCACTTTTTCTTTTCCTTTTTTTCTTTTGTCACGATCATTCTCTTCTTCTTTTTTCTGGATTCATCGTATTACACGCGTATTCATATTCGACCAAAAAAAAAAAAAAAAAAGAAGAAAGAAAGTTAGAATAGGTCGATGAAACGTTTGTCCTTTCTACTTTCCTCTTATTTTAATCACTTCTTACACTGACCTTTTTCTTACCAATGATTTCTTTTTTTTCTTTTTCTGCATTCATTTCTCGCGGGAATAATATCGGGTCAAAGTTCAATTTTCCAGAAACTCTTGGCACAAAATAATAAATATTTCTTTGTGCTTGGAGCGAGAAAGAAAAGTTCTCTTGCACTTTGTGTTAAAAAGGGGAAAGGTTCAAGAAGTGATTTAAAAAAATTTCTGATTTTTAATAAAGCTTCGAATTATGCAATTTTTTTTTCTTTTTATCAATAAGCTATCTCTTCGAGAAAATTAAATTAAAAAGTTGAATCAAAACTTTTGAAATTTCATTGTCTTTTTCATATTTCGAATACGATCTTGCCTGAGAATTTTTTCAACAGCAAGGATTACATAGAATACTTATTGAATCCAGTGAATATTCCGTTAAAAAATAATTGCATCGTAATAATGCTCATAAAATTTCATCGAAGAAAAATGTTCTAATTTTCTTCTAATTTTCTTCAAAAACAAATTTCCCATTTTAAAATTACAATTTCGCGAGTGAAAACAATTTCCTTTCTCGCTATACGAGTTAATTTTTACTTCAAATTGATGATCAATTATCATCTCCCCTATCTCAACTTCCACGTCTAGAACACGTCCTCCCTGTGAACCAGTTGAAATTAATTCCAATCGCTCCATTACTTCGAGCAAGATTTCTCACGTTGAAGCGAGAAAACCAATCGATTTCCATCTTTCGAATTTTTTTTTTTCCCCAACCACCTCTCCAATTGTCGTTCGTACAAAGAAAATCGGTTGTAACGTCGTAAACCGTTTCGAATACAAAGAATCTATAAAATCGACGATCAAGCCACTACTCTGAGATTCTCTACTGTTCCTATCTTCTTGCTACGATCGCAACAATTTTCTCAAACGATTCGTGCAAAAAGGGAAAGAAACAACGTCGTCCTCCGCGCGCGAGGGAGAAAGAAACATAGAGAGATAGAGAAAAGTGGATAGCGATAGGAAGAGAGAGAAGTATAACAAGAGGATATCTCGTCGATTCAAATAATTTTTCCTACTCCTCTTCTTTTTTTTTTTTTTTTTTTCTTTCCAATCACAACTGTACCTACGTATGCGTGTACGCCGGGCTGTGGTGCAACGGGTTTTCGCCGGTTTGACCCCCAACATCTCTCCTTCTCTTTCTTTCTTTCTTTCTTTTTCTCTTTCTCTCTCTTTCTCTCTTATCCGTTTCGACGACCGGACCGAGGCGACGGGGCGATCGTTCGGCTTGAAACGAACGACGACGATTTGTCCGGCCTCGAGGAGGCCTGCCGTTACTCGCCGCCTAGCGACAGCGCCTGCACGATCCTCGGGTCGGCCTTGCTACCCTCCCGAAACTCCTCCAGGGTCAGTTTGTCGTCGTGGTTCTTGTCCATTTGATCGAAGATCTTGTCCACCCTTTTCTGCGGCGTGTTCTCGTCTTCCGCCTGCGGCTGCTGACCCTGGAAAACGGCAAAACACAACCGACCAAGAATAATCTATTAGGTTCTCGCGATTTAAAAGAAACCCTTGGGCTTTTGGGCTTTTGGGATTCGATTGGAGAAATACGGTAGGTGAGAAGTGGTGTTTGAATAATTGAGTAGATTCGTGGCACGAGTGAGAAGGGGATAGAAAGTGCAAAATTAAACAAGTTTTCTGAGTTATTTAGAAAGAAGAAGAAAGTTTCATTTAATAATTAATTACCAATTTAACAATCGGATAATATTGTATATATTTAACAATTAGATAATTTTGTACATATATTCGAATATCGAATAGATGTACAAGTTGTAAAATTGTGAGAGCGCGTTGTTGAAATACGAGTTGTAGTCTAATATCGAGTTTATAAAAAAACGAGGTCGCTGTCCGAAAACGGGGGAAAAAATTGTGACGAGGGTCCTTTAATTCGAGTTTCTCGTGTCGACAAGACTTTAGATAAAACTCGAGCCAGGAGAGAAGGGCGAGAAGTTAACGGAGCTTTGGATGGGATTTTTCTTCTTCTATCCCCGTATCGTTCATCGCTTCCGACTTTTGACCGAGTTTATACCGTGGCAGCCACCTGCGAAAGTCTTTAACACTCTATGAAAAAGATAAAATTATAGAGATTTCACTCGCGAACCGTCTCCAATATTTTTAATCATGGAGGCCAGGATATTTTACGCTCGCGTATTATTGTCTTTGATGAGACACCGTCGAGTCGAGACTAGTTAGAAATTGGGCTAAGAGTATTCTAGGAATTTAAATTTTTTGCTCTATGAAAATATATTTTAATCATGGAGGCCAGGATATTTTTCGCGTATTATTGTCTTTGATGAGACACCGTCGAGACTAGTTAGAAATTGGAATATTATTAAGGAATTTCAAATTTAAATGTTTCGAAAGTAAATTAAAGGTTGCGAGTAAAATTGCGACAAGGTTAATAATAATTCTTTTTCCCGTTGAATATCCCGGAATAGGGTTAGTCGTGATGTAATTAAGTGCCTTGGCATTATGTATTCCGCGGAGGAAATTTATCTCGAATCTTGCGTTGGAATAATGAATGAAGTTGGATTAAGAAGAAGAAGAAGAAGAAAAATAGGGGAAAGAAAATCGATGAGTTTTCATATATCGTTTGCAGCCGGTGGCATTTAACGCTATTTACGGGAAAATGCAATGTATCGTGTTTAACATCGTGTTTATTTCCATCGTATCGTTGCACGTTTGCCAAGAGAAATATCATTGAATTAAAGTGTTTTCTTTGTTCTTGTTGTTCCAGTTGTTCACAATGGTTTCTATGGGTTGCGTGAACGCGATGGGAGATCAGCTCAAAGCAAATGGAAATTATCTTTGCCATTATTTTTCGACTTTTTCTTTTTTTTTACTTTCTATTTTTCTTTTCTTTATTGGTTTTAAATTTTTTTTATTTTTTCATCTAATTTTACGATTCGTCACGCATAATTCGTAAATTTTTGGCACGTTTCTGTTTCTCGATTCTTCGCTTATTTTTCTTTTTTTTTTTTTATCTTTCTACTTTTAATTTTTCACTGTTACAAATTTACAATCCATCTTCATCATCGTATATTTGTAAAAATCTTCAACCTTTTATTTATTTTTTTTTTTTCAAAAAATACAATTTACATTATTTTTTAAGAGATTCTCTTTTATCAAAATTACAGACTTTTAAATATTCTTGTTTTGCTTTGATTTTTGTTTTTTCTTATTTTTTTATTAGTTTACATTTCATTATTTTTCCTTTACTTTCTTCTTTATTCTTCTTTTTCTTTGTGTCTTCAAATTTATCGTTTCATTTTCATCGACCAAGTGATTCGTAAATTATACAATTTTTAATTTTTTACTTCTTTTTTGTGTTTCTTTTTAACAAACGAATGGGATTGAAATCATCGTGAAACATTGGATCGTTTGTTCAATGAAACGAGTGAAGTATACAAACGTTCGTTGGATTTTTTTTTTAATTAAAAAATTAGCGGAATCCTTCATAAAATTATCCAAAATAAAATTCGAAACACGTTCCACTGAAGAACTCGTTGAATCAATGGAGAGGAGAATGCTTTTACCCGTGGCGCAGCTGTCACTTCGGACTGATACGCGATTAATCAGATATTTATAGCATCGAAATTTGGTAAAAACGTTTAACGACGTTCTCATGACATCTATTGGAAAGTTGGACAGCTGCTTCACGTTATCCCGTACCAAACTAATTTAGGCGTTAATTTTCGAACGAAACGAAAGAGAAAAATATATTTTTATTAAAATTATCAATTATCAAGAAAAGAGAATGATAATAAAAAGAAATAACAATTAATAACATTAATCCACAATTATGAATGCAAAATCCTTTGACTTGAAAAAGTCTTGCAAGGAAATTAATAACTAAATCAAAATTCCAGGTTTTAATGAAAATTTGTATATACATATCGAGACTTTTTTTTGAATATCATTGAAAATTGGCAAGAAACTCGAACATTAAGTGATTAAGATGCATTTGAAACGAAATTCTCGCATTGATCATGCTCCATCGCGATATGGCGCAATTACTTTGAAGGAGACATCGGAAGCGAGCATTTTTTCTCTAAACACGCCCTTAAAAAAAACCACGTGCAATTTATAAAGATACGATCGAAATGAAAAAGAGAATAAAGAGTGATGGTAAGCTCGATAAGAATGGTCATGCATGCATATTTTCGTTCCTTTTTATTGTGTACACGATGATAATTAGGGATTATGAATTTAATCAATTCTCTATTTCATGGTATAGTTAGATTTCTTTTTATTACACGGTGGATAAAAAAATTAATCAAGAAGGCAATGAAATTTGTATTGAATCAGATTTGGATAAAATTTATTTCGAATGTATAATTCAAAAATATTTGCTACGAAAAAGGTTTAAAATTAGTATTTCAATATATTGTTTGTATAATGTTCTTTATTTGGTCAAATAATAAATTTAAAAAAAAGAATCTTTTTTTCTAAAAAAAAATTTAATCTTGAAAAGTTTAATTTGCACTCGATTGCTAGAATTTTAATTTTCGATTTAGAAACATGCAAAAATTATAAAAATATTTTAATGTCTCGGAAAGAAAAAAGAAAAAAATACAAATTATAAGCGAAAATATAAAATAAAATAATTCAAATGTGTATAGGGATTTAAAATTTAATTAACGAACTTATATTACATCACATAATTTAATATAATTAATTTTTTTAATAACGAACGTTATTTTTTTACCATCTAAAAGCACATTTTAAGACACACAAATCTACCAAAAAATTATTCCATTCACATGAAATCACATGCCTTGCAATATCATGCAAGCAAAAGATAAATAAGTAAATTAAGTAAATTTTAACAATAAATAGTTTCGATTTTTAGTTTTAATTTGATATTCAAAGCGTCGAATAGCTCTTATTACGGTTATCCCAGAAAGAGTACAAAGATGAATTATAATAATTGCGAACAAATGTCATTAATTAAATTTCATTCGAAATCTCAATTGCTCATTTTTCCATCCAGAATCAATGCCCAATTCTGCATGCAAATTTAATTTGATCTTATTCTAACAATAAGTAAGTAATCGAGATAATCGTCGTTTCCAATACCCTGCTCTATATTTGCTTTTTCGAGCAACAAGATCCCATTTACCCGTGGCCATGAGTAACAATCGACGAGCTCTAAATTAATCTCTCTATTTTCACGGTCGATTTCAAGATCGATCCGCGAAATCAAAATCCATCCCACGGTCCATTGGGTATCCCGCGGTGGCCACGATTACATCCCGCAGGATAATCATCTCCACTCGACAATCGGCGAGGAAGGACCTCCTTGATCGACGTCTAATCTCCGTGGCGCGGCTGGAATTTTCCCTGTTTGCTGGCGCCAATGCGAGACCAACGATATTGATAAAGCCGAGTCCTCGGCGTCGGCGTCGACTTTGACGTCGGCGTCGGCGTTCCACGGGGGAAATTCGGGCATCGATCGGCCAAGATTTTCCACGACCGTCTCGAGACCGATCGTACGATTAACCGCGTTTCGCGATTAATAGGGGGAAAAAGACGATCCTTCAACCCCCTTGGAGAATCCTTGATATCGCTTGTCCAATAAGTTTCTATTTTCTTTGTTTTTTTGAGTAATTAATATTATTCGATTGGAAGGATTCATTTTTATTGTTAGGTTGTATTATCTTGTAAGGAAATTTAGCAATCTTCTTTTCCACCCCTTGGAGAGGATCCTTGATATCGCTTGTCCAATAAGTTTCTATTTTCTTTGTTTTTTTGAGTAATTAATATTATTCAAGGATATTGAAACGAGGAGGATCTATTTTTATTGTTAGGTTGTATTATTTTGTAAGGAAATTTAGCAATCTTCTTTTTCACCCCTTGGAGAGGATCCTTGATATCGCTTGTCCAATAAGTTTCTATTTTCTTTGTTTTTTTTTGAATAATTCATATTATTTGATTGGAACGAGGAGGATCCATTTTTATTGCTAGGTTGTATTATCTTGTAAGGAAATTTAGCAATCTTCTTTTCCAGCCTTTGCAGGGGATCCTTGATATCGCTTGTCCAATAAGTTAGTGTGATTCTTTTCTTTTCTTTTTTGAATAATTAATATTATTTGATTGGAAAGAGGAACTCGAAGGCTGTGAAGATCCATTTTTATTGTTAGGTTGGGCCATCTTATAAGGAAATTTAGTAATTCTTTCTTCCACTTCTTCGAGGGGATTGATATTGCTTCTCCAATAAGTTCGTGATTAAGAATTCTTAACGTAGATTAAGAATATTTGTTTTTTTTTTTTTTTTTTTTTTGAATAATTAATTTCATTAGAAGGAGAAATTTAAAGGGTAAGGATTTATTTTTATTATTGGGTTGTTGTGAAGTGAAGTGAAATGAAGTGAAGGATAAAAGTTTTCGTGTATTATCTTATAAGGAAATTTAGCTAATCCAAAGATTTTGGTTTTAATGAAAATTTGTGTGTATATAGAATATTTGTTTCAAAGATTATAAAGTGTTTCATAATTTAAATTAACGTAAAATAACAATTTGATTTTAACGAATTATGTTTAACAAAATTTTAACGAAATGTTACTTCAATACGAGATAGAGATTAAAATTTAAAATTGAATACTTTATCTATTCAATTACAAAAAAATAAAAAATGTTTAAAATTATAAATTATTATTATACATACTCTTCTACATACACGCAAATTTTCATTAAAAATTAAAATCTTTGAATTATTATTATCCTTATATAATATTATCTATAGAATAATCAAAGTATTTAATTTTTGCCAAATTAAAGACTAATCACACCTTCATTAAATTATTCTTCCATTATTTTTGCAAAAAGTACACGAATTTTTTTATCATCAATGGATAATCAAATATCCCAAATATATCAATTGTTATTTGGTTTTGCGATCATGTTAACTCATCGATTCGAAATGGACTCGATTGACGAATGTAGCGTAACACGTCGTCAGATATAATTATCAGTGGTGTATATTCAAATAAACAAGGAATTGGAACGTAATTACGAAATCCAATTAACTTTGATCGTGATTCCGTTATATAGGATCGAATCGTCACTGTTATCCAGCATAATAAGCAGCTAACTGTTTAAATGGTGTATTAACTCTGTCTCGAAATTCGACTGTGTAACGACCGAATAATTTTAACCAGATGAAAAATGTGTAATGGAAATGTTTTACGTATTTTTTTTCTTCTTTTTTCTTTTTTTTTTTTGAATTAATCTTTTAAAGGATTGTCGATTACTTAATTTCATTTAATTAAATTTATTAATTAAAATTTTATTAATATGATCGTCAAAAATGTTAATAATAATGAAAGAGTTACGAATATTTTTCATAAATTTATTATATTTCGTGCTAAAGATCCATTTCTTCAAGGGTAAAATTTTTATCGAAAACATTAAAAAATGAACATGCAACATTTTTACACTAATATTTATCGATATATCATTTAATTTAACCGAAACATGAAACACGACGAAAGAGCACTTAATTGACAAAGAAAGATGTGAATAAATACTTTTTGCAACTGTTGCTTCCTTTTTCTCGATACGCTGCACGAAAGCAGAGGGGAAAGAAAGCGGAGGGAAGTTTCTAATTTTCTCGACACTTTAGAACCAATGTACCTACCACCATCTCGTACATCGCGTCCACGATATTGTACATTTCCTCCCTTGTGATGAAACCATCGTTATCCACGTCATAGAGTCGAAACGCCCCTGAAAGTAAAGAAGAAGGAAGAGTCTTTATTATTACCGCTATAACTATTTCCTTAACGATATTTCACAATATGAATCGAAGTAAAAATATTAGGTCGTTCTCTTTTATTTTATTCTTCATCGATATACAAATTTTCAAAAAATGTAAGTTCTTTTCTTAATAATAATGGAAAATTATTAAAACGCTTAGGTTTCAAGAGTGATGAGAGGAAGGTGGCTTTGAATGAATGGCATTAATAAAAGCCACTTGAAATATTTTTTTTGAATAAGTCAAAATCATTTTAAAAAATGGAATAGCGAAAGTTACGGGAAAATAGAATTCCGACGTGCACAGAAATATACCTGTGTATAAATACTTTAGAAATATACGTACTTATGCACATTCTATATTTGGCAATGAGTACTGTACACGTGTACATATACTTCTAAATTTTTTATTACTATTGTACATACGTACATAGATATACGTGTGAAATAATCAAAATTTTATGAACAATAAGATAACATGGTAAATCAGTAAAAATACTGAAATACTAAAATTTTCGAAATTTATAATAACATTTGACGAAACGCGTTTAAAAAGGCCACCCGTTATTTGTTGAATATACGTATATTACAGATCTTACATCACTCGAAACCTCAGAAACATTAGTTAATTTGAAGCTTTTTCCATTATTATTATTATTATTATTATTATTATTATTATTATTATTTCGTTAATTTTTCAAATTGATAATTTATTCTCTAACGCGAAATTCATTCAAAAACTGTCACTACTCGTTTCGTTCCGTTAAACGTGTCATACACACAACTGGAAATCTTGGAAACATTTGTCTCGCTTAATTTCAAGCTTTCTATTTATATATTCGTCAAGTTGTCAGAAGGAGAAGGTTTTACTCACAGTGAAGTTTCTCGTCCAAGTTTCCGCGCGACGTCACCGAGAGCGCCCTTATGAACTCTTCGAATTCTATCGTGCCGTCCTGAGAACAAAAAAGGAAAAAAAAAAAAAAAAAAAAAAAAAAGAAGGATATTCGTTCGTGGAGATTGCGTCGAAACCAGAAATTTAGTTCAATTTTCAACCGTGGAACAAATTTCGCGATGAATTTATCACGAGGAATAAAATTATCCGGATAATCGATCGCTCTTCGAATCACACGGATCGTTTAACCTTTTATGAAGACTTTTTAAAGTTCGTTAACCTCTCCATGCCCTTTGATTGTTTGCTTATTTTTTTTTTTTTTTTTTATCATAAACTCTTTTCAAAATCTAATTTTTTTTTTAAGGGATAAGAAAAAAATTTTCTTTCGTGGATATTACGATAGAGATGTACAATCAGTTAAAAAAAGTCAAGGAAAATTTATTTATACTTGAAAAATTTGCGTGTGCAATGTATTTATTTTCTTTTTTAATCTCTTTGAGGATACGAAATCAATTTTCGGATTTTTTCTTTTTTTTTTTTTCATATTTTCCGTAGCAATGGCTTGAAAATATTTTTTTACAGTAATAGAATTCTAAAATTATTTTTATTTATTTTATAATTTAAATTTAAAAAAGAACAAAAATAATACTAATACTTTAAGGATTGATTTCGAAATGATATTCCATTAATAAGAAAATTATTCTATATATATATATATATAAATATTCATAAAATGTATGAAAACTTTTTGCAACTGATTGATACATCTATTTGTGATTTTTATTTCTATTCCATAAATATATTTATTTTTATAATATAATTATTTCTGACTTGGTGTGATGAGAATCGAATCACTGATCACAAAAATTAGAATAGGTTAAGAAAATTTTTATCGTCAATCGTGATTTATTGCAAAAGAATTTTTAAAAAACATTTTAATCTTCCGAACGAAAACTCAGCGAAAAAAAAGTTCGAGTAGTTTAAAGTGGTACAGAAGCGAAATTAAGAAGACAAGGGGAAAATGCTGCATCACAGATTCTATATTATACGTGGATGATTTTTTAAACACAAGTGGAACATGTTTGGGGGGTGTAAAATAGTTTGAGAAAGGAAAATAGTGAAATAAAAATGGTAAATAAAAAATAATAGAATCGTCTCGTTCTAAAATTGAAAAAGGACATGGAGAGGAGGAATATCTTCGTATCGTATCGGTAGATATTCTTTCGAAATGGTTTTCGCTTAAAGTGACATTTATTCTCGCTTAGAACCGGTGAATGGAAATGTAGGGACCACAAGAAATTTTATATTTTGCATAAATTTTCATAATTCGACTGCTGGTTGAATACAAGATAACGTTTGTAAATACACTCTCGGTAATTTTTTTTCTTTTTTTTTTTTTTTTTTTTTTGAATTTTTGTCGCAAAGATGATAATTTTAAAGAAACATTGACTAGGTAGAATCGTGATAAATCCTTTAAAATTATTGTTATTGTTCATAAAGGCAAATAGACCAACGACTTTGTATGTTAATATATTTTTAACAGAAATTCTACACAAAGAAGATTGCAAAGAGAGAGGGTAAAAGATAAGATAGTACAGTACCGTTTAAAAGTTTGGAAGCAGTAAGGAGTTTCAAGTAAAAACATAAAAAGTCGCATTGATAAATTTTTATTCATTACAATCAATTGTTGAATAATTAAATAATATATTGAATAATTAATATAAATAGTAATAATAGAGAGTGATCCAGATGTTTCTTTTCGTTCAAATATTCAATTGATATGTTCTACAGATAAAAGTAGAATATATACGTAAAAAGAATGTATAGTATTTCTCTTCTTCCAAGTAAAGGCCATATGAGTTCTCTGTTGTGGATAATTACAATTCAATAGTTTCATAAAGGTAGATGACATTTTGAAATGAAAATGTAGATATTTACAGAGTTTATATTGCTTTTCATATTTTTCTTGTAGCCTTTTAATAACTAAACGTGACATGTACGTGACATTTTAATCTTATTTTTACTTGTAGAACACACTGATGAAACAAAACAAGAAAAATCTGCAACGTTTTATATATTGAAACAAAAATTTCTGCTTTATCAAAATGATTTTTTTTTTTTTTTAAATTACATTTAAACGAATTTTGGTCATTCTATTTATTAATTTTTCTCTGTCTAAAGTATACTCTGTTAAAGAACATTTATGATTATTTTTATATTAAATTGTTGCAGATGAAAGTGACCAAATTTTCAATACGAGAGTTTAATATTTTTATTTTTATAGAAAATATAATATACAAAAAAATATATAATCGATTATAAAGTTTGATTCAACAAATTCATCGAAAAAAGTTAAAATTATAACAATTGACTCGATTCGATTTAATTGATCATTATTAATAATTCCTTATAGTTATGTTCATCAATCGTGATATTTTTTATACCAATTTTTTTCAAAAATTCTACATCAGCAATTTTTTCACAAATGTATGAAATACAGTTCATCAAAACATTGACACAATTTGATTTGCACGACACGATTGATGAAAAAATAAACAAGTCACATACAACTTCCAAATTTATTTAGTCACTTTTGTTTTTTTAATCTTTTTTTAACATTTTACAAATCTTTGAACTCGATCGATTATATTATGCGACGAATCAATAATATTAAAAAAAAAAAAAAAAATTACCAATGTTTCCAAACTTTTGAACGATAATGTACTTCATTCGCAATTAACATAAACAAACGTAAATAATAAATGTCGAATCGTTGGAGATAAATTACATTGCATAATACTCACGCTATTTTCATCGAACACTCTGAAAACGAGGGAGGCGAATTTCGATGGATCGCCGTGGGGAAAGAACTGCTTGTAGATCTTTATGAAACCCTGAAATCACGCAACAGGCAACCTTTATCTTCAAACTTTCCCCTTATCTAGCCGCGTATCGATTTTCGTTTAATTAACGTGCCAGGTGAAACGGGGTCATACCTGTTCCGTCAGCAACCCGTCGGGGCAGTCTTTCAGGAATCCTTTGTGCCTAAACAAACAGTCGCCAATGTTATCGAATCTGTTCTTACTCGTTTCGTAACATCCGTTTTCCTTTTTCCAGTTTCAATTTTATATTCTATACAAATGGACGGATCGATTGGCAAAACGTTACTGTAAGGGACAGATGGATTAAAACCGCAGATCCGATAGAACACGTTACGTTGCGTGATGGGGGATGGAGCACTCGAAAATCTCAAAACCTCTCGAAAAACTCGAGTTTTCGAGCTTTCGAAACTTTTTTATTTTTATTTTTATAATTGGAAATTGTTTGGATAAAAAGAAAATAATTTGTGCAAATAATTTATTTAAAATTTATTTTATCATCGTTTAATTAAATGGTGATAATTTAACGTGGTCTCATTTTAATTGGTACGATTTTAAAATAGTTTATAAGAAGGAAAGAAAAAATGAAGTATAGAAATAGAAATTTTTATAAATTATAAGAATAATTTATAAAAATATTATTGGTTAAAAATAGTAACCAATAGTATTGGTGAATATTATTATTATTGGATGATTTTAAATGATTTTCAAATTAAATTCAAAGAAAATAATAACTTAAAAGAAAGGTTACGTGTTTACGATCCCATGTCAAGAAACTTTTGATTTAAATAAATAAATATATAAATAAAATATTAGGATTTTAATTCTTTACAAAATAGATACTTTTTAAAAGAAAGGAAAAAAGTTTCGAGAGCGCGTAAAACCTCCTTCACGAATTTTTACACACACTATACAATATTAATTTTCTCATACAAAAAATGTATTTTCAAATGCAAGAATTAATTGTCACTTAATTATTATTAAAATATAATTTAATGAAAATCAGAAGCGTTTGAGCGTTCAATTTTATTGGGCGGGAACGTTAAGTACTGTATGAATATATGCACATTCCCATAATCCGCTGAACAATCTTAATATGACAGCGGTTCGCGATTATATCGATGTCGATTCGTCTATCTTCGAAATGAATTGATTCGAGATACGTGTGCAGATCGAAAATTCATTTTTAGTGACTCACCATTGTCGAATTTCCTTCTCGGTGACTGAAACAGAAAAGAACGAAAGCAATTTTAATCGAGTGCAAAATGTAACGAGAAGCAACGATTTGCAAAAAGTGTTGAGCAAACAGAAGGGAAAAGATTTAGAAACTGCAGATGGTAAAACGAGAAGAATAATATAGAAGGTATGTTATATTTGGTGCAATTTCTGTCAAATTTGTGTCTCATCGTGATTGAGTGAATACGAAATTTTGTCAATTTTACAAAAATCACAAATGTTTTTTTGTAGAATTTTAAAAAAAGTTAGGTTAGAATTTTTCATTTCGGAGAATTTGTTTTTTTTAGAAAAGGAAAATAAGCGAAATTATTATTAATTTCTAATTAGTCAGGAAAAAAGGAGAAAATCAATGTAATATGAAATATTTAATATGAAATATTTATTCTAAATATTTTTTTTTCTCATTTACGTAATTTTCATTAACACTTAGATAGTCTGATGGCGTGTTTCGATGTGCAATTTTCAATGGCTTGTCTAAAAATTTATGCGAAACGGATTTACAATTATACACGAAACATNTAATAATATAATATAAAATTTTAGTTTTAACGCAAAAAAGCATCCGTATACAATTTACACTTACTTTAGATAGAACTTTTTTATCTATAGTAAAAAACTACTTAAAACTTTATAATTAATGCGATATATCATTCGATTTACAAACTAATTAACTTAATTGTAAATATATTAAACTTGTATTAGTAATATAATTACAAAAATCTGATGCTAATGAGAATGAAACGTATAAAACGCGTTTAAAAACCGCGTTCGTTGCAAAGTGAGGTTATGTAAGCACTTTTGCGTAACCATTGAACGTATTATATATATATTCTCATATATACGTGATTCTGAACCAGTTTCTTTTTTTGGCATAAAACTTGCAGAAATGATTTTTATGTGCACTGATATCCTTATCAGCGAAAATATTATCAGGAAAATACGGAAATACACAAATATTCGCGCGAAAGATGGAATCTGTAATAGAGTTATTGCGAAATTTCACGAGGCAAATCGTTTTTTGATTCGAATGTGATCCACGATGTAAAAACATCAGAGAAATTGGACGATCTCGAAAGATCGTTAGAATCATTGATGAATTGAATTTATTCGAGGTAGAAGGAAAAATATATCAAGATATATATGCATACAGAGAGAATAGAGAGATAGAAAAGAGAATAAATCGAATTCGAATCGTTTTGAGCAAAATAAAAAAAGTGTCAAAGTGGAGAAGAGAATCCGGATGGCTTTTCTTTCCTTTGTAGGCCACTGAAAAAAAATAATCGCGTTCTATATTTGCGGACACAATCGTCAATATCATGTGCATTTATAGCAACATTTTTTCCTGGGAAAAAATTATATCGCGTTGAAAGACGGTCGAAAAAAAAAGAATGAAAATTTGTTCGAATACTTCAGTCGGATTTTACGAGATCGTAAACTCTCTAATATTTTCAAAGACATAACTCTTATAATAGTCAAATAAGCTGCTATTTTGCATTGCATAAAAATTCTCGTATCTTTGATAGGTTGAACGATAAATTTCATTTTGAATCAGACGTTGGGAATTAGATATATTAACGTAATATTAAAAATTTGAAAAGTTAATATATTATATGTTGAAATGAGAATTGTAACAATTAATTATTTTTATTTCAATCGATAGAACAAATATATTTAATCATACTTTACGTCAGATGAATTATTTAAAAGAAGATATTGACTTAAATATTTCCTTGCGCGATAAAAATAATTCTTTCGAGTGTCGGCCGCAACAAATCATAAGTTACTTTTATTTGTCACAATTTTATTATTAATATAAATAATTGCTAAGAATTCTTTTATAAAATTGTCCTCTTACAAATCATCTCGCGATTCGCGAGTTGTGAAACACTATACCGTGAGAAAAAACTGATTTAACAAAATAAGAAGAAGAAAAGAAAGCCGTATTTTCAAGCAGAACTCGAGCCATGAAATTCGTCGATTTCTTCGATAACTATTTAAGTTTCCTTTTGACAAATCGCGCATAAGTAATGCTTCTAGTAGGCTGGCCGTTGTGCCTGACTTTTATAACCTTCGATAAATTTGCGCATGGTTTTCGAGCTTGCACGCAGTTACCAGGACAAGGCCGTCCCTCGTTTTCGGCTCGCGTTTCTTTTTCCTCTTTTTCTCTCCTCTCGGTATTCTGTAATAATTGCATCGCAATTACGTTTCGAATCCAGTATATGCAATTCTATTCCATCGTCTCTTCTTTGCAATTTGTTCAATGTGGCTGATGAAATACTCGTCCATTTTTATCTCGATGTTCTTGCTTGCGTTCTTTTATCAGATTGCGTATGTACTCAAAATTTACAGTCTTTTTTTAATTTTGTTGTTAATTAATAAAATTTTGGAAAATTAAAATTAAAATTACTAATCAGTTCTTCTTTTAAAGTCGGGTCTTTTAAATCATGAACCTTGTCATTCAAAGTTCTTTGAGGTGTGAATTGTTATATTAAAATACTTACGAATAAAAAGTACGAATTATCGTAGATTTTTATAAATCATCAAAAAAACTTTTGGTAAATTTAAGCAACCTAGATCGCTGACAGCGTATGCAATTAAAAACAAATGATTAATAAATAAACAAATGATTGCTGATAGAGCTTAATGAGAAACATTTTTAAAAAGAAAAACACGGTGCAAAAATTATTTGCAGTTCACCTGCAAAGCTAATTTAACTGTTTTCTTAAATTCTCGAATTTTGTCGATTATTTGTGATTCCAAAACTTTCGATCGGTAATGTAGATATGCGTAGATAACGACATTATGTATGTAACACGTTATTAAGCAATTTCTTTAAAAGCGATGAAAATATGATGAAAAATACGATACGATAATAAATCACATACACTTATAAATCTAAGCGTATGATTAAAATACGTATTCCTTTTGTCGATAATGTCTCGATGTATATTTCTATCAAGATATTTCCCGCTATTTTACAAAGCCATTTTCTATATACTTTTAACGATCTTGCAAAAAAAAAAAAAAAAAAAAAGTTGAGTGTCATTTACCGCAAATAAGCGAATCAAATAAACGGCTCGGGATGAAATTACCTCTCGTCGTAAAATGAATTTATTTCGCGGTTGAACGAAATACGACGAGCGAGAGATAAAAATATTTCAGCGCACACATGCACATTTTTCATTCGATTCACAATATTGAAAACAACATTGTTTCGATTATCGGTTAAAATGATTCTCGAATTATTATCAGATTCGTATTCGTTGTTCGATAGTAGCCAATCTTATAGTATCGTATAGTTACTTTTACACGAAAAATCGATGCGATTTGAAATTTGTATAAATAGGAAACAATCGAAAACCTGTTGATTTTCGATGCGTGAAACGTAGTGGAATCTATTTGTAGAGGAAATCGATATAGAAGAATAGACAAGGACAAGGTTAAAAATGTCTCGCGTCTCACTCGATTCGAGTAAAAGATAAGTATTCGCGTTATGGGATAAAACTCGAACTCGTTTTCTTGCTTGGAACGTTACTTTTCTTTCGAATCGATCTTGGAAAGTGAGCTGTAACTGTAGAATAAAGTGCTAGCGCCAGCGATAAAGATTCCGCGAAAATTATGTAACTAGAAAGTTACTAGAAAGGGAGCAAGTTATTCTGCCCCAATAGAATCGTTCTATGTTTCTGATTGGTTGAACTATTTATTACAAGAACGTTGTATCACGGTTATGCAGCAAGGAATAATAAGGATAGGAATTGAATGCGTAATAGTCGAAAAATATTATTCTCGATTCAATAAAAGGTTTAATGATCGGAAAATAAGTTTATGGAACTTATTAGTTCTTATTAGTAGAACTTATTAGTAGAACTTATTAATAGAAGTTTATAGTATTTATGAAAAATGAACGAAAGGAGATCAATTTCGAAATTCACTCGCAATGGATAAGGTTTGAAAATAGCGTAATCAGAGATTGCCATAGGACACCCGTTTCTCGATACGTTGGGAATTCTATCGATTTTCTGACAGCAACGAGCTGACACTGACCGATTAGAACTCGACTTCCAATTCCGGATAAATCGGAAATTTTATTTTCGAAATCCTATTTTATTTTTTGAAAATGACATTTTGATTTCAGATTTATAGAGCATAGCTTGGACTCGAGTAAAATATTTTAAGGGTATATTTCATCTTCGCGTTCGAATTCGAATCGAAATGAAATATAGGGGCACGGTAAAGTTGAAATTTTATTTCTAAAATATTTTATTTTCGATTAAAACGATTCCTTTTAATCCAAGATAAATCGAACTTTTATCTTCGAAATGCCTCATTTTTTTTATTCAGATTTATAGAGTTTGATTACTTCTTGAAGTAGAAAAGTTTTAAGAGAATAGATGTATTATATAAAGGAACCAGAATCATAAAATATTCCATATATTTCGTTTCCAGTCCATTTTTCGAATTTTGCAATATTTATTTATACTTGCAGTTGAATAATAATACAAATATTGACAGCTTCTTATCATTTTTCATTAATAACAAGCCTACCAAAAAATTCGAAGAATAGAATATATTTAATTCTTTTTTTCCTTTGTTCGATACATTTCATGATTATAGAAATCGAATTAATAAATAATCGAATTAATAAATAATAAAATGGCGAGTAGCAATCGATGTACGCATAGCGTGTTTCTTAATTAATTAACTCGGGTGCGAAGTTTGACGAATCACGAATTACGTGGAAAACGAGATGCGAGGTGATGCTTTCAAAACACGTAAAACCGCCAAAGGCTCTAGTTGAACATCGTTCAGCGTTTTAATAACGTTTAACGCGTAATGAAGAGAAAGTGAATTATACGCGGCATGAATCATATTGCGACATAATGGAAGTGTAATTAGACACGATCGAAGAAGAAATAACTCGAAGTTCAAGACAAAATTTGATAAAAAGAACGATACGTTGAGATTACGAATTACTTACGTAAAAGTTCGAGTTGAAAAACTCTTGTTGAAAAACTCTTACGAATTATACATTCCCAAAAAATATATATATATATTTGCAAGTGGAGAAAGTTACTTAAAAAAAGGAAAAAAGAATTAAACTTGAACCTCCAACGTAATATAATTTCAACTTTCAAGAGAGATTTCAATTCAAGGATAAACTTACCACCGATCATCGATAATTATTAACTACTTCTAAGTAGTTACTCTTCCCTTCAACTTCGAATAAAGTTGATACAACAACGTCTCGGCCGATAATTCTTCCCTCAACTTTTCTTCTCTTTCAAAGATCCTTAAGAAACGAGAGGAACGAAGAGGGATCTCTAATGTGAATCGCGAAATGGGAACACGGACGAGTAACGTTGCGTTAAATAAAGAGGAGATCATCCTCGTGGAAACGACGAGGAGAGAGTGTACATCCTCTACGTATAGACAAGTGTCAGCTGGAGGGAAATAAAGCGTGGAAGGCAAGCGAGGGGACGATATTACGACGGGTTAACGATAATTTCAGCCACGTGGCTGCCACTTTATTGTTCGATACACGATGCCAGCGACGTCGTTGCAACTATACGAATAATTTATTACCACCACGTATACGCGAGGTAGCGTATGTCGATCAACTTGGTAACGTATGATGTAGCTTCCATACATTCGACGTTATCCATTCAACATTGTTTTTTTTACAATTATTTGGCTCGTGTATGCTTTTTCAATTATTCGAATATTGGGGAATTAAGGTAAGATCTTTACGATTGGACGAGAATATTTGGCTTTACGAGAGTGCCAGAATTTCCAGTATATTACGTTGTCTCCCTTGTGCCAAAAGTAGAAGAGAGGATTGTCTGTTTGAGTAGGGATGTGGAACGAATTTTTTTTTCTCTTTCATTCTTCAAATTAAATTTGTTTTTTTACGCTTTCTTCTCAAAGTTGAATTAATTAGATATTATTTGACGGGATTAAAACGATATTGTTTGCAGTAACATCTTAGATATTTTCGTGGAAATGAGAAGTATTATAAATATTGATATCTGGAAAATGAATTTTTAATAATATATTTCACGTTTAAAATATAAATTATGTACGTATAATAATTGTCCAAAATTCCTTAATATTTAATTCGAGGAATGAAAAAATATATTTCCAAAATTCGTATAGATTGATTGAAATTCGATCAATAGATTCGGATAACAGTAGCTCGCCTAAAATAATAAAGCATCGATAAACTTTTATTCCTATATATGGAGTTTATACGAGCTAAATTCTACTATATTTGAGGAAATAAAAAAAAAAAAAATATATTCGTGATCGTAAGCATTAGAGAGGACAAAAAAGAAAAAAAAAAAACATTGATACGAAAGAAAAATAAAAATAGAAAATCGTTTGGCACGATAGTGTGAAAAAGGGAAATAAATGGGCGAGGAGAGCTACTAATTAAAGCTTCTTGGCCTCGAACCAATTACCAGGGTGATTTCATTGTGAGATACGCGATGTATTGGTTTGGATCGGGACAGAAACCGCGAAGTTGTGCGGTTAACGCGAAACTTTCTTCAACCCTGGGAAAACCTGTCTGTTTAAGGCGTGGCGACGTGAAACGACCAAAATTGCTAATTAAACGAATCGTTTGTAAATTACAAGTACTTTTGATATATTTTAGAAGTGCACTCGAGCGTAAGTACTTCCAAAAATTGCAATTAAATAAAACTCTGGAAAAGCGGTCACGCATGATAATATTCCGCGATTAATGTATTAGAGTTTTGAGGATTTTCTTTTCAAAAAAAAAAAAAAAAAAAGAAAAAGCAAAAATTTCAAGAAACTTTGCGAAATATCTGATCCAGAAATTAGATTCGTAAATATTTCTTTACGATTTATCGATCGGCAATTTCCGGAAATCATCGGATGACGCGACGAGTTACGACAATTTCCGAAGATCGTACGACGGCGGCCGAAGTCGAAGCAAGATACAAGATTATCGGACCAATCAGAGACCGAATATGTCTAGTAACATTTTGATCGAGAAGAAAAAGAAATTCTCCCGACTCGACGAATGAATTATTATTTTGGTTATTTGATTACGGGAGTATTTTCTTCAGAGATTGATTTTTAATAATAAGGAAATAATCTTATTCTCTATATTAAGAAATAAAAAAAAATTGTTAAAATATCTCTTCTTCGGTATATCGTATAATACGATTTCAGTCGATTGTGTTCGGTCGAGTATTATCTATCTACCATTATCTAAATGGATGAAGAAATTCAGTCATAATATTGTGAAACTTTAGCAAACTATTTCCCTTTTAAGCAAATATTTGACGTTGTAGATTCCACAAACAACATGCGTGAAATTGCACAAACTCCGTAAGATACTAGAAAATGATCATGTTTGCTCGCCGTTTCTCCGAGCCAACTGTTTTTCAGATTTCGTACTGTTTGTTCATTCGACGAAATTTATTGAGAAAATTTTCAGATTTTCAGACAGGCTGATATAACTCATCGTTAAATCCAAAATCTGTATAAACACTATAAATAAAACGTCCATATTTTCAGAACAAAAGAATTAATTCTTAATTCATCAGGCAAATTGTACTTGCAAAATTGATTCCAAACAATTTATTTATTAACAATTAACACTAATATTTTATATTATTATAATTGGATTTTTTATACATTTATGGAAAATTTAAATATAATAAATGCAACATGACAAATGCAAAAAAAGTCCGGAATAAAGTATATATCATAATTACATATTCTACAATTTGTAGTATTTTAATAAAAACTTGCATTGGATTTTAGGAAAAAATCTCACGTGTATAATAATGACAATAAATTCCTTTATATTATAAACGAAAACAAGACGATATTGATCAATACAAATTTGTCTGATGAAACATAGATAAAAAAGAGATTCGAGCCTCTTTCTTTCACAATCATTTCTTTCGATCACTTTTTGTTTTGCTTTTCCGTGCAAAACGTCTTTTATCCAATCTCAGAATCCCTTTAAAAAACGCGTGTCGCCGGATTTGCAATAGAAACACAACGAAACACATCTCTCTTTAAAAAAAACAGCAAAGAGAGAGAGAAAGAGAGAAGCCTCCTCCTCCCCGTTTCTCGCGCCCGAACTCGCTGTACTCGACTCGCTCCATTGGTCTCGTTATTTTCATTCGGCGTTAGTATTCAAGGCGGTGCACGGGTATCTCGTCTTTTGTTCCGGTAATAAAGCTGGAAATCTCTCGTTTCGCGGGGCAAAGGCTGTGCGACAGCAGCCAGCCTCTTCCCCCTAATCCCCCGGCCGAACCTTCCAAGGTTCCAAGGGGGCGAGGAAAGAAGAAAATCTGGAAGGGGACTTGTAAAGAGCCTAAAGGTGCCCAAAGGTGGGGGGATCACAATCGTTTCGGGGGATATTCACCGATATCGCTATTAAATGTCTCTTTGTCGCTGTAACAATAGAATAATTTCCACGGAAACAAAAAATTATCTGATGTGTTATCCGAACGGATGGACGTCTTTTAGCGACTTGTCTCGATGACGATGAGGGGAATCTTATTCGACGGAATAAGTCAAAAATTGTAGGAAATTTATAAAGTAAATAAGATGTATATAACGAATAGAAAGAGAATAAAATGATGAGGAATCATTTTTATACAAGTATTGATATTATTTAAGTTGATATATTGGATTAGATTATTGAAATTTTTTTTTAGAAATGAATCTTTCGAAGAAGCTAAGTAATAAAATAAACCTTTTGCTCGTAAAAGTTTTTCAAATAATTATTATTATTATTCTATCTTTCGACGAACGCTTGATGATCATTTACGAGTTAATCCAAGTTGTTAACAACGAGGATGAATAAATACGAGGCAAAATTTGATCGAATCACTTTTGATCGTCGTCGATTGAATTGCAATTTATTCCAAGTATACTCCTAATAAATGAATTGCGCGTTTTCGATGTTTTAATTAAAGTAACTTTCGAAAATTGTATTGGCGTTAAAGGTTGACCGGAAAGCTTGGCTTTGTGTCATGATTGAAATGGGAAAAGTTTCAAAGATCTTGCTTCGAAAAGCGTTAACGATTCTGTGCAACTTTCGTCCTAACTGTCCAAACGAGTTGGATGATACGTTGGATTTTTCTTTCTTGAGAAACGCAATTTCATTTATCTCGTAACTTTCGTTAATTTATTTTTTTTCTTAAACTTAAAAAAAAAAAAAAAAAGAAAAAGGTTCGTTTGATTGGAATAAATCAATAACGTAGACGTATAAAAAGAGTTTCTTTTTTTTTTTTTTTGTAAAATATCTATTTTAAATTGTAAATTTTTTTTCCATATTTTAAACAATCTGAATATAAAACAGTCCACTGTCATTTATCAAAGGAGTTCGTGAATTACTATGTGCATTCCAAACACACTATAGATTGAAAATTTAGAATGACTAACATTAATTGGAGATTAATATTTAGATAGTGTACGTTCTGTTTAAATAATAATTTTTTAAAATTCTATGGAACGATTATATCAAAACACGTCAATCGAGGCTTGCTTATCATCAAACATATCATGAACAATATTTAAATTTTCTAAATGTTATTAAACGAAGAAAGATGAGGAAATGAAACGAGACTTTATCTCCGTTTCTCTTCATCTATCATACAATTAAATTGCTTATATTAAATTACCATATAATATTGACGTTTTGATGTATTAATCTTTCCTTTCTCCTACAAAACTACAACATTTACGACCATTTTCAACCAATCGCAGAATTTACAACTTCAACCAAAATTAAATCAATTACGATTTTGATTATAGATAGATTCGAAAAAAATATTTATCCTCATAAATATATCTTTGAAAGATCATCTCTTCTGAAAACAATTACCAATTACGTATCGTGTACGCGTATGCGTATGCGTGCAACAAAACGATAGCGGAAACTAATTCGATAGAATCGAGGGAACGGTTGCAGAGAGGAATAAAGCGGCGAGAATCCATCAATCGATGCGTAACGAAACGTTGGAGTAAATGCGGCGAATTCCTCTCTGAATTCGAAATTCTCTTCGAATCTTGTTGTGATTCTTTATCGCTCGAAACTTTCGAGATGTATTTATGGTCGATTCGTGAAATGTTGCGCGTGACGAATTTCGAAAGGAAGAAGATTTAAAATGTTTGCTGCGATCGAGTTTTTTTCCTCCTCGCATTTTAACGAGGACAATTTAACCGGCGGATGCGAGGAATTCGGGATGGCCAGTGCGCAAAATATGGTTACAGGAACGATTAAAAAGTTAGCCTGGAGTAAGGGGAAAAGTTGGGGATACGTATTTGGAACGAAGCTTTAATGAAGATGAATCGGTCGTTGAGAGGTTTTTTTTTTTTTTTATATCAAGTTATTCCAGAATGAATGAAAGAAACGAATAGGTTATATTCGTATTCGTGATAATTGCAAATTTCGAATTATCATTATGGATAGAGAGTTTTGCTATATCGAAAATTTAATTATATATATATATATATAAACGTGTAATTGATATAATAATTTTTGTGTAATAACTCGTTGAGGTGTTTGAAATTATCTTTATTCATATATATTCTTCACGGATCTTTTTCTACTTAGAAATTAACTTCTTCGAACGACCCATAACCTGGCTCGACGTTTGTTTAAAAATGCTTGTTCAAGAAAATAACCTCGAACAAATTGTCTTTATTAAATAAATGTATATTCTCGAGTGAATTTTCAAAATAATGCTTGAATATATTTTTGAAATATAAAAAAAAAAAAAAGAAATTAAATGTCACAAAAAATATATAATGAGTAAAAAAAAAAAAAAAAAAAAAATTTAACGCCAATCCCCATTAACTTGTATATCTTTATTGCAATAACCGTGTTCAATGGCACAAATCGAATTATCGAGTACTCGATAAACCGGTAACGTCATAGTTTCGTTACGCGATATTTATAATCATTGTTGGTTTGAAAAAGCAATTCGACTAATTTCGTGGTCGATATCTTCCCAATTATACGTTCACGGTAAAATATTATTGTTTGAAATTAATTGCAAGCGTTATCATACTCGTTGTGAGTAATTCGAGACAGAGATTGTAATTCGACAATTAGAACTAAACTAAGCGACATAGATTGTGCTACGTGCTATTAGATGGAACGGTAGAGATTAAATATAAATTATAAATCGAAGTTTAATTCCATTGTTTAAGCTTAATTTCTTTTTAGACACTTGAAAATTGTTGATACTCTTTGATTTTTTTTTTTTTTTTTTTTTTTAATATCTACATTTCCTTAATTCGAATTTTTCATCAGATCGTGTGATTTCTTTTAATGTATTTTTTTTTTTTTTTTGAAAACGCTAGTAGCGATTTTATATTTAATTTACAAGAGAAAATACACGATGTAGATAATGTTTTATCATTTATAAAATATCATCGAAGTATTCAGTTAGCTTCAAATTTTAAATTTTACACGCGAATATCATTTAATGGGACATTTAATTAATGAATTTTGAACGGGTTTACACGTTTGTAAAATTCATATACAATAACCTATATATGTATATACTTGTAATATCCGTATAATTTACGATCGAAATATACATTTCTGATTAAAAATTTGGAATTACTAACGTTTCATAATTAAAATGTTTCATAAAATTTAACCATAGTATTCTCAAATATGTTATAAATAAATTGTAGCGAATATAATTAAAATCGTATGTCTCGAGTAATTACAAAGAATAGAAAATTTATCAAAATCCCTAATTTTGAATATTAGTTTGAAAAATTTTAAAACCTCACTTTTTAGATTTTCGTTATTTCAAAGATCTGTATGACTAAGTAAAATTATTAATAACGTTTCTAAAGTTGCCACAACGATATTCTAAATTTTTCGTTCGTATAATTGAACACGATCTTTTTACCTGTGCTATAATTGACCCAATATGTAGCTTGATTCCAAAATGAAATCATAATATATAACGTCGATGCATAAACTGAATTAAATTTTCAAAAGCAACCCTTTTCGACCTCTTTCAAAGTTTCAGGTAAACGAGATCGCTTTAACGACCGATGTTCACAACTTCAGGACCGCAATTGTTTCGTTAACAATTATCAAGCCTCGATATTCTCAAAAAAAAAAAAAAAAATTTCATTAATCTCGAACCGAAGGAGACCCAAGAAATGAAAGAGATACTTTTTTTTAATCTACTTCAAACGTGGAGAAGATATTTGTAACAATATCTTCTCGAGAAAAAAAAGTCCGTCTTAGAGGGAAAAATGATTCTGAAAAGTTAACTCGATAACCGAGCAAAGTAAATTAGATGTATCTTTTTAAAGGTACAAACGATATTACGGAACCGTTGTTTATCAACAGTCGATACGTGGAAATAGTAACTGTCACTCATTATCGTGATATAAAGCGTTTCGGTGAATACCGTTTTCATTTATAGCATCGACGTGTCATTGATGATTGAATTATCTCTATTTTACGCGATGCACGTGGGGAAATGGATGGAATGCCAGGGAATTTCGTTGTAACGTGAAATTCTTTCGCAATCCTTATTTTTTTTCACGGATGATTTATTATCACCGTATCGATGCTGACTCGATTCATTTAATCTCTCATTTGATCTCCATTGACTTATTGCTCATTCGAATGATGCGATAATTTTTTCTTTTTTTTTTTTCCTTTGGCTGATTCTGTAATTTCGCTGATAATCGAGTTTTACATCGTTCAATTTTGTTCTATTATTTGTAATCTGGAAAAATGGACTTATTGTATTATAATAGTATTTTCCAATTATTATTTATTAGTAACTACGTATATATAAGATAGGGAAAATTAAAAAGATTAAATCGTTTCCTCGTCGCTACTTTTGAGTTAGTTAGAGAAAAATTTTAATATATCTGTAGGATTATATATAGCGTGATTATATTAAAATATATTAAAAATTTATATTATATTAAATATATTATATTAAATTATATTATATTAAAAAGTTTTAAAAATTATCATCCAAATATAATAATAGCTAAATTGAGAAACAGGATTTGAAAAAGGATTAATTATTTCAAGTATCAATTAAGTACCTATAATATCCTTCGTCTCAATCAAGCAGAGAAATAAAATTTTATTTCATTCTTCAATATATTACAGAATACAGATGCAGAACATTTGTTTTTGTTTCGATTATTCATTTCATATCTATATATATGGTCATTGACTTAGCCTTTGGGTTTACACTTATTTCATCGACCTTCGTTCTCATTTTCACTTTTTACCAATTACAATTACAATTACATGAGTAGATTGCCGCACGCCACCGGAAGACCATGGAAACGTGGTCACGAAACTCACCACGATCTTGATTAAATTCAATTCAATTTCGAAGCTACTATATTGCTTTCTTTAATTAAGTTCTACTTTCCTTTTAAGGAATCGAGAAATAGGTGGTACATAAAGATAAAATTATATCGATGGACAATTTTAATTATAATGTTGTAACCGATGTTTATTATTTTAGAATCTTGTTTGATAGAATTCAAGTTCAATCTCTATCCAATCATTTTTATGCGTCAATTTTACTGCTTGTTTCGATGCACGTTACTTCGACTATTTGTTCAAGCCTGGTGACTCGCGAGCAACACATATCCAACACTACCGCTACGACATTTCTCCTTGTTCTCTGATTGGCTAATATTTTTAAATAACTCGTTGACAAAACCTAAACGAAAATTTTCGCAAAGGAAAAACTTGCTTGAAATCTCAAAAATCATCAATTAAACCTAATAGTTCGAATTTTATATATCGTTGCGCATATCGTTGTTATTCCATGACAATCCAATCTCAGAGTTTTACAACATTTAACACTTTCAATGAATATTGATTTTCATCAAGTGCGAAAAACTTGATGTGAAAAATGCAACGAAATCCAAAATGGCTGTACACACCGACACCAGAGATATGCTTACATTCAACACCTTTCACATTTCTTCATAAGTATGACCGTACGTGTCAACCTCCATAAAATAAGAAATCTTCATAAAGCACACGTTGCATCATTTCTCCCGAATCTATTAATAAATATTCGTTGAATGTGAACATAAGATAAACTTCCAAACGAATCTTGAAATCGATTCCCCCTCGTTCATCCTCTTTCCCTTCGATTGAATTCGACCCTCATTAGTACCACTGTATACCCTGTAGACTTTATTATAACAGTTGGATACGCACCATTAGACCGAGCACTCGTTATTAAATCACGAGTATTTTTAAAGCTTGTCGTAACTGAATTCTGATTTTCCAGGTATCGGCGCACGAGAACGATCTTGTGTGCGTTGGTGGTTGACGATAAAGACGTTGGAAGGAGGATTAAATTGCCACGCTTCCTCGGAATCATAGCCAATTAATCGAACGAGGATGGGTAAATATATAACTCTCCACTATTTATTTTTCAATACATTTTCGTATTGCTTTATTTCTTTGCGTTACGTCGTGAATTTTTCACGTTCCAATTTTCGTAATCCGATTACAAGGAAGAGAGTAGAATATTTTTGTAAAATAAACACTGAATTGAAATTTTCACGGTGTTAAAATGATCTTGGAAGATTTCTTTTCTTCCCCACGGCTGTTCCCTTTGAATCAACATTTCTTATCTGAATACTTCTCTCTTCTTTTCTCATTTTCACATTTCACGTTATAATGATAATGGCAGCTATATATTCTTTCATACGTAGGAAGGTGTTCCTTTACTTCCTTAAAATATAATTGCCAAATGTTGTTTCCCATTATTTTCCACACAATCCGTAATATAAGATACTTTAATTCAATTTTCACTACCCAACTATTCCAATTACATGTAACATAACATCGAGTACAATGTCAAATCAATGTAACATATTACAAAAACACATATTACAATATCAAAAAATGTTGGATTGGCGTAGAGATTGAATTGAAATTGTTACAGCAACCATACAAAGGCATATGTACAAATATTCTATCTTCTCGATTTAAATGCATCAAATGTATCAAAGAAAAGTAAAGTTCGAAAGAAAAGTAAAAAAGGAAAAAAGTTTTGGTCGAAACTAAAGTAACGATAATAATAATAATCCTTGATATCGTATCTGAATGAATATTAATTGACACGAGGGAAAAACACGAATTTTCTCCGCTCTCCGTTGAAAAGCGCGTACACGTGGGACTGAATAACCGAGATTTGAGTTTCTAGTTTGAAGAGGGTGAAAGATAATCCGGTGGATTATTCGAGTTCAAAGGAGATAGACTTTCGGTTAAGGGAGAATTAACATGGCCCGATGCTAGTTTCCATAACCGTAATGGAGAAGCTCCGAGATTTCGCGCTCGAACAGGAAACCGGATGCGCTCGCCCACGCGTCACACTCATCTTTGTACTCGGGGCGAATTTATATGAACCGGTTGACTCGCCACCGTAACGCGATTACCCACGAGTTATGTTACCCCTTGTCAACTCCTGCGAATAGGATTTCGTGAGTGGATTATTTATTTCTTCCAATTTTTGTAAAATTTAAAAATGTTTGGGAAGAAATAAGGAAATTGGAATGAAAATATTCAAGGTTTATAAGGATTATGTTATATATTATTTCCATAAAAATATATCGATAATTGTTTGATATTCTTCCAATTTTAAAAAAAATAAAATTTAAAAAAAGTTTGGAAGGAAATTGGAGTGAAAATATTCAAGGATTACAAGGATTATGTTATATATTGTTTCTATAAATATATTGGATGGCTAATTTTTTAATATTTTTGTAAAATTTAAAAAAAGTTTGGAAGAAACAAGGAAATTGGAATGAAAATATTCAAAGATTACAAGGATTGTGTTATATATTGTTTCTATAAATATATTGTATGGATAATTCTTCGATATTCTTTTAATTTTTGTAAAATTTAAAAAAGTTTGAGAAGAAACAAGGAAATTGGAATGAAAATATTCAAGGATTACAAAGATTGTGTTACATATTATTTCTATAAATATATTGGATGGATAATTGTTTGATATACTTCCAATTTTTGTAAAATTTAAAAAAAGTTTGGAAGAAATAAGGAACTGGAATGAAAATATTCAAAGATTACAAGAATTGTGTTATATATTGTTTCTATAAATATATTGGATGGATAATTCTTCGATATTCTTTTAATTTTTGTAAAATTTAAAAAAGTTTGAGAAGAAACAAGGAAATTGGAATGAAAATATTCAAGGATTACAAGGATTGTGTTACATATAGTTTCTATAAATATATTGGATGGATAATTCTTTGATATTCTTCCAATTTTTGTAAAAAAAAGTTTGGGAAGAAACAAGGAAATTGGAGTGAAAATATTCAAAGATTACAAGGATTGTGTTATATATTATTTCTATAAATATATTGGATGGGTAATTCTTTGATATTCTTCCAATTTTTGTAAAAAAAAGTTTGGGAAAAAACAAGGAAATTGGAATGAAAATATTCAAGGATTACAATGCTTATGGATTGTTGCAAATTCAGTGTTATCTGTTGTTTCTATAAATATGTAACAGTTGTATCGATATCACTCGGTAATAATGTTTTATCTGTAGAGATAGAGATACATTATTATGGATGGATATTAAATGATAGTATCAGCCACCGTTCTTTACATAAAGAATTAATAAATGACAATCATATCAGATATTCTATAGTAGCAATTTCTAAGATAAATGACTAGTAATATATTTTAAAATTGAAGGGATAGCTTTTCTGTAATTTCATCAAAATTATTTAGTACAAATCATACGTATTTACGTTTTTTTCTGTTCTATTTTCATTTCTGTTTATTTATATAAATAAAATATTTAGATTAAGAAAGGAAGTGTTATCTATCGGTTCCTGGATAACTTAATGGTTAGTCGCCTGATTCAAAAATCGACATTATTTCTGATGAATAGATATTTATGAATATCGTTAAAATTATATATATATATATATGATAAAAAAATATTTTCAGTGATAATTATAGATGTATAAAAATAGTACCATGTTTTGGCGAATCATTCACAAAATTTCTGAGGATTTGATACAATTCATAATTCAGATTTACGTGAGATTACATCGTGCAATACTAGGAAAAGGCGGGGAATTCTCTTTGTCTCGAGAGATTTCTTGTCAGGCGCAAAACAAATGATTTATACGACTATTAACTCCTATACCTTCTCCTATATTCATACGTTTGATTTTGTATCATTTCTTGATGCAGATTGTACTTGTATTTTGATTTATCATAAATAATGCTACGATTTGGAACGTTTCTGCGAAGAAATGGTTTGAGATTTCTTTTTTCTGGTCAAAAACACCTTCATATTAATTTAAGAATGATTCTTGTTCCGTTTGCAATTCTCAACTGTTTCCTCTTTTCATTTGGTAAATTCCCTTTTGTCTTTCGACTACTTTAATTATGTAAAGTAAAATTACTCTGAAAAGAAAAGGCAGACGAAGAGGAGTTAATTTTTTTTTTTATTATAAGCGCAAAGCTTCACGGAATATGGTAACAAGAAAATCATTCATGAAATATTATTAACAAAAGTAAAAGTGAGAGTAAAAACTTTTAAAATATAGACCATATTTATCAGAAAAATTTCCATGAATGAAAAAAAATTTCTTTGAAATTATAAAAATTATTATATTCTAAAAATTATTTCAGAAAATTTCAAGAGTCTGTAATACACTTGGTGAGATAACATAAATGATTAAAAAATAACAATATACAGAGCATATTTGAATATCTTGAGCAATGAAAATTCTTTAGTTTAAAATTTTAAAATTGACTTTTGCCCAGCTAAATTGAACCACCGTGCTTAATCCTTCCTGGATGGTGCCTCCATCTCTTCCAAGAACCGATCTCGTATTTCGCTTCGCTTTTGAAATTTTATTCACTCGAGGGGGCTCCGAGAACCGATATTAATCCCTTTCCCTCCCTAACTTTTTCATTAACTCTTTAAAATCGATTCTATATTCGTTCTATATTCGAAATATATAAATCCCTTAAGTATTCATAATTCATTTCGTTAATTTAATTTTCATCCCTCCTTATATTATAATAATAAACGAGTACATCATATATCGCGCGTGTAAATCCTTTTCGCGTCAATTGCAATACGTTTCCTGTCATCGATCCCCGAAGAAATAGAATTCCATCCCCGTCCAATATCTTTCCAAATCTCCTAAATGAAAAGGGATAATTTTCCCCGTTCCAGGCGAATTTATTCGCTCGATATTTCAGCGTATTCCAGGAAGGGAGAGGAATTAAAGCGAGATTTGCTTGGATGGTCGAATCGAAAGATCGTTATCGAGAGGGGAAGGAAATAAGGAGGACTTAGACGGAGAGAGAGAGAGAGAGAGAGAGAGAGAGAGAGAGAGAGAGAGAGAGAGAGAGAGAGCATTTGATAATCGAAAACGTCGAAAATTCGATTGCTCGAGTCAATCAGAGCCTATTAACCGGATAGAGCGTGGATTAATCGGATGACGCGAGTATCCCAAACCATGTTTCGCCAATTCGTTTCATCTCACGAGCCTTCTCGTCCCAAGGATATTTCATTCGATAATTACCATCTTCCCTCGATGTGTCAGCGAGGGTGAAAAATATATATTTCGCGTATGAAGGGCTCGATCAACGGTGTTATATGTCGTTTGTAAATATTGTAAAAATAATTTCTGTATAAAATAATATATATATAAAATACGCTGCTTAATTTAGTGAAACAACTTGAGACGTAAATTTTAAAGAAGAGAGGGAATACAAGATACGAATCTTATTAATCGTTATTTAATTTTTCGTAAATTTGTATAAAAAAAATTTCCTGTATTTTCTCAAAATTTCTCTTCTAACATTTTTAACTTTTCAAAAAAAGGAAAGAAAACTCGAGTTTGCTTTTAAATGGAATATCAAAATCAATATTTTTTTTTTTTTTTTTTTTCTTTCATTAAATTAGCTCACGTTTGAATTTCGTTCGTGAATCAACATACCACTCATCCCTCGTTGTGCGTTTAGGGGAGGGAGATTGGAAACTTGAATTTCCGGCCGGCTCTCCGATACGCAAAGCAAACTTTGGTTTCGAACGACAACGCGGCCATTATCCATCGTTTTCGATCCGTTTTCGATGATAATTTATACACGTTGAAATATCGAGGGTACACAGAGCATCCTCGCAGAAATATCGCCGATTTTCCACGCGGTTATCATCGTTTACTATTGCTGTTCCGTGACTCTCGAGAATTTGGGTCGGGATTCGAGGCGAATTCGCGAAGGAAAAGTTGTAACGAATCGATATTAAATGCGTTGCGTGTTACGATTTATTCTATAAACAAAGATAATATATATATAGAAAGAGAGAACGAGCAAATTCATAATCTTAAATTTAATATAAACCAAATATTTTATTGTATTATTAAATACAATAAAGAATATAGAAAAATAATAAAAATGTTTAAAAAAAGTTTGTAATCGTCAAATTTATGATACAAACGTTGTGATAGATTTAAATTATTAAAATATAACAAACAATTAGGAAAGAAGACTTTGACGTAGAATTGTGCATGCTTCTTTATCGTAATTTTTGAATCTAGAATGAATTTAAACTTTTTTTAAGTAAGAGTTTTTTAACTGCATGAAATTTTTGGAAAAGTTTCATTGATAAATATTTAAATTCAAATTCATATAAAAAATATATCGATCTAATACGCGTAGAAAAATTATTACTCTGGGGAATATTTTTAATATTTTTCTGATCTTGAAAGAATTTCGAGAAGGAACAAACAGATACTCTATTTATCAAGACATTTGAATTAATACACTGTATATTTCTCCAGAAATTTCAAAAATTTCTCGTAGATTTCGTCCCAATTATAGTTCATTCAGACTTCCTTCTTCCACTTCTTTTCTTCTCTCGCATAACACTTTCGATTGAAACTAAAGAACACAAAAATTTGTGCGTAGAAACGTAGATGCATTCAAACTAACTAATTAGAAAGAAGTAATTTTTTTTGGATAATCGAATCGAGAGATCGAATGCATCGTGATTTCGTGAATCACTGTAAACGCCTGTATTCTTCTCTCAAGAAGCTTCTCATGATGCATCATTGAAATCGATCTCTCCTCGATCGTTACACGCGCCAAAAGTGCAAAAGTAAAAAAAGGATCGGACGTTTAATAGGCCGCCGGTTAAGCGAGGAGTAACCGCGATTCCACGGTTGTGCGCGTCGCCGTCGATCCCTTTCGCGAGATTTCGAGATTTGGCTCGGTGCAGGAAATAGAGCGGAAGCGTTTTTAAAGAGAGAAGAGGGATCGTATCGAAAATATTCGGCTGGAACTGGGGAAAGTGTCAAGGTTTGGCGCGGGGGCTCGTGGGAAATAAAGGCCAACTTTCTCGAGACTCGGCTACGAATTTTGACGTAACATCTTTTTCTTTTGTTCTACGCACCACGGTGTTCGATTTTGAAATATCTTGCTCATAATAATACCTTTCGACGATTCGATGTCGAAACTGTTATAAACATTGTGCCGGATGTCGTAGGCAATTTCGCGTGGCTCATACGAATTGATGCCAATCTTTTTCTATTCGTCAATTCGAAGGAGATTCGTATTTAAAGATGTTGGGTAAGAATGGAAAAATAAAATAATAGTTTGAAATATTTCGATCTTAGGCAAAAAGTTTCTCGTTGGACGCGTGTAATTTTTATTTTCTTCTAAAAAAACGAGATCGAGGAAACGTTATTTTATATATTCGTTGTATTATTGTGTTCTAGGAAAATCATCCGGTCAATTTACAATACATGTATTTCACCACATTTGATTAGAAAAGTAATTATATTCATAAATGTATCGAGTCGTTATTTTTAGCGATAATAATTGAAAGAAATAAATTAAATAAGATATTTAATTTTCAAAGTTGTGTATAATGTTCGTAGTTTAAAAGAAATGGCATTATTTAGTGTTATTATATTTTATTTGATTTTTAACGATATGTCACGAAATCGATAAAGTGTCGCGCGACACGATACGCAGAATATCGTGTTAATTTATTTCATCTGCGGATGATGTGTTAATTTATTTCATCAAATTGATCAAAGATCCCTTATATACGAAAATATGTGTATATAATAAAGGTTCACAATTACAGCCGTGTATCACTATGTAAGCGCATAACTTTGGATATGGTGCATAGTCATAATTTTCACTGAATATTCGTATAAATATATCGAGAAATCGTAAATATGTAATTTAAACGTACGAGAGGGATTGATACGCGTAATCTAATATTTATCGTATTAATCGCGTTTCAATATATTATAAATCGATTTAAAAATATTACAAAATCAATGTTATCGTAATATCGTAAGCCGGATAATTCTATTCGCAGAATCAGAGAAAGGATAAGGTAGAATTTATTTTAAAAATTACACGTTAAAAAGTTCTTCATTTAATAATAAGTAGACTATAAATTTTCATGCAAATGAATACTTTTCATATATATATATATGTTTTGCATATTTTAAATAAATGTAGGATTTTTAGCTATAGGTGTTCAAAAATTACCATAAAATTTCATTAATCAACATAAACTCAAATTAAAGGAAATTTAATTTACTTCAACCAAGGAACTTTTTAATTAAACCAATTTAAAGTCTTCAATACATCATTAGTATGATCGATAATAAACAATTTTCTTCCAGAAATAAATAAATTTATCGCGCAATTTACTCGATTTAAAACTCGATTAAACCCTATTAAAACTAAGAAAAGTTTGAACCTTCATAATTTCGAAAATAATGATTCCTTATCAATGAATAAAAAATCATTAGAAGCATCGAATCTTACCCTTTAAAATACTTTTTTATTTATCTCGATACGACTCCCGGTTGCCGAGATATGATCGTACAAAGAAGATATAATTTTTAATCGTTTATCTGAAATCCGATTAACTCCTTTAAAATTGGAGAAACTTTGAATCTCCATAATTCCGAAAATACTGATTCCTTATCAACGGGTAAACGATCATTAGAAGCGTTGAACCTTGCTCTTTAAAACGCCTTTTTGTTTATCTCGATACGACTTCCGGTTCCTGAGATATCATCGCGTAAAGAAAAAGTTAATTTTTCAGTCGTTTACTATTTCCGCCCTCGTCGCTTACTCGAATCTCTCGCTCGCACCTTATCTCACCTGACCTATCCCTACTCCAGACAAATGACAGACATTATTCCAGGAAGACTTACGCATTTCTGGGAAAAATATGTAGGTCACTGGGTCGCGGGCCCATTCATAATCTCTGTACTGTTATTATGGACATTTTAAATCCTTATATCTCGGGATCGGATTGAGATATCGGGATAAAACAAAAAGCAATTTCAATGGCACGCTTTCCTTTGTTTTCTGAGTTGGTTCTGAGATAAAAGTTTTTTCTCGCGCTTTTTACATAATTTTAGAAATAGAAAGTGGAAATTTCATTTATAATTTTGTGTTTGACATGTATATCGTTTTATTAATTGGATATTTGAATATATTTTAATTATTATATAAAAATTGGCGAATTAGTAATGAGTTTAAAATAGAATTGCATCGTCTTTCAGGAGCAATATTTTTTTTTTTTTCCAAATAAGAAATAAAAGACTACAATATACGCGACCTGTGTTCAATCTCTGAATCGCGTACAGTGGCCCAAATATATCTATCGTAAAATCATGTGGAATTAAAACGCCGGTTGCTTGATCTGACAAACTTTCTTGAGATTTTTATAACTGTGACTGTCTTTGATAAAAATTATTTCATGTCCCAGTTTCTGTAACTAATAAAGTTTTTATAATTTTTCCAGATGTATAACAGAAAAAAATAAAATAATAAAACGTGGAGTATTATAATAATCGACAATCGATCGATTATTATTTGTTTACGGATTGCATATACAAGTCTCATAGAATTAGATATAGACAAGATACTACATTATAAAAACGTATAAAGTATATATATGATAGAAATGTCTCAAAATCATGAAAGTATCAAGCAATATTTTTCTTTGCAAAAACTTTCGTTCCTGTTTTATATAATAAACTTGTTAAACGAGAGTAAAATTTATTATTTCTCGATAATGGACATTGTTTGTTACTAGTTATAGTGAAAATTTACAGTGTCCATTATCGAAAAAAAGTAAAACTTTAAAAAAAAAAAAGTTCTAGCGTTCCAAATATGTTCGTTTTATGCAAATTTTTTTCAGAGATTAGGAAAGTTTGATAATGTTGCTTTTAACGACACGCATTAATTTTCCCTCGTAAATCAATTTTACATTGCGTAAACGACTTAATTTCGTGCAGAGATTTGTATTGGATTTAAAAACTGATAAATCATCGACGATATTAATCACGCAATCTTCTAATCTTCGATTTACGAGACAAATAATAAAATTATAATATATTTTTACATAAATCAATTATTGTAAATTTTCTTGACGAGAAATGAAATATCGAGAACTGAGTTATCTCGTGAAAATTATGCTTGACCTATTTTCTTCTTTTTCTTAATATTATCATATATCATTATACTCGGTGTTATAAAAATAGATATCGAGTCTTGAAAGCATTAAATGATTCGTTCTAATTACTCTAATTATTCATCTTTGTTCTCTTTCTCCAATTTTCTCGATTCTTCTGATATCTGAGAAATGATAGAGAGAAGTCACAACAATCCCTCGATCCAATCCTGTTATTCCAATCGTAATATTTATAACTTGAGAACACTTTCCTCGATCGAGTTAACCAAGTTCATTGCCGTACGTGGAGAAAAAATATCCGTATAAGAAAAGAATATCTTATTCCATTCCCGATTGTAACCGATTCAATCGATTCGTCTTATCATCGATCGATCCATTTTTCACCACCACTCGACGATATTTATAAGAAAAACCTGACCTCTCGAAAGAGACGACTTTCAGTCGCCTTTCGTAACTTTCTGGACCAACGATATCGATTCTCGCCTTTGACAAAAAAGCCTCGTCTTTTTAAAAAGTTTCACGCTCCGATCAACAATTGTAACCAGAAGTGCTACTCTTCGGGAGTAAGAGGGGAAAAATCGTGTCCGTTTCAGACGAGTAAGAACATGTTTGTTGTTGTTGGTTCTTGCAAATTGCGCGTGTATTTTTCTTTCCTTCCATCGGAATAAGTTATTTACACAAGAATCTTGTAAATTAAGATTTTACTTTTTATCTATTTTATTAATGGAAAGACGATTCCAGAGACAGTAGGATAAGTAAATATCATTTATTTTACGTATTCGACAAATACGATATATTGCACAATATAAACAGATTAATTAAATTAATATATTCCTTTATTGTTATTCACTTATTTTATGCAAAATTTCCTATCAGACGACCAATTTAATTTATCTTCATCTTGCCCCATCTAACGGAAACTTTAAATTGCACATAAGTTAATAAATGAATCCCAACTGACATTTATGCATACCAAAACTTTCGTTTTATTTCTAAAGGTATGAATATATTAACAGCCCGTGTAACGAAACAACGCAATAGCAATAACGCAGCAGTTACAACTTGGCGCGTGTAATATAGTTGTACACAACGCAACGTGCAAGAGACCGACGACAAGCCTCTTTAAGCCTCTCTCGTACGTCGTCTTTATAAATACTTGTACGAATGCATACGAATAAGTATATGGAAACTGGATGCAAAATAGCGTGAATTGGTCTTGATTGATCGATATTTCGTTGTATCAATCACGATAATTCGCAGTGTGAAAGAGATTAGAATTCGGTATATACACGGAATATTTACACGAGTTACTTGATTTAAAATTTAAAGTGTTTGGGTTTCGTAATCGACGAATATATATTTTTCATTGTCCGTATTTATGAAACGAAATCGAAGAAAAAATTGGAAAAAATTTACATTTGTTTTCTCGTTTAACTTTGTCGTTTCGAATAAAAGTTCGATTATATTATTTTTTTTTTTTCGTTTTGTAAATTTTGTTCTTTTTTAAATGGGATGCACTGGTTATTTGTGGTTTGATTGATTTATAAAAAAGAAAACAGTTTGAAACTTTCACGTGAAATATCTTTCAATGTCTTCAGAAACAAAATGCTAGAATTGAGTGGATCATCGAATATATTTAGAAAGTTGTACATGCCGAAAAATCATGGAATTGCTTCAGAAAACGTGAATAATTAACAGGAAAAGGCTAATCTAATTTTTTCAATATCTACTTTACTCGGATGTTAAATTTAATTTCTGAAATTGAAGAGAAAAAGAAAGAAGTAAATTTTTAACAATAATCGAATAGCTCTCGCCATACATACGTATTTAAAAATAAATTGCCGATCCAATAAAATAGGAAATTTCAGACCAAGGATCTTTCTTTATTAAGAGGTCATCCTTGAATCCTTCGATGTGGTAATTTACATATCTGTTCTAATGTCGTTGATCGTAGTCGATTGAAAGCTCGAGTCCCTGACCTTTGATCGATCAAAGCTTTCCTTGACAAAAGCGAAGGATTCTTAACGATTCGTGCAAATTTGCTTCGAGTAAAAACAAAAAAAAAAAAACAAGACTTTGCTCAAAGCCGAGAATACTTGATTTTCACCAATTTTTAATCCAATTTTCGACAATTGTTTGAAATCGAAAACTAGAGATTTAATTGTTCGTTTGTGAACGAAAAATTGAAGTGCAACGTGAATGCATCGTGGGCCTCCTAGTTGGAAACGAAGCGAGGTTGTGAAGTTCGTGAACAACTCGAAGTTGGGACTTCAAAAATGCGAGAGAGCACAATTCAACTTCGAAAAGCCGATTAAAGTCACGTGATAGTATCAATTTTGTTTGGTGACAATTTAATGGAACATTTCAAGAGAATTTAAAAAAAAAAGAAGTAAATGATATTACACGAGCAGAATCGATCAATTGATCGATGGCAATCTTTAAATAGTTGGATCGTAAAATATTTTTTTATTTTACAAAGGTTTGGAAAAAAGTATTTTTAAGTGAATGTTGTTCGAGGAGATACATTTTGTGTTGTACAATTGTTCTTTCTGATTCCTTGGTTTTCATTCTATAAGCATAGAATAAAGAACAATGTAAATGGAACAAAAGGAAATACTTAACTTCTCAATGAAACGACAAAGTGAAACGTAGTAATATAAGCAATCGTACGCGTTGTTCGATAACATCTTTTGATCCCTCGCGTCGTTTTCCATTAATTTGTAATTCGTAATAGATAAAATAAACACGGATAGGATAAAGACGATGGATATTTTCCTTTAATTCCGATTATCTCGTTAACAAATCGTTGAGATTTCATCGAATGTTTTGAAAATTTTTCTAATATTTAATATAGATACGCCATTTGTAAAAATTCCAAATCATCATTTAAAAATTCACACTAATAACTAAACTTATATATATATATATATATATATATATATATATATATATAAAATTATAAAATTTCATCCATTCGCTTAAATTGATACTTTGATAAGAAAAATAATCGTTTTGTAATCGTGAAACAGCTACATAAATAATAATAAATATAAGTAACAATCTTTATTATTTTAATAATTGAAAGGAGCAAATATTTAATCGTATCATCTGCAAAGAGAAAAGACACGAAATATCGATAAAACTGATTCAGACCGCGTGGATGGAGTCTATCTCGCCAGCATTGGGGGTGTAAACAAGATTGACAAAGCGGCATGAAAATTGCGTTTCGAATAAAGTAATAACCATTGGATACTCACAATACGTGTCACTGGTGAGTCGATCGATGGTATCCTGTTTCAACTTGCTGTTCTTCTTCCCCATGTTTCTCTGCTATCCTCTCTCTTTCTCTCTTTCTATCTCTCTCTCTCTCTCTCGGTCAATCCCTTTCTTCACCGCGTCGCAACTTGTTCTCTGTTTCTAATAATTTCTGGTCTCCAAGCAGAGTCTCTCACCGTTCGCCTCGCATCTTTCGCGGAGAGTAAACCGAATTGATCGATCACCAACCGAATTCCTTTTAAAACGTTTCGAATGTTCGAATGAAAATTGAAGAATTGTCTATTTCTCTCTCTCTCTCTCTCTCTCTCTTTGCACTTTATCCGATCTTTTCACCAACAGTTTTCTCAAACAGAGAGTCTCTTTCTCTCAATGTTCGAAAAGTAATGGAGGAAAGAGTAATTTGGATTGGATTTGTTCGAGAAAGGTCTGTATCTTCGTGGAACGACTCGAAAGGATCGCTTGTCACTCCGTGCTCGATAGGCGTCTGGAAAGGTTTGGTCTCGACAACAACAATTCGATAGGATTTCGATTCACTATTCTTCCACCGTGTCGAGGCGTGTCGCACACACGAGCCTTGGTACACACTCGTCCTTGGAAAGTATCATCGCGGAACAGGAAACGCGAGTATCGAGATCCTTCCTTCCTTTCTCTCTTCTCTCGCGAGGATTCAAAGGGATTCAATCTCTCGTGTCGACGATCCTTTTATGAAAAGTAACGAGAAGAAAGAGACGATTGTTCTAATATCCTTTGTTTCGCGTTTTTAAAATGGTTGAAGAGATTTTTTTTTTTTTTTTTTAGTTGGAAACTTTTTTCAAGGAAAGTTAGGAACAATTTTTATTAGAGGTATATCCGTGGATATCGTTGGAGGTATTGTTAACGCAATTGGATACGAATCTAGTATAGTCTACTTGATTAGATTTCAGTTTGGAATTGAATCGAAAATTGTGCAGCCTCTTCGTCGAATATGGAGGAGGAGGAGAGAAAATGTATTCTCCTCCCTTTTATAAAGTGTCTGGACGAAGGGTAAGAGGAATTTCATTTAAGGGATGGATAATATCCCTCCAAAGCCTTGGGTAAATCCTCGATGTCAAGTGGTCAGCGTCGACCAGGTTCGATCGTGGACACGCCGCTGTCTCTTTCAAAAGTGTAAACGGGATTTGAATCGAAGAGAAACGAGTTCGATTCATTCGAGGAAAATTGTTAATTTAATAAATGGCGAAGAAAAAGTCGATAAAGAACGCGTATAATAAATTATATCACAAGATTAATTAGTATAAGGCTTTTGCAATTTTATAGTTAAAAAATATTAGTTTTAATATTTTGAATATTTCATTACTTGTAACGAAACATTTGAATGTTTTTTCGTTTTCTTCTTGTATTACAGAAAGTATTTTCTTAACAAAGCTTGTTTCGGTCAGATTATAAATTGAATTTTTATAATATTATAAATCTGATTAGATAATACGTGACTTTCTTCGAAAACATTCCAAACTTTTGGTTCAATAGTGAAATTCGTTCATATAAGTGAAATTCGTTTCAATAAATCGTACACACTTTTCACGTAATAATACTTTCGTTAATAATACGTGTAATTACGGTACACAATAACCACTCTCATTCCAGTTGCTCCAACACTCAATTTTCCCCATTACATTAATCTCATTCAGAATAATTACTTCGTTATTCGTTGCATTATTCACGAACGTTTCTCTAAAGGATAACAGGCTATGTTGCGAGTTATAATCCACGAGTGAATCGTTTGCATTAAGCAACTTTTGGTTGGAACGGCTAATTGGTCAACTTTGGATCAAGTTGCAGTGCCGATCAAAAAACTCTCCATTCGTTCCATCATTTTTTGGTCCCTCGCCTTGGAAATTAAATCGTAAATGTAAACGCGGGTTAAAATTGTTTTTGCATCTTTTGATTCGACACAACTATGCTCGATTAACTTTGAATCGTCCACAACCGTCTCGTGTAAACACAATGTTAATCGAGTTAAAACGGCTTCCTGATCGTTCGAGCAAAAGTAGCTCGTTCGTCCACTTTTAATCGATCGATCCGATTGTTTGATCTAAAAGAAAAAAAGAAAAAAAAAGAAAAAATGTCTAATGTAAACGCGGCTTAATAGCTGGATCCATTTCGAGCGTTATCGATCTTTCTTCCAACGTTTCTTTTGACAATGAAATTTCAATTGCGGGTTAAAGATAGATACAAGGGAGCCTCTATTATTCGTATACATTATCTATATTTATAACAATATAAAGAGATGCTTTTCCTTACCAATAAAAATAGAATTTAATTTTTAAATTAATGTTGGACGCACGTTTATATCTAATGTTTATTGAAACGAAATCAGGAATACGAAGGAAGAAATTAGAAAATGTTACAAAATTTTAGGCAAAAATACCTATATAATATTGGAAATTCTTCTGGTTATCCCTAATTTTTACGATAAAAACATTTCTTTCACGCCATTATTCCAATTTTTGTAAATAAACCTAATTACATTTTCCTTAAAATATAGAATAATTTAAAAATCTGTATTCTTATAAGTAAATTCGGATTTTTTTCAAATTCCGGTCGATCTACTTTTTTCTTTATTTTTTTTACCGACCGAGTATTCGATTCGTGCGTTTACTTTCGAATCCGTATGGAAATGAGGCGAATTAATGCGAAAGCATTTCAAGCTGACAGAATGGAAATGTCGTGTTTCGCCTCGCATCGTGACAATTAGGCGCCATCGGCCCGATATAACTGGGGGAGGAAATCGTTTTCGGAAGTGCACGAGAGATTGTTGACATGCTTCTCGTGTTTTGCGAGGACCGTCTGAAGTATAGCGGCGGTCGACTTGAATTATTTACCCCCGGGCACAAAATGATACTCTTGGCCACGACATGCGTCGTGGAATGAACTCTAGGAATGCGCTTTTTTCCCCCACATTCCCCACATCTTACTTGCGATATTATCTCGCGGTATGTTGGAAATGGGGAATTCTGCGGTGGGACGCGTGGCTCGATCGGTAATCGGGAGTTATCGATCGAGGATAGATGACAAAAACAAGGATCAAATTCTATTGCAATCTATCTATCTATCTACGACAAGAAGCAAAATACGATCGAAATTTTTTTTTAAGTAATATAGAATGTAATCAATCAATTATATCATCGAAATATTATGAATATCTCGATGTGGAATATTAGAGGTATATAAAAATCTTTGAGATGGTGGAAATTGCAAAAAAGAATTCATTAAAGGATATTAAAGCGAAGGTAAAGCAAGTTGGACTTGTGAAAGAGAAACAGTGTTTTTCAACATTTGAATATAAGAACGATCGAGAGAGCATAAAAATCTTCGAGATTTTTACTATAGAACGAATCGAAAGTGAAAAAGCATTAAACAGTTGAAAATGGAATAAATTGGACCTATTTTAAATTTTACTCGCGGAAGAAAATTTTAAAAGTTGAAGAAAAGCGTAACAATGATGGAAAGTTTTACTCGAATTTAAAGATTCGATTGTAGATAATGGTTTCCACGATTCTTAATTTACTACTATCGCGAATTTCTATCGACTAATTCCTCGAGGGAAAGATATCTCGTGGCTGATATCTGATCTTCGAATATTCCCTCGAGAATTCGGTAAACGGCGATAGTTGAGAGGAAATTGTCAAATTTTAAGGGTGTTACGGTGAAACGAGGCCACGAAATTTCTGCTCCCCTTTGCATACACAAGATTCCTCTCACGATTGAATCAATTGAAAACACAGCAAGAAAAGGATACGCGTTGAAAGAGAATGCAAAGTTGAATTCGTTCGACGAAGATTCGATTCGTATTCGAAGAAAATAATTACACAGGTTGGAGAGCCAATTATTATTCAATATCACGGTATTGGAGTATTATCGAGTTAGTCTGGGTAGTCTACTTCGTTAGACGATATTTTCCAGAAGTAGTCGATAACAGGTACATTATTTCGATATCGTATCGTTTCTATCAAAATTATAATTCAAAATTTAAAACAACACATATTAATCAAATTGTTGTATATTACATGTACGATATGTTACGCAAACATTATAATTTGCCGGCATGCGTTGGACATGTTAAATAAGTTAAGTAAGAAAGAAATTCACCAGACTCGTGATTCGTTGCTTTTTCAAATTCGGATGGATTCCACAAATGTAATGTAATTAATCCATGTAAAAAACTTAAGAGTTTTATTTTCAAGAATATTTTTCACAAAAATGGAACTAGGTTGCGGATGCCAGACTTTTAACTTTCACTTTCGATGTCGCGTCCACTGGAAAAAAAAAGGAATACTTGACAGCAACTTTTTGTGTGATTATATCCTCGAATATATTTATATTCGAATATATTTGAATGGAAACGTGACTAGAAACGTGACAACTTCATTTCTGGGAAAGAGAAAAAAAAATATTCGTTTAAGAAATTCGATATTAAAATATCAGACATGGAATAGATCACTCGGATGTTGGTCCACGTAACACTTGCTCAACGCATCACGCATTCCGTCAGACGGTTTAACCGCGTGTCAATTACATCGAAATTGAATTTAATCTCGGTCCGTCGGATAATGTAGTCAAAGGGAGAGCAAGCTAATAGTATCTATGTATTTAGCTACATGTCCCCCCATGTACACTTCAATGAACACGAGAAACGAATTAATATTCCATCGTATCTCTTCCGAAGAAATTTAAAAAGAAAAACAAACAAACAAACAAATTCTAGCTTGAATTATCTTAAAAAAAAAAAAGAAGAAAGAAAGAGAGAGAAAACAAGAAAGAACAACGATAAAGAAAATATAAGCGCTTCAACGTTCGATAAAATAACGTGGAACATAAAAATATTCCTATTTTCCGCGTTTTCTCCGCGACGAACGCATGACAGAACGCGTATAGTTTCGATATAACGGGTACAACTCGCGGCGAAACAATTGTCAGATTCGTAAAAAGATCGACGATCCGTATGCCAGCCGATGGAGGAGGCGTTGCGGAGATTTAACTGGTCGCAGAGTGGCACTGGGTCCGTTCCATTTCGCGTATCTTTCGTGCAACGAATCGTGAGATCGATCGACACGAGTTGATCGTTGACGAATTTCAGATCGCTTTTACTTTGGCGATCTCGAAAGGGCGAGAGGCTCGTGGGCGCACGCGAGGATCGGCGGAAGAGTTGCTTGCAAGTTGGCCGTTTTCATTCATGAATTCCTCACCGCTGTCGTGGAACGATCGGTGGAAAAACGCGGACCAGTGACGTCATAGCGTCGCGGTGCCTGGCGTCAGACTGGCTCGCCGATAGCATTACGTGCCAGTGCATTGCTACTGATTCGCGCATGCGCGAGCCACTGCTCAGACCGGACAGTTCTCTCGTTCGTTCCCTCTTTCTTTACTTTCGACCTCCTACGCTCGTTCCCTCTCGCTCCCTTCCTCCCCTTTTCTCCCCATTTTCCCTCTGCAACCCTTCGTTCTACCCCCACTGCTCCTCTTCCTCGCTCTCCTCTCCTTCTCCTCCCCTCCTCAGGATACCACATGACTAATGTATCTTGACTCCTGTTTCGCTATCCGCGATGCTCTATCCGCGAGATCTCTCGTCCTATCTCCACTCCTGTCTCACTCCCTTTTTTTCCTTCTCGTTCTTCATTTCATCTGTGTTTCTTCGATGTTCAATTTACTTTCTTCCTCTCTCAATCCAGATTTCCATCCCTCGTGTGTTCACCTCAAACGAAACGTTTATCACCCGATCGCGCGCAATATCACTTCCAATCCAGTCCATACTACGTGTTTTATTTTCTTTAATTCGCTTCTACGCTTTTATCTCAGATTTTTCGATTTGAAGAACTGTTGATTAAATTTTAAACACTTGTATTTTCTTTTGCATTTAATATTACGATTTTAATTAATTAATGCGATTTGACATTACGATTTCAATTTATTTTCTGTTTGCATCATTTTAGGATATTTATAAAATTTATAATTCTTTTTTTTTCTTTTTCTCTCTGAATCTTTCTTTAATTTCATTATTTTCATAGATTTTTGGCGAAAGAATTTTCCAAGTCAACGAAATTTTAACCTAACATTTTTCCAAATTTTTAAATTTAGAGGCACAAATAATTCCAAACTTTTTGGAGTTTAACAATAATGTACCATTAACTAGTCTTTCGTTTAATAAATTTCTTTTTTCCATTCATTTAACATTTCAATGCCACTTATTTCAATCACTCCGACAAAATAAAAGAAAATCGAGCAAGCAATCACACTTTTGTCCTCCATCGTTCGATTAGGGATTTTCGTTCGTTTCGTTTCTCCTTCGTCATTTTTATCCGTCTTTAATATTTATCGTTGTCATAATATTTTATGTTTTTACGATTTTCTAATCGTTTAATAAATTAAACGATAAAATATCTCTCGTTTTTTTAAAAAATATAAAAATAACTTAATTTTTATCTATCTGTTAATTCGTTATTTTATTTTTATGCTATTATTCAGTTGCTTTGAAGCCACCATCAAAATTTCATTCGAAGTCGTTTGATTTATAATGTGTTCTCTTCTCTTAGAAATTGTATTTCTATCCAAATTGATTTTTCACCCCTCGCGTTCAATGGATTTTCGCTGTTCGAATCCCGATATTCTAATGAGAATCAATTTGTTCACGGAGAGAATCGCTCGATCGTGGTCGAGAAAGCGACGATTTATGGAAATTGGTCATTGTTTTAAGCAAATTAACCCTCTGTGATATCATGTGATTTTGAAGTCACGTATCTACGTTACCGATCGAGAGTTATATCGAATCATTAATATATTCCATAGAATCCCAGAATTTAAAAAAGAATCAAAATGACATATATCGTCAAAATCAGTTATCCGATTCTTTTATATTATATCCCAGTAAAATGAAATATCAATTTTTTTCAAAATATATCCATATCTTTCCAGTAATTACAAAACAAAAAATTTTAGAAATTAACCATTTTGCCACATCTAGTAATTTTTATTGCGTTAACGTTGTTGCATTTTTTTAAACAAAAAAATAATATTCTCACCTTACTGTTATACAGTTTTAAACAATTATTGATCAATATCGATCAATATGAACGTACAAGTAACGTAAATAAATAAATAACGATGTCGTCTCAAACTCGAATTTCACGCACTAAAACGAAATAGCATTGGTGATTTTTTTTTATTTTATACTCGGCCAAATTGAAATGGAAAATTATGCACGATCGTTTTATTACTAATGGATCAATTTGACATTACTGCTTCTCGACGTCCCATCGAATGATCGAAGAGCAAAACGGATCATTGGATCGTGCTCGACTCGAATCGATGGACTTAAAAGAAGCATCTAGGATCGGTTTCCATGAATAAAAGAGGAGAAAGCTATGTAGCTCTGAATTGATATGCCAGGTATAAAGATTCAACAACGAAATTTCCCTCGCCTTCATTTTATCGATTTTTCTTTCTTGCCCGTTCTTAAGGATGCGAATATAATCTCGAGAATTATTGTTCAGACTGAAAATTACTCTCAATACTGGTGAAAAATAAACTTTGGAAAGTTCAACGAATATATATGCTTTTAAGAGCATGAATATATTCGAGTTTCTCGAGAATTACTTCTTATTAGTGAATGCTACGTTGAGAATGAAAGGATACAAATAATATATTTCATTAAGATAAAAAACTCTCCGAAATTTTTTATTCCCTAGAATAATAAGGAAGAGTACGAATATCGAATTGAGAGTAAAATTACTTTATTTCCAAATAGTGTTTCATTCAGGTTGAAAATTACTATCGATACAAAATTCCATTTGATATTTAATTCTTTAAAGATACCAAAAAAAAATAAATATTGTAAAAAAGAAAAATTGTCCAGCAACCAAATGAACGAAGGACAAATTCTCGAAATTTTCATTAACTCGATTTTTTCGAGGAATACTCTTCTCTCTTCTTGATTTGACAAGCTCTCAATAATTCAGAAAATTGTACATTTCTTAAATCACGGCCATATCATAACAGATTATATATATGTATATATATAAATTTGTAGTACATATTTCTATCTTGATCTTCTGCCTGGAAAAATATGGAGTCGGCTTATCTGTCAAAAGTATCTGATCTATTCGATTTAGTTCCTATTTTCTCGTCAGCGCCTTGAGAGAACAACATCATTCCTCCCGTCTTCGGATTGAGGAGGAAAGTGCTTGAACAAACATTGAGGGAAAGACCGAAACAAGGTCGAAAGAGCGTAAACGGAACAGCACAGTCAGCAGTTTCTTGAGGAAAACAGTTCTCCCTCTAATACAGAATTCATCAAACTTCCTGAGTAAACGATTAACGTTAAGGATACAATGTAATTGAGAAACATTTGACTTTTACGTCAGATCTTAACACACAGATTTGTTCTTATTTATTATTGTAGGATACATTAAGATAAAAAAATTCTGGATATCGATCGGAGAATCTTTCTTTCTTTTCGTATTTTAATTTTCTAATTTTATTACTAATTTATTACTAATTCGAAATGGAACAGATAGTATTAGTTCAGCAGCTAATAAGATGTAGGATATATCTAGTTTAATTTTTCTTCTATCTAATTATAATATAACATATAATTAGTAGCTTAAATACATCGTAAAAAATACGATAATTAGAAAAAAAACTGTTTCAAAACAAAAATCTACATTAAAACTTAAATTTTTTTTAAAATAAATTTCCATTCGATCGAAAATGTATAACCAATGCTGTATCTACTTGGCATTGTAAATAATTACGCAAAAAGGAATAAGGGATTGTCTTGAGAACTTCTTTAATTTTTAGAAAATTCTTTCATTCTATTAAAAACAAAATTTTCAATTAATACCGTACCTATTTAGTATATTGTAAACCAAAAAAAAAAAAAAATTAAGAGAGAATGGTTACGCATAGAGGAATGCAATTGAATCGGAAGGAGAAGCAAAAGCTTCGATTCGAGGGAAAGAAGCGTGCGGCCATCCGCATGGAGTTTACGTTAAAAGCCACGTGGAAACCACGGCTGTGAATAGCCGATACTTTTACGCGTGAAAGCCTACGCTCTCTCAAGTTAACTTTTATCAGGGCATCCAAAACTCCTTTTTTTTTTACCCCTTGGACACTTCTTTCCATGGTCTTCGTCCACGTTGCGACACGAGGTCGGATTCTCCGCGAAAATTACGTCTTGGATCGTTGTATTTAAGCTTGCGTTGCACAGTGTGCCACGTAACCACTGCGCGCTTGTCTCAAGCACGGGCCAAGAGTTCTTGAAATGCTGTGCAAACGACGTCGGCTCAGCAATGAACACGTTCCACAGATTTTCTAACGAGTTCCAACGATATCCATAATGGGACGATGCTATGCATCCTTGAAGAATAAGAACGAGTGGAATGTAGTTATTATTGGGGGGAATATTTATTTTTTATTTTTCACTTTTTCTTTTCATCAGGTTAGGTTAGATTAGACTTTTTTTAAGAATGCTATGCATTCTTGAGGAATAAGAACGAGTGGAATATATTATTATTATTATTATTGAGAGTATTTCTTTCTATTTTTTTGTATTATATAGGTTAAATTAGATTTATGGCGGAAAGAAAAGATAAGAGTATTTTTATTGATTTCATGGAAGTTTTGAAAAATGAATAAATTTCACGTATATTGAAAAATTTGATTTTAATGAAAATTTACGTGTATCTGGAGGATAATGGTGTTATATGCTTTTAAGCATTTGTGGAATTCAGAGGAAGGCCAAAGTTCAGGCGTTGATCGAGCTCGAGCAATCTTGAATGAGGAAAACTTTATTCTAATCTCTTTTTACAGATATGAATATAACCTTTCTTTCTTTCAAAAAAACTGCTTTTTTTAATTCAACTAGATAAAAGTGTTGATACAGTGATTTATTTTGAGATAGAAAATTTGTTTTACTTGAAATCGATTCTCTTAAATTTTATCAAAAATCATATAATAGGATAATTAGGATTAAAAAAGTATTAGAATCTAATTTCTATCTTGTATCATTTAGAAAATTATGGAACTTTAAGGTTAGGTTTCATTCTTTCCAAGTAATATTCGATTAATGAAAAAAATATAATCCATAATGGATAATACATATTCAATACAAAGTGTTTCATAAAACAGAATTAAACTAGAATATTTTCTAAAATAACAATTTTTTTTTTAATCTTTGCTAATTCGTTGAATACAGAATACAGAATATATTATACATAAGTATATTCATTACACGATAATTTTAAATGTCAGCAATCATTTATAACTGTCTATAACATCGCACAAATTTTATAAATAGTTCTATATTTTATTCTGCATTATATTTACATTATTCAATAACAAAAAGAAAAGAAAAACTCTCTTGCTCGCTCAATATTTTAGTCTTCGATTTTAAATTCGAATTCAATTGGATCGATGAATTAGTTTATTTTCTGAAAAAAATATTAGAAATTTTTTTTTTATTCTTTGTGATAATTTTCTTCTTAAATATCATCGAAATCATTACGATCAATATTCTGAAAAAATTCAATATTCTTGTGATCTACGATGAACAATTTGCTTGCCCTCCAGTTTTCTCCACGTGCAGACCATTACTAACTCCGAATACGTGCTTATCCTTGAACGTTTCGCAGCTTAATTTGGCCTGTAACCACGAAACGAATCACGCGAATCTTAAGCAACATCGATATTGTCAATATTGATAAATATGAATAATATTATTGATGCAGTCTTGATATCGATATTAGAAGAAGATTAAAAAATGTTAAAGATATTATTAACCTGTACAATTCCTTTTAGATATTACAGAAAATGTAATGTGTTAAAAATCATGTTCATTTTCGCACGAATATTTTTAGAAAGCGTCAATTTTCTTGACGAGCGGAAAATTATTTAAAATATTGTACATTGTTATTTTATATAAATACCCTGAATACCTTATTTTAAAAATGATTTTAATAAGAGAATAACACTTATTCACTAATTGTAAAGTTATTTTTTACAACCGAAACAATCGTTTTGCCTTTTTTAAATTTAAAAAATTTATTTACTCTCACTAATTTTCAAACAGATTTCTTTATTCAACTTCTCGATATAAAATTTGCTTTCGAATGTTTAATCTTTCACCGTAAATTGCAATGGCGACAATTCAATTTCATTACGATAAATGATACTCTGCAATTAAACTTTTGAAAACGAAAGGGAGAACATATATTACAAAGGAGCCATAATCAAATCTATCGTGACGAAATTGAATGATGAATTTCACGACTGATTTCTTTCTACCATAAATGCCTCGATTATCGAATGTAATTGTTGGTAATATATCGGAGAAAAAAAAAAAAAATTCGAGATCGAAAGAAAATTGCTTCGATCAGTAATAATACCGTGTAAACGCGTAGACTCATTCGCTGTATATCATAGTCAAATCGTGGTTATAAATTATTCGTGCACGGATGAAGATAAATTAAAATGTTTCCAACTATCGCTTAGAGAGGAACGTTTGTCTTATAGAGTAATATCATCGTGTCATAAAAGCTTCGGTTCGAGCGATAAGTTGGGGTTGAAAGTAGTTATCCGTCCGTTGCTTCGAAGACAAGCTCGAAAACTTGCACCACTTGAGAATGTCGATAAGGCAACGTCGAGGAGAGCTTTCCGCTTTGCCCTTACCGTCACTTTAATAACCGTTTAAAATTCTCTTTGCGCTGTTTAATACAAAAAAATAAAAATAAAAATAAAAATTTCATCGAAATGCTATTGCATTCGAGTATAGGATCAGTATTCAGTAAATTTAATTTTTACTTCAATTTTTTCTTTTTTTTTTTTTTTTCTTTTATAATATTACGCTTCTTAAGTATGGATATATAAACTGTTTTCTTTTTTAATTGTAAGTTATAATTCTTGATTATTATTTTTAATTATAGGCTAGGATTTGTAATAGTTATTTAAAAAAAAAAGTTAATATACATAATTCTTAAAATGAGTTCTTTTATAATTTTATAAAAAAAGTATTAGATTGTTGCAGATGAATTTTTCAACATGCAACAAATATTAATTTTTTTATTATTTTATATATCTTTTTATACATAATAATTTCCATAATGTTCTTTGGTTTTTGACTGTTATTCAAAAAATTAAATTACTCAGTTTAATAAAAGATATTATTAGATACGTAATGATAATAATATCGACGAAATTATAAAATAAAATTCTTACTGAACATCCTATGATATAATTGCATAACCTCGGTAGTTGAAAGCTTCAATTTTTGAACTTGAATAAATAGAAAGCACGTGGTTCGCTCGTGGCCCGAAAGACGCTTGCCGATGAACGATATTGGAACACATTTTCTTTTCTCTCTCTCTCTCTCTCTCTCTTACGATGAAAACGATGTTTTGAGCTCGTAATTGAATGCTAATATATTACATATCGTGATAGAAAATACACAGTACAACGGAATCCATGATAGAATGTTCACATAAAACTTCCATTGTATTTCTATCTCTTGTTTAAATTCGATCTATTACGTGCAAGGCACATTTTTGATTAATTTGCGAAAATTAATTCAGTTACAATTATATTTATCACTGAATTACAATCAATCCAAACTTCGATTACCATCAATTTTTTCCATATTTCACGGATTCTACATATCAATTACCTAATTCCATTTCATTATAATGTCAACGACATTATCAAAATCAACCGAAATCATCCTCCTCCAACTCCCAACCTCGACTCAATATTCAACACTCCCTATATAAAATCCCTTATAAATCCCTCGAATCGTTGGATACGAGGAATAGGGACGTAATTTCCCAAGAAAAAGGGAAAAAAGAGCGAGCAAAAAGCAAGAGTAGTCGTTGCGCTTTCGTACTCGCGAGCGGCGACGACGAAACCACCCTGTATCGACCCAGCAACGCCCACCCAAACACCGACCCCCCACCATGGATGACCCCCTCCCTCCCCCAAAAATTTCCCGACCCGTTGCATCGTCGCGTCCCTTTCTTACTCCCCCCACTCCTCGGCCACGGTTTCGCGGCCGAGTCTGTTTCGCTCGACCCAAATTCGATCGACCGCGGGAGAAGAAGGGATCCTTCTCTCTCTTTCTCCCCCCACCCTCTCTCTTTGTCACCCGATTGCGAATTTTCGACCTGAATGATCGATGGGGCCCGACGCAACAACGAACAGGAAAGGCACAATAAGGCGGTTTCGCGTTTGTCGGCTTTATTTCCGTTGATGGACGCGATAAACCGATCGTGCGTTGAACGATTGGGGATCGAATTCGATGCATTCGACGAGCCAAGGTCCAAGGTCGTAGAAGAAATGTAGTTTTTTTTTTTTTTTTTTTTTTGAAAGGAAATATTGTATTCGTGTGTTTGTACTTTAAAGGGGGAAATTAAAATTAAAATTTGTGACTGGGAGGCGAGAATTTCGGGAATTTTGGGTTGGTTAACTGCGATGAAAAGTTGGTAATAGTTGTTGCAAGTGTGATAAATTTAGAATTTCGATGTGGATTGTACTTTTTAAGAAAAAGATTGTGACGATATATATACTGTCATTTGAAATTATAGTATATTTGTAATGTAAGTGGAAGATTAATTACTACTATATGCATTCGATGATTCGAATAATAAATTAATTTTTAATTTCGATTTTTATTGGAATTTTATCCATCTCTGGTTTGGAAATTTTAACGTTATTTAGATATTATTATAAAATAGGTGATGATTTTTAATTTTTATTATTGATGAATAATTAATAAGAAGAACATGTTATATTGTCCATTAGTTTATTAAGCTAACAGTAGTTTAATAATAAAAACACGATTTTTAGAGAGATAATTAAATTCCAGTCTTTATAAGAACGTGATATTAATTGAAAGTCTTATTTATAAGACTCTAGCTGTAGAAAGCACAAACAGACGACAATAATTTTTCATTCAATTTTCTTTTCTGCAAATTAAACTAATTAATAATAATTTAAATTTTGATGATTCTCCATAAAAAAAAAATTGATTCTTTCAATGATATAAATCGAAAATACCTCGAGTATTTTCCAAACAAAACTAAAACAAAATCATTTTGGAAAAATAAAAGATGTTTGGAACACAACAGATGAAAACTTAAATAAAATATATAAAATTTTATACAAATGATAAAATGTCATGTATGAAAAGATTTTTAAAAGATCTTTTAGAAAAGGATGAATATAATCCAATATAGAAACATTTGGAACAATCTGTATAAGTTAAATAAACACTGGGATATGACAGTGCAGATTTTCGTGTGTTTTATCCAACTACCCTCGAATCACGAATAATAAAGCAGAAAATACGTCGCCCGGTTTTCAAAGCGAGATAGCAAATAAAAAAGGGGTGTAGGTCGTGAAATGAATACGCTGTAAACAGGATGCCGTGGTCGCATTTCGCTGAAAATAACCTTCCTCCGTTGGCAAGGGTTGGCTGGTTCGCGCCTCTGCCTTTCAACTTTTAAGGACGCAGGATTCGTTTCCACCAATTTTCATTCGACTCATCGAATTCAAGAATATGTCGTAAATGTATCTACGCGTGAAAAGGATGGGGAAAAAGTTGTGTACGTGTAAAATACTGCTCCCTTTATATTATAACAAAGCGCGACATCTGAAAACACGGCTTAAATAGAACACGGAGCAAAAATTGGAACAACAACTCGTCCTATAACACGATATTCTTGTAACATGGTTTCTACGTTTAATCCTCGAATCATTTTTGATCTATGTCTGAATATCTAAATATCATTTGCATCAACATGTGATTTCATTAAACTAGAATTAATAAACATGGATGACTCTTATATAAAATGTTTCATTCATCATTATATTATTTTTATTAATATTTTCGATGTATTCATTTTTGTATTAGGTTTAACGTGATTTTGAACACGGAATAAATTAATGAGCTTGTTTTCGAGTTATTAAAACGTTTATTGAAGATGCAAAACAGTTTTACTTCGAATTATCTCTTGTAAAGATGAACAAACATAATATATCAAAAAAAAAAAAAAATTATTATTTACCTCGTCAAACAAGATCAAATAAAACACGTTTTTATTCAAATAAACACGTTTGCTTTCATATTATACATTCATTCAATAAAGAAATATTTCCTGATAATATCATCCTGTGATATTATTATCTTTCATATTTGAAATCTGTCAAAAAATACAAGACAATAAGCAAATGTATGTAATTATATTTCTTCTTCAGATCATGTGAAGTTATTTATTATAACCACTTATCTAACATTTATCTAAGTTTTATATGTAATTGTTTATTTCGTAAGATCTATTAAATTATTCCTTGATGGAGATACAAAAATATTTTGAATCGAGGATTATGGAATCCATTGATCCGAATGCATTAGTTGATTAATCCCTTGCAATTCTCTCTAAACTTTCGGTTCGATGTGTATGCAGATTCCGTGGTAACCAGCCCTCCTAGCCAGCTTTTTATCTCTCCTCTTGCTTTCTCTCTTTTTCTTCACGCTTGACCGTGTTAAAAAGAAAAATAACTCGTTTTCAACCATTCTTCCTTTTTTTCTTTTTTTCCAACAACAAATGTTCGTTGCTCGTTGAACGAAAAACAGGTTGGTATCTTTCTTCTTTTTTTGTTATCCCTGATGTAACTTGTTGGTAATTAGAGTCTGATTTATTAGGCAAAAAGAAAAAGAAAAAAATTATCTTCATCCCTGACCACCAGAGATTCGAGATTATCGAATGAATTCATCGACGCAGAGCCCTTGAAATTTTACTCTCGGATTATATTCTATATTGTGGATAAATCCGAATTATACGTTTTAATTATGATAGCACGTGAAATAAAGTTGCGTGAAAATCGCAGATGTGTTAAAAATACGCAACGATTGTGGATGCTTGTGCATTTATGAGAAAATTTGTATGCATAAGAATGTATAAATGAATGTGCGTATTATTTATAAAAAGAGAGAAAATATCTAAAATAATATAGAATAAATGATGTGACAGGAAAGAACAATGCAATTAAAGCAGAAGAATTTTGGAGAATTAATGGTGATTTATGTTTTGAGTACAATTTCATTTTGTCGAAAATTAAGAAGGGATTTGATTGTATAACGAATTATACATTTCAAGGAGTACCTATTTATATATAGAATTTTTTCAGATTTTTTGAGAGTTTAAAATAGGGATTTTGTATTTTCACTAGTCTCCTTATTTACGGTGTAAAATAAATTCAAATTTCAATTTATACAAACATTTAACAAGAGATAATGTAGACAAGATTTGGTCAATTTTTAAAGAAACTTATAGTGGAAGGAAGAATAACCGATATCTGTGTTTAATTCGAGACATCACTGAAATAAGAAAGAGGATCGATCCGATCCCCTTATTAAAGATAAAACAATGCCCTCGACATTTCGGGAATATTCGCAAATATCTTTTATTAAATCCATTTCCTTACGAATACACATTCATGTTGCCACACTTTGTCGTTTCAAAAGAATCGAGATTTTTCTCCACAATCGTGTTCCATATGCAGAATGCTAATATATTCGTTTGGTAGTAACAAAATAAATTTTAACGATAAAAGTTGGTATACAAAAATGATTGAAATTGAAAATTGTCGGTATTTATTAGATATATAAGTAATTTAAGTTTACATTGAATGAGAACGGTATGACGAAGACAGAAGTTTCTCGCTTTCCCTCACTTTGTTTTATCTAATTACAGAAACTTAAATTGCTAATTTTAATGTAAATTATATATTTTCATATTGCAGATACTTTGCGTGTTTTATATAAGCAATACAAGAGTTATATTTATAAAAAATTTAAAAAGTGATATTTCAAAATAAGACATTTATAACATCATATTTGTATTTTTAATTAAAAATCGACTAAAATATCAATTATCGCGTAACTTACCTCGAGATTCGAAAAGCGTATTAAAATTAGGAAAACTTTGAACCGCTGTAACACCGAAAATAATAACTTCTGGGTAACAAGCGAGGAATCATTGAAAGCACAGAACATTGTCCTTTAAAACATTTTTTCATTTATCCTAATACAATTTCTAGTTCTTGAGATATCGTCGTGTAAAGAAAAGATAATTTTTAATCGTTTATTCGGTTCTCTTGCTCGCATCTTGTCTCTTTGGTACTGACCTGTACCAAACTTCAGACAAGTGACAAGTGCAATTCCTGGAAAAACATAGTACATATTTCCAGAAAAATATGTAGGTCACGGATTTATTCGTAATCTCTGCATTATTTGAAATACCATGGATATTTTAAGTTTAAAAAGTAATTTCGATGGCATGCTTTCTTTTATTTTCTAAGTTTTGATGACATATACGATATATTTTCTATTATAATATTATATTATTTCAACTTAAAAAACCTTGATCGACATCACATTTTTGTATATCAACTTTTACAATTCTATTATAATATACTATTCACCAAGAAAAAAGTTCGCCTCAAAAGAGTGAAAAATTTCTCTCGAAACGAAAAAAAAAAAAAAATTTGGATGACAAATCTCGTCTTGATTTCCCTGAGTTAGAGAAATGTTCGCGAAATGTCTTAAAAATAGGATCGAATAGAACGATCCAATTGGAATCGGTCGTCATGCGTCATCGAAGCCGGCAGATCACGACCCACGCAATAACTCTCCCGCTCTCAGTTCCAATCCAAGCCACCCCCTCATGACGAATTATAAAACCGCCCACACACCATCCGTAGGGGCATGTTTACGATTTTTCGTCGCACAATTGCATCACAGTGGAAATCGGCGAATCTCGTTGACGATAAAGCATCGATCGAAGAAATATTCCGACACGATAAATATTGTCGTTGGTCGGTTTCCATACCGTGTGAAACGTAGCAATATTTGCCAATGCGCAGGGTATAATATTCGTGTCAATGGACTGAAACGCAGTATCGCCATTGCCATGCGGTGATAAATGTTTGCAATGCTCGCGAACGTTACAGATATACGATCCAATTATGAAGAAAGATATTTAACCGTGTTTAACTTGTTAATAATATCGTGGCGTGAAAAAAAATAAAATTGGAATTTTTTATAGAAAATAAAAAAATGTATTTCTTTTATTAAAACAACTCTAGAATAATGAGATGAAGTAACACTTTTTGCATTTTTTTATAGAAATATTTTTATATTTAAAAATACGTGAACGAATTTCACGAAATTAAATATAAAAGGTTAACTTCAAATCAAATGTAAAACGAATGGTTAACGATCAAAATAATTTAATATCAATTAAAGGTCTTTGTTTATTTATACTATTCGATTCAATTCATTTATGAGCAGTTATATAAACAGACGTGTATTTCGAATTATGTGTTAATTTAATAAAATATGTTTTTTTAACTTCAAGTATTTAATTATTTTATTGCGATTGCATAACAAATTCTGTAACAAATAGCGGTAACTATACGTGTACTGATAAAAAAAAGTTACAAAACACGTGCTACCTTTAGAAAATATAAGTGTACATCAAAATAAGAACGATAATAACTATATTATAAAATATTCTTACAACTCATTAATGACACGTGTTTCAATTGTTTGTTCAAGTTCGGCGATTCGCTGACAGCACATACCCAACACTATCGCCATAACGCGGTACGCGCTCTGTGATTTGCCAATATTTTTCATTAATAACTCGTTAACAAAACCGAAATAAAAATTAGCGCAAAGAAAAAAGTTACTAAAATCGTCCACCAGTTAAATCTTGATCGATTTCGGGGACACTTTGTATAAAAATGATATTATCGAGCAGTTGAATTTAGTCGCCAATAGAATTATTCTATTCATCGCGGTATTCATTGGCAACAAAATCACTCTGCGATATTCAATATTTTACAGTATTTCAACCGATATCACATTATAAAATTTAGGACAGGGGAAAGTTGCTAATATCAATATCAATTCACAAAGTATTGCCAAGAGATTTTTCTTTAAATGAGAACAATGAGAAATAATATCTATTTTCATATCATCAATCATTTCGCGGTAATTTATCTATTTGATATACTATATTTTCTAAAAATATTCAAAAAGTACGATTTACGCAATTGGTATCCTAAATCGTACCTCATTTATTTATTTACTTATTTATTTCATTTAGCATGCATAGATTTTGGTCTTTTTATTTTTTTTTTTTTCTTTGGTATACAAATTTTATGGAACCATCATATCTTTTATATAATCTTCGTTACTAATAGTACGATTTAGGAAAACCTAACTTAATTCAACTTAGCTTAACTTACCTAAAAAAAAAAAAAAAAAAAAAAATTGATTGTAAGGAGATCATAATGAACCGCATTTTACAATGTTAATAATCATTATACACAATCGATAAAAATTGCACATCAGTCTTACCTTTCTTTCCCCCCTCAGTAAGTGTCCATTGAATTATAATTATCATTTAATTTAATCGTCTAATTCCTTCTTACATTTGGTATCACTAGTTATATACAGAGCTCTCCAGAGGGCACCACATCCGGCCACATAAAAGCAGAGATACGATTTAGAAGATCGGTACGCATTATGCAACTCTCCCCTGTTCGGTGAACTGGGATCAGATTACACGTACCGCATTCGAAATTTACGATCGGCCGAATTCGGTTATGTTCGCGGATTTTCGTAGGATCTCGATTGGGGAGGGGGAAAATGGATTTAAACGCTGGCGCGCGCTAAATGACCAGGAGTCGCAACAGCGGTGGTCGGTGGTGTGCTGGTGGTGGTGGTGGTAATGGTGGTTGTCGGCTTGGCCACGGAGGAACGCTTCATCGGAAGTCCTCTTCCTCCCTGGTTGCTCTTCCTCCAAGGCCACTGCAGAGTGCGGATCAAGGTGTTTCGGAAATCTTCCGAGAACAGGCAGTAAATGTAGAATGTGATCGAATAATTCGTTACCTCCAACAGATTGGCCAGGGCGCGAAACACCTGTAAGACGGGATCGAGATAAAAGTAATCGGTTTCTTAATGAATAGATTAGAAGGCATTATGAACAGATTTGTTATCTTTAACTGAAGAAGTTTTAAGAGTTGCTCCAATAATTATTAAGTGATTAATGATATTCTATTTATTTTATTTTGTTTCTTCTAGCAATTTTACTTTGTGGATTAATTTTATATTATAATTTTATTTCATAATCGTATTTTGCGTCTTAATAAAAAATAATAATCATAAGAGCATAATATAAGTATTTTGAAAAATTAAATAAATGTTGGATAGAATATTTCAATTAAGAAGGGGAGAATGATACTTGAGATAATTACCTGGTAAGGATAGTGACTGAGATTGCTTTCCCTCAATGTAACATTGAGAATTACCATAGGGCTAACGCAGACGAGGAACAAGATACTGGTACTCCCTAAAAGAAGCACGAGCCTTTTTTCTTCCGCGAACGTTCTCGAATCTTCATCGTTGCTCGTCGTCCTGGACAGTGTCATCCGTCGACGACGTTCGCAGGATCGTCGATAGACCACCATTATTCGAAGATTGAAACCAGCCAAAAGTATCGTCGGTGCTACTTTGAAAACGATTTCCAATACCACTTTGTACACCTACGTAGAAAAAGAGTCGAAAATTTTTAAATTCTGAAAGAAATTGAGGATCTCATGGAAGAGTGATAGATTCATTTATATTCAAATTAATACATTCAATATATATATATATATATTATATCATTGTAATATAACTACACACGTAATAAGTCAAAAAATGAATCTGCCTCATCTTTCTCCAAGATTTTCAATTCGAAATAACATTGATTTGGTTTTGATTACTTGATAAAACAACGAGTCGAGATAGAAGTGATTCTCCCTCTTCTGATAAATAATAGGTTCACCAAGCGCTGGGAGGCAAGTCGCTACTTCTTCCCGGAACACATTTGGCAGATAAACTAGGAACGTGGCGAGGGGAATAAGCGCCACGGTTAAATGCGGAGGGCCACAGAGTGGACGAGTGTGCTGTCCAGGCCGACAAACGCTAACGTAACGTTCCACTGTCAAAGCTAGCAGCATCATAACTCCAACTCCTGGAAAAAGTATTCTTTCTGTATATATATTCTTGTATAATATAATTCTTCCATTAGAAGTTTACTGATATTTAATAATTTTTTCTCTTTTTTGATGTAGTAGAAGCTCTGTGTATTTCTAATCTTACATTCAATACTCGTGATTTATATGCACTTGAAAAATTTATTTTAAAATATGCATATATATATATACACTTATATAATAATTAAAATAATTAAGTTACAAGTGCAACTTTGTTTAATAAAATATCATTATACAGGTTAAATCAGATCAAACTATCATATTCTACTATAAGGATGAAAAAGTATCATAAGTACTTTTCCTTGTAAAGTCGAATTTGATTCATTGTCATTAGAAAGAGGTATATTTCTTTGAATTTAGTTGTACATAAGTAAAAAGTATTTTATCTTTTTATTATCAAGAAACATTGAGAGTCATAGGATGTGCTATCCAGAAGCACATATGTAAACATGTACATAGTAAGATTTAGTATTATCAGATAACTGCAAAACTTTTTGAATCCTTCACTTATTCTAGTCTATGTCTAGTCTATTCTATTGTCTATGATTGGAAAGAAGAAAATAAAATTGAAAAAATTTAATTAATGGAATATTTCAAAAACTGTCTTACCCAAACAACCATTCCCCAAGAAGAGCTCGAGGTGAGTGTGATAGAAAGCTTGTATCCAACTGCTCCATCTGCCTGTCTCTTTATGGATAAGAACCCTCATGTCAAAAGGGATACAGAAAAGAAGCGCGAGCAGCGCTGCTGCCGAGTAACCTGCAAGAGAATTATTTTTTTATTAACTAAAATTTTCATAAAACAAGATATGAACATAAAATGTCACATAACCTACATATAGATATAGTTACTTTAATATCCAACACATTTTATGTTCAATATTAAATTACTTGTGCTTTTATCGCATAACGCGAGTAAAAGTTTAGTAAATTTTATTAATTTTTCACAGAATTTCGATATTCACATTATTAGATAAAAAATATTTGACTTTGAAATAAATATTGATATTCAAATCTTCGTGGAAATTATTTTTCTCGTTGAAAAGTCCAATTTGCGGAAAAATAAAATATTAATCGTGGATCTGATGCCGATATCGAGACGATCCAAGAAGAAATAAATGGCGGGTATTTCATATATGAAAAATTCATCATCACAGAAATGATTTATTCGTTAAAAAAAAAAGTTAATAATAAACATCCCACATTTTAACAAAATTAATTTTATAAAAATTTTTAGAAACACTACAATATTAAAAGACAGAAACATTATGATATTACGAAAAATACAATAATTTTTAAACTGTTTAACGAAAACTTATCGCTATCGAATTCCAATAAGGACTAATTTGCTCGAATTTGCAGCGATTTCTATTCACTTCGATTTCAAACCACGTGGCGCTGTAGTCGAAATTGAGTTTCTCACTCTTTCTTTAAGCAGGCTATCCTACTTATACGAATGATCGAGTTATGTCCCCTCAAAATCAGACCATCTTCATAAAAAAATTGTTTATTTTTCTTATACAATCAGCTCTCTTATAACACGGTTATTTGTAACAAAATTATGATACAAAAAAAATGTCAATCAAAACAGTAAATAGAAACACTCGTAATATATGAATCTTGTTTAACAAATATTTCAATTGATGATAGAATTTCATAGATTTTTTTATATTTTATAAATCTGAGAATAATTTTCAATTTTTGATATTTCTAAAGGTAGTATTTTCATCGAATTTCGTCTATAGGATGATTGCACGGTTGACCTTTTATACAGAGACGTGACTTTAAAGTCAGTTTCTACTGAACTTTACTAGTACATACAAAGTTTAAATTTATGTTAAACTTCTTTTAGATGTTTTGTCCATCTAGACTGGACTGCAGCTACAACTTTATTGGCATCATAAGGTATCGTATTGTGTCTTAGTTTTAGGTAGATCATAAAATAGATACTTGAATTAAGTTTATTACTTGCAAGTTTCTTATTTGGAACGAAAAATAAAACTTTCGATTCTTCTCCTCGCTTATCAAATAAAAAAAAATTATTTTATCGATTGTTTATTCAAATTTTTAGGTTGTAAATTGTTTAGTTCACAATTGATCGTATATTCTTCAGTTTTATACTTTTAGAAAATAAATTCTTTCAAGTTTGTTTCACATCTAGCTTAAGTCAGAATTTAATCTTGGAAAAAGTTGAACGAATAAAAAGAATTTTAATATAAATAATTATACAAATTTATTTAAAGATAAAATTTAGTTTTCAATTTTTTTTTTTTTTTTACAAACTTCTTGAATTACTTCGGTTATGGTTACATTAATATTTGTGCGTATAAAGTGTTAATATATTCATAAGATATCTTTGGAGACCAAAATAAATATAAAAGTTGGTATATAAAAATGGTTTATTTATTAAATTGTAAATAATTTAAGTTTTAGTTAGATGAAAAGAGATGGAGACAAAGCGCGAAGAGAGATGTGACAAAGATAGAGTTATTTCACTCTATCTCGTTTCGTCTAATATGCTCAACTTCAATTATAACTTGGTAAATAAGTTTCAATCAATATTTTATTTGTTTTAATCTTTAGAATTGATCTTTGAAGATGTATTCATGAATAGATTAACACTCTATGTATTATTCATTATATTATATTGGATTATGGATTTTTTATTGTTTTATTCAATATCATATATTGAAAAACTTTTAAATTATTTCAAATTAATAAATATCGATGCAAAAAAATCTTTTGAAAACGTTTGTTTTTGTCCAAATATCTCAGATTCAAAAGATAATCGAATATTAGTATTTAATCAATGTTTGTAGTACAGATCAATCATTTGATCAACCGAGGAGTATAAGTTAATAACTTTATTGGACAAATATACTTATCTGTGAAATACTTATCATTTGCATACTTACTTATTTGCAGTTGTTATTTTATAAATTTTATAAATTTTATAAATTATTTTTTTAACAATTTTCTTAATTCTAAAGATATTTATCTTTTGTATATTTATCTCTTATAATAAGAGTTATATGTAGAAAATCTTAGACAAATAGACATAGATAAAATAAATAATAGGGAAAAGAATAGAAATTAAGTAAGAATTATCCTATTAGCATAAGTCTATATTAGATATAAGAGAAGATCAATCGTGCAATATATTTTTATGATGCAAATTCGTGAATAAAGATTATATTTCTTTTAAAGCAAGGTAAGATAAATAACCAGACTAAGAAAAATTGAAAACTAACGCCATCTTTTAAGTGTCAATAACATTTTTCTTCCAAAGAATTCAAGAGATGGCGTTGATAGCCAATTCTTACACTATCTCTATCTTTCTTCTATTATTTGTTTTCCTTGTCTATATGTTTCATTTACGGCACTCTAGAGATGGCGCTGATTGTCTAATTTTTATTATTTCTATCCTTCTTCCACTATTTGTTCTCCTTGTCTATACTCGTTCTTGGCGCGTAATTACAAACAAGATATATTAATTAAACTTTTATTCAAAAATAAATTATAAATAAAAATCTAATAAAATGCACAAATAAATTATAAATAATTTGCGTAACAATATTTTAAAATAATAATATCAAAATAAAATAAAATTTTAGTTTTAATCCTAACTTTTTTTGTAATTAAAAAAATATTTTTTACAAATATGTTTCACTATTTCAACTACTTGTTTCATAATAGTTTATATAAATATAATCATATATAAAATGCAATACGTATTTTATACAGGTTTTCAAGATATTCCATTTAATTTCACTTTCAACGTTCACTAACATTGCAATCTCATTCTGAACCGAATCTATAACGTTGAAAATGACACTAAAATGTAAAAAAATTCTAGTTCCTCCAAGATAAGAGACGAAAAAATAAATTGAATGTTAGGTCTATTTTGTACTTCGTATATGTGTGATAGTATAATATAATAGAATCGCAGTACGAACACGTGAAAAATTTACGGTGCTTTAGAATGCTGACCAACCATGTAAGCAAATTAAACGATGTTTTTTCACCTCCCCACGCATAATTCTCTGTGAATAATATTCCAACGTGGTTACGTATATTGTAAAGAATTTTTGCAAAGTGGTCGTTAATACAGCAAGAATGTTGATAATGCATAGAATCTCAGTCGTCGAGCTGATGTCACAGACAGGGTAGAGAATAAACGTGATATGCTTTTTCATGTTACAAGTATTTAAATGAGGTTTTCGGGAAAATATTTTCGAAATTCCTAAAAAAAAATTCGCAATTTTCACCTCCTCTCGGATTATATTTCCCTGATACAAAATCGAAATTTTGGGAGCAAAAATTTTTATTCACATTTTTTATTGGAAAAGACATAGCATGTGAAATTTTTCTGAAATTTAATATACTTGCTCGTTTTATATTTATTCTGCCAAGATTGTCAAGAATCAATCGATTGAACATGGAAAAAGGAAAGAATCGGATGGAAAGTGAAAGACAAAGAAGTTCCTAAGTTTGATCGGTCTTTCAAAAGAACGAGGACGAAGTTTCTCGTGACAGGAAGCGAAATTTTCAGGCTATGAAAATAAAAGAACAGATCGCAAGGATGTTACCTAGAAAACAGAATCGAGTGTTAGAATACAGAAAACATTCATTCAGTTTTACAATGAAAGAAAGAAAGAAAGAAAGAAAATTTTCTCTCAAAATTCCAAAAATGGAAATCCAAACAATACTGAAGTGAACATCTTCTTTTATAATTCATTTTGTCAATTTGATTTTATATTTATTCACACGTATTTACTGTATATATTGACAGCAATAATCTGAGCTATTTTTTAAAAAAATAAGAAAGTTTGCCTGATCCTTCGACTTTTTATCCTTGATACGATGACGAGCTTCGAATGTGATCAAACTCGAATTTGATTAGCCGAGGAGAGAACTCGAAAAGCAACAGAAGGAAGAGCAAAGTATGAAAGTTAAAAAAAATACATGGATAATAATTAACGACATGGAGAATTCCAGCTAAATTAAGCATAACTAATCGCTAGTGTTATCGAGAATTTTTATGCAAATATATATTTTTATACAGTGAAGTATCTTTCGAGGAAAGAGTGACTACGAATAAGAAAGTTCTTACGAAGTTATTATTCTTACGAAGACATATTATGCATTATTAATAATTCTTCTATAAATATCTAACTTGGAGTTAAAGATTACATAAAGTCAACTTTAATTTTTTAAACTATAAAATTTGCACTAAATCTACTTAAAAAAATTAAAATCGAATGTTCGATCAATGTTGAATTGAATATTTTGAAGTTTTCTGATTTTCGAATTCTGTTTCTCTGCTCCGGTCAGAGATGAAATCCTCGTCAGCAAAATCGAAGATTTTTAGCTTGGTTAAAATCAGAAAGTTTGTAAATGCAGAGAAGAAAGTGGAGAAAGCACGAGAGACGAAATAGACAAGGCGAAAAAGCTAAGTGAACACGAGAAAAAGGAGAGCGTTCGTTCTTCTCGTTATTCTAAGATACCGAGGACGAAACTTAAGATCGGGGCCACTGAATCTACTTAGCCACCGAGGAAAACGCAATGGCGTCTCCCGCTTTATCCTTTTCACTCTTCTCGCCACGTCCTTTCTTATCCTCTTCCCTCTCGATGTCATGCAAATTCCGCTTGATGCCCTAAATGAACATCCATTGCGTTCTGTTAAACCGAACTAGACCGTTTTAACGATCTTACCTACGTTTTTCTTTTTTTTTTCTCCATCTATCCGTCACTTTGATTTTCTCACTTTTATAAATCTACTGTATCGACGCGTCTCTCTGGATATTTTTAAAATAAAGTGAATATGATATTCTATTTTTAGACATGAATGTACACACAATAAGAACGTTCATTGCATTCTGTTAAAACAGTCTGGACCGCCTTAACGATCTTATCTACGTTCTCTCTCTCTCTCTCTTATAAATCTATTTTATCGACGCGTCTGTCTCAAATATTTCTAAAGCAAAGTTAATGAGAATATTAAGCGTGTATACGATCAAGATATAAATTTTCAATATGTTTAAATAAAATTAAGTAATATAGTCGGATAAGATAAGTAATATGGATCATTTTTCAAGTAGAATAGATTCTCAATTTTTTAAATAGCTTATCAATTATATGTTCGGACAGGATAAGTAGTACAAGTCAATCATATAAAAGGCAAGATAGATAGCCTTAATTATTGATGCGAGCACGTTGAAATAAATAAATGTTGGAAATCATACAATTTTCTATGTAAATAAAATTAATTTGCCAATCTTTTCAAAATCACAACTAATCTATGGATGTTCATGTATTTATAAAAAATTTACAGAATGTGATTATCATGATACTACGATTACATTGCGATATTTAAAAGAATAAAACAAATTTTATCTAAGGCATATTTAAACCATTAAAATCCATTTCCATCGATGAAATGAACATGATATGATTGGAAAAACAATCATAATGATGTAATTTATCATTTAGAAAATCGAATATTCGAAAAATTCATTATCAAGTGTTGAAAAAATATTTGATACGAGACGAGTAGTCGACGAATTTTGATCAATTTTTTTATATTCTCATTCATTTCGCACAATGACAGAACGTTACCACGAAACAACTGACCCACTTTATCACAAACTATCGCAATGGCCAAAATGGTCGGTGGAATCGTACATTCGACACGATTCACGAACAGAATCATACGACAAACTTTCGCCAACTTGATGGCCTCTTTATTGCAAAACACCATCGAAACTTATCTTATCTGTTGGGAACAGAAATAATTCGAAATGTTCTCCTAATCGATAGAAAAGAGGGGGAAAGAGAATCTGCAGTAAAGACTATCCTATCTCTGCCTAATTATGAGCCAAGAATCTTGAGATCCAAAAATTATTGGCTTCATTAACAAAATTTTAAAATCTTGTTTGTGCAATAATCCTACTATGAACAAATAATTAATAATTAATACGTGACGATAAAATCACACACGTTGATCGTGAATTTGGAAATAATTATATTCATTGTCAAGAAAATAAGAGCAAATAGTAGGGCTCTTTTATAAAATTTACCGACTCGGTCTTACTTTGCGTAGTACCCTCGAGACTTCCGGCCTCGTGCGAAACATTGCTTTTCTCTTAATAGAATGCTCGTTCCCATAACAAACTTCCATCGTCGACCGGTTTCGCTTTTCCGGACCACGTTCTCGCCGCAGGCGAAATTCTTCCGCCCTTCCGTTTCCTTTACCTTCCATAGTAATGTTGTCAAGATGCTCGAGGATGGTGCTCGTGAATGTCGCCTAAATTTTCTTTGCGTGAGAAGAGAGAGAGAGGATGATACACCGAGCATAGATTTATTATATTCTTTATGGGAAAATATTCGTTGGATGTTATTAAATGATCCTTTTGCAATGAAAAATATGAGGAAGTGATTATTGTTTCCATGTTGCATTTAAAACGATATATAATAAAATAGGATAAAATATTTTCCATTGATTTGTATTATTAATAATCGGAGGTCTTAAAGATTGTCAATTAAATCATACAACCACGAACGTTTTATTATTTTATTTCGTTTACTAATATTTAAAAAAAAAAAAAGAAACAGTGAAATGAATTCAATTATATTAAAGCAATCATTTGATTGAATATTCCAATTTTCGTTGTAAATAAATCATCTATGATGCAATGTCCAAAGTGTACAAATGTAAATTCGCCTTAACACATAAATCGTTCGAACAAACAAGGAAACAAACATTTATCGAGATAAACGATTTTGAATATAACTGATTATTTCGAGGCGGCGCCGATAAGCGTTTGAAAATTCAATTTTCCCCGATAAAGGGATTAATGGAATCCATTTATGATCGAGAATAAGGACGCATTATGATCGCTTTCTTATAATCAAAACAAAACAAAATGGGAACCTAGAATGAATATCTATCGGTAACGGTGTAATGCTCTGATATACCACTTGCCGCCATATTGAATTTCATTAAACGCAGTGGACCGATGGGAACGAGAATCGAGCAAGATGGAATGGTTGAACCTGAGAAGGATGTTTACCAATTTTCGCACTCGAACGGGCGCCGTATTTTCGTTTCGAAGGAGGCGATGGTTGGATTCGAAAGTTATCGATTCGAAAGATCTCTGCACACGTAAGGAAATCAAACTTTTTAAAGGTCCACCATTCCGTTTCCTTTTTATCTACAAATTTAATCCTTTGCATGTGGAATATCTATATAAATAAATTTTTGTTGTATAAAGTTGTATAAATTAATTTTTTTGTTTGAAGAAAATTAGAGATTTTTTTAAACTCTCAACACAACTTATGGGTAACATGTATAAACACACACATACACGTATACACGTTTTTTGAATAGTATGGAGAGAACGAGAACGTAACATTCATCAAATTTTATGGACAATCTTATCTTATAAAATAAAGAAAATAGACAAAATATTAATATTAACGTTTGAAATTAAGCAAAGAATATTGTAATGCAAATCATTTCATCAGGAGAAAAGGTGTAAGATTCGTATGAGATAAAAACCGAGGAAATCGATCGATGAACCGACCTTCAAACGGATATCAAGGCAGAAAGTTTGTCGAAGCAAGGATTTTTTGCCGGAATCGCAAGGACACGTACTCAATTTTCTGGAAGAATCTAATGGGATTCCAGAGAAGGAAAAACCGCAAAGTAGTGAGTGGAGAAGTATAGTTCAACTAGCTTAGCGCCCTTCGTTTCTCTCAGATTAGAAGACTTCTTGGAGTCTAGTTAATATAAGAATTCTCGAGAATTTTTTCGAGTTAACGAGAGTTTCATCCCTCCTTTTTTTTCTTCTTCTTCTTCTTCTTTTTATTAAAACATGCACCGATTCTGATTCTGATTCTGATTAATAGAGCTCGAATCAAATCAAAAAAATATGGAAAATTGTTTCGACGAGAGACAAGTAAGGGTGACTTGAAATTTCAAAATAATACCTCTAATCATTAGAAATTTGAAAAAAAAGAAACAAGATTATTTTGAATTTACGAGCACATCGTATCAAGACAGATAATTCAATAAATTATTGTAGCGTGATCTTTGTTCAAACGATTCGTTCGTGATTTAAGACGATAGAACATTTAACACACACATCATATCGATTTCAAATTTCATTTCACGAACGTTTCGATATCATCTCGAATATCGAATCCTCTCGACTACGTCACATATGGAGTCAAAATGTAAGAGGAAAATCGAAATCGTGAATTGCACGATTCCTATATTATTATCCAGGAGGTAGTATAATTTGCATAATCTGAAACCTGATCCAGTTTTTTTTTTTCTTCCCTTTTTTTTCCGATTCCCTTTCGATGGATGCGAAAGTTGCACGGGCGAACAACTTCTCCTCTACGCGTCCCGTGATCCACCTAATTCGATCCCCCCGTTTCGAAATACAGGTGTCCGCGCAAAATGAGAAAGGAATCAATTTAGGAGATCCTTTTGGAAATCAGACCGTGGAAAACGAAGCTGAAACGCGATTAACAATTTCTGATCGAAAAGGAATATAGAGATTTCGTGTGATCGCATACACGGAGAATCGTGATCTCCATTTTGTATTTTAAGTTTTTCTGATAAGTTATTTCTGTCGAGTCGTTTGAAATGTCGGTCGCGTGGAGGCCTCAAACTGCGTTTACATTAGGCAAACATTTTTGAACTTATATTTTGCAGTTACTTTTAATATTGTGTAACATTGATCGATCGATAATGATCTATGAATTGCGTTTTTAATTCATGAATATAGATATGTAGATTATGTTATTTTTTTCAAAGTGATTTTTACAAATTAATTTTAATATCTTAATCCTTTTATATCTAGGAATTTTAAAAATATTATCGTCCTGATTTCGTATTAATTGTATATTATATAGACAGATAAATAATTGGTAAAAACCTTTTTATCCTATATAAAAAGTAAAGATATCTCATTCCTTTTTAACGAATTACATATTTTACATGTCGATGCATTATTACATTACCTTCAAAAAGGATGTATTAAAGGATATAAGATTTTCCTCAATCAATTAGTTTAGAAGAGGTTAGAATTTTTGTTCTGCCCATGTATAGAACATTGGATACATGGATAGAATCAATTACGTAACCACTTTTTAGTATCGACGACAAAAAAAACCGTACCACAAGTTTAATATCAAAATGAATTTCGTGGAAGAAACATTGTCGTTGCTTTTTTTATTATATACTCTACTCACAAGTAGCAGTAGATCGATTACTTTTATCCTTTACCTTTGAAACTCTGATTTCAAATTACTTTTTAATCAATTTTTTGACCGTCCACAAACAATTACACATTCAACGTAATTTCAAAATAGTCCGTGTGAACGAAGCTTGAGCCGCTCATATTATTAAGTATACACTGACTTCCAATTAAAAATATTTCGTGTATTTTCAATCGATCGAAAGAAATTGGATTAAACATAAAATGTATTCAAAACATTGTGATGATTTGTTTAAGACGGATTAAATAAATTCGAATGGGATTCTGGTGGTGAGAATTCAATGGAATGTAGTTGACACGTGGTATAGATAAAGATTCATCGAAATCGTGCGTCACGTATCTTTGTCACACTCGAATATATATATATATATATACAGATATGTACACACCGTTTTATACGTATACGTCACATTGGACCATAGCTTTCGCCGTTTCCAAGCACGTCTCAAATTGCATTTCCTTACGCACAAATTCTTCCGCCCCAATACCCCAGGATTCGCAATATTTCCACGCTCAAAGGCACGTCCTTTTAGTTCGACCCCCATCCTGATCCTCGGTCACCCACAGCCTGTTCTACATCCTGTGCATATCGATAGATCGACCACCTAGTGGCTTCCTACTAGTGAGTTCCATCTCATTTGCCAACCATTTCCTCCCCTCCCTTCCCCTTCTGCCCTTTAACTGATTCGCATCGTTTAAAATTTACATGCGTGTAAACCACGCATATTTGCACACTGTGATTACAAGATCATTTAAAAAGCGGTTAATTGCAATTGCAAGATTTATAATAATAATATTTTTTATAATATATAATAATTTTATGATTGGAAAATTAAATTACACTTTTTTTTTATAGGTGTATGATTATAATGTTTCAAAAGCTCGATTAGAATTCGCAAAGAATTGTAATTCATCATTGGATATAATTGATTCAAAGAAATATATATGTATATTATAATAATTGTTTGATTTTTATTAACCATAATCAAGGATCGTCGATAAATACATAATCTTTACCAGAATTGGCAGAGTATAAATTAATATTAATTCGCTAATTTCATTTTCAGACAAATCAATTAACAAAGTTTAGTAGTCCCCTTAAGGGAATTAAGGACTGAACCAAACTTCAATATCATCTATATGTATATACCACCGAAAAGACGAGGAGGATATCGATCAAGGGATGAAAAGGAAAGAGAGAGAAAGAGAGAGAGAGAAAATTCATGAAAGGGTATGAAAAATGAATTCGAACGAGAGGAAAAAAGAAATGATAAATAGACCAAGGGGCGTTATAACCGTTTAGCGAGGGAAAAAGCAAAGATGATCACCCATTAACCGTTATCGAATCTTGGAAGCCAGGAGAAATCGAAGGATAGTGAATATAAATTATCAGAAGAACTGAAAGTAACAAAACGAGTACAAATTTTTGAGATTTTCTTTTTTTTTTCGAAATCTAAAGAGGATACTGTTAGATGCTTTTTTCTTAATTTCCTTCTTTTAAAGCAATCAAGAGGGGAAACTTGATGGAATTTTTTGCATCCGGAAGTGGAGCGCGGAAAATTCGCTCCCATATGGGTATCGATATCGCGTTTGATTGGTGCTTCTTCTTCTTCTTCTTCGATCGATTTCACTTGATTCGATCGAAACTCTGCGGTAATTTTCAAAAGAAGAAAGATAATTTCTCGATCTTGCGACGCGCAAGCAGAAAAGTTTCTTTCGCTTTCAAGATATTGGGATTCGAGTTTGATTATTTGAATACATTATTTCAATTCGATCTTGAAATATGTTTTCATGGATCGTAGTTTAAAACGACATAATATTTCGACCAATTATTTTATATCTCTTGCGTTATAACAATGCTTCTGAAATAATTTTTATTTTGGTCGATTTGTACGTGCAGTTTTGGAACGAAATTAAGAAAATAGTATTTGCTAATTCATTTGTTAATTCAACATCTTTGTGTTATATGGATATTTCTTGTTTACGTTTTTCTTGTTGAAATCATTGACTAAAGTTCCATATTCTTACAATATATATTCCTAATACCATAAATACCATTTTAATTTAAAAAGAAATCTTAATAAACACTTAGCATTAGAATATATATATTGGTAATCTAAAAAATCAAAATTTCAGAATAATGATCTTCAACATATTTTTCTGCAACATATTTCAAGATCATTAAAATCAGAGTTCTATTCCTCATTCTGTATAATTATTGCATGATAATTCGCGAATGTTTACTCGATTTTCCATAACACAAATTAATGATTCATCAACATCTAAGAATTGAAATGCAAATTTAGTTTGATTAGCTCTTCCAATAATTTGTTTTATTGATTGAAATTATTATATAAATGTGTCACATTTCTAACTATAGAATTCAGTATTCGAGCATCGAGTTGAGAGAACAAAGTAATAGAAACATAGTGATAGAAATTACCGAAATTGAATTGCCCTGTAATTTCCTCCTAATGTACCGACTTTGTCTCACCGGAAATGAGTGTGGGCCCGATACATCCGATACAACGACTAAGGGCAATCTTTCGGGAAATGGAAAAACATTTGAAATTAATTTTCGTTAAGATTTGCAAGAAGGCAACGATTTACAAGTATAATTGATATATATTTATTCGATTTTAAGGAGAGATGATTAACAGTTTATGAGATATTTAATTAAGATTAAAGATAGATTAAAAATTATCTTTGTAGAATTATTTAAATTTCATATGAAAAAGAATTTTAAAATTTATTTTTATATTTTAATAATTTCTTTTTTAATTATATTTAATTATTTTTAGTGTTGGATTTTTGTACTTGTACTTTTTATACTTGAAATCACAAAGCTATAATACATTTTTTTTTCTTTATATTCTGTAGTGGAATGTCTAAAATACTGTAGAGGAAAGATGTAGATAATTTATTATTGGCTTAAATTTCAATCAGATATTTTATAACATTAAATACCTCATAAACTATCAATTCATCTGTGCCCAAAACTTATCAGATTAAGTTAGATTAGATTAAATTCCATTAGTTTTCAAATAGATTAGATTTCATTAGGTTTCAAATCCATTAGATATCATTAGGATCAATTTTTTTAACATCTAACAAAGAAAAATTCACTAAGAAAACGATATTATACTTAGAGATCTTATTAGACATTTTGTTAAATAAATGTTAACAAGAAGCGTAACGACACAAATATTGCATACAACTGATAAGCTAAATATATACGCCAATTGCGAAACGAAAGTTTAATATAGTGTAGAGCTATTTCAGAATTATCCGCTAACCATGACGTTATTACTTTGGCCGAATGTCAAAACAATAAAATCACCGTTCCATTTGGCAAATCTCTCACCTCATTTCTTCTATCGATTATAAACAGTAAGAGTTACAATCTTTCCTTTAATTTCCTTTAACAGAATGCAAATTGTGGATTTTAACAGTTGTTTAGATGGTCCATCGTACCAAGATTAATATCACTTTCCTCTTCCAATATCGCTTAAACACGAAATAAAATTGTTTCAAGATTCCTGGTTTAGTAACGATCTCTCTCTTCCTCTCTTTTTTTTCTTCTCCTTTTAAGAGTTACAACCGCTTTGACGATAATTACGCTCCTTTTACAAATTATAATTTCTTGAAACGTTCATATAGATCCTGTAATTCTATTTCCTTTTCTGGTAATTATTTAGAAAAAGATGTACCATTCTTTGATCTTGGTCATTTTCTTAATATAATTTTTTAATTGTCAAAGATATCATTCTGAATAATGTTGTTCATTAATAAATTATTAATTAAAATTTTTCTTCGAAACGATCTACATTATTTATTTAATTAGATCAATTATGATAGTTTTAATCAGATTTATTGCTACAAAACAACTGATAGGTCATTAAGAAAAATAGTCGAAATCCAATGCAAGTCATTAAATGAATTTTTATTTAATTTTGATTTGAGATGAAATTAAACTTTGAATCAAATTTGAACACAAATCAATTGACGTCAAATAAAAACTTATTTAATTCCTAGCTTCGAGATTTTTTTGTTTAAATTAGGTTAATAACTTTTTAATCTTGATTAAAAAAATCAGAGATCTTTTTATATTTACTTTCCTCTTTTTTTGTTTTCTACTACTTACCCCTCATGTAGATGTAAGCGGTTCCTCGCATGTTGCGCCTGGTAAGGACTATCAGATTTAAAATATTTCCAACGATGCCAAAGCAACAGATGGTAGGCAGAACAATGCCGTAGCTGATTCGTTTCAACGACGGTATTCGAGGATCCTCCATTTGGAGATCTTCCTGTAAACGACATGTCTCTGTCACATTCACTCCGTCGATCATCTTGTTCTCTCTCTCCCCCTCACGCGCTCTTTTCCTCTCTCTTGCCCCAGATCGTTCGATTAAATCGTTCATTTCATCTTACATTCCGTGGATCGAAACTTGGAGCATCGCTTGTTCCATGAATTAAGCTGTCAGCTTTCGTCCTAACTTTCGTCCGCCATTGGATGTTTCTTTCGATCGATCGAAGAATTTCGAGCGAAGGGGATCACGGGGGAAGTAGTTTGCGATGCAACAGGTGTAACGATGAACCGGTGTTCATTACGGGTTTCTTGAACACTCGAAAAGTCAAGACACGTCTCGTGCTTGATTATCCTTCGAGGCTTATCGATACGATACGATAATTCGTTCCTCCCTATTTCACCGAGGAATCTGAACGAGCCCTTCCGGATAACTTGTATGCCGCCATTTTCTATCCTCCACCGAATTCTCTCGTGCTCACCTGAAAGCAAAGAATATTTTTCGATTAAGAAAAAAAAATCTTCGTGTGTTATCTTACGTTACGATTGTAACAAAAGTTTGTGTAAAGTGTAGAAAAAAACTGTATAACATAGGAGAAATATTTTTTAGAACAAAATAATAGAGAGAATAATAATTAAAAATATTCTGAATATTTTATATATTTTAGATGTACCATTAGAAAGTCGTATTTTTAAAAAAGGAAAAAAATATTGGAAACTTAAGAAATGATTTTAATCTCTGGAACTGATATTTAATTGATAAAAAATAAACTGTATTGCATACAAAATATTAATATATTCGTGAGAACTAATTTGTTTCTTGAGAATCGATCCTCTAAAAATAACGAATATATTAACATCTTTATTATGCTTTGTATATTCGTAAAAATTCTTATAAAACTTGTTTTTATAACTATTATTTTGTTAACATTTTTTTTAGTTGAATGTACATGTGTGTAACTGACTGTATCAAAATTATGCAAATATCGATAAAAGATTTATAGTTTCGCATTGCTGCAAGAGAATCGAGGTAACGAGGAAAGAAGAAGTGGCAGTGCCAGATGGAAACGGATATAATTCACGTTTCCCTGTAATAACAAAGTTTTCCGTAAGAAAATCTAGGATATATCTCGATTGTGGAATGCACAACGTGCGTGGCAAATTGAAGGAATGAGAATGGAAATGCAGTTTAGATATAAAGTTATGTTGCTCCATTTGAGTAACTTGTAAAATTCTTACAAGTTAATCTAAAGAATATTTATCAAAAATTACATTCAGAGTGGCTATCCAAAAATATAACTATAAATCTTCATTAAAATATAATTCTTCGAGATTAATTCTTAGCAATTATATTCGTATTCACATCCGTAACACATAGTAATTTTCAATCTCAATTTAATGTTCATTGTGAAAGTTAACTCTCGACAATTTTACTTTCAAATATATATTCCTACGTAATAAGAAATAATTTATTATTACTACAAATTGTATCACTATAAATGGATTAAATCTTGATATTTATAAAATTAATTTATAGATATCAGTTTTCGTTATAACACATAATTATAGTTTTTAATATATCGACTACATGAGAAGATAATAAACGTTTAATAATTAGTTTTGCATTAGTTTATACATGATTTGATTTTTTATCATTTGATCAAATTTAAATATTATTACTAGAAATCGATCAAAGTATCTTGATAACTTATAAATATGCTAATATAATATAAATATAAATATAATATAAATATGCTATAGTTCAGGTATCTTAGCTCATAATTTATAGTTTATTGATCATTATAGATAAAAATAATTCTTAAGAACAATTTTCGACAATTTTGCTTTCAAATATAATTCATACCAATCAATTTACTCCCCATTTCGTGATTATATAGTGTCTTTTTGCGCAAATAAAGTCTTGCTATATTAATCGAGAAAATTCCCTAGATAAACCTAAAGTTACTATGTACATTTGTTTATTTCACACACATTTCTACATGTTGTTGAATCGAGTTTTACACGTGTATTTTCATATTTTAATTTATGGTGGCGAGACGCGCGTTTCAAAAATATTTCACACGAGCGTTTACGAGCGAGTTTTCCACGCGGTGAAGATTTTGCGCGAGAAACGAGTCCGACGAAGCAGAGCGCAGAAAGTATCATCGCGGTCGGGAGAGTTGAAGAGATAAAATATGAAAAGCAAAGGGGGAGGCGTAACTTTACATCTTTTGCGGATTTCATAAAAATTCTCATCTCTTGTACCACTTTTCTCTTTACACCAATACAAACACTTGCTGCTTTTCAATCTTTTCTTCGAGCCGTATCCTTTTGTGGATGAATTAACTTTTGTTTTGTTTTTTTTTTATTTAAACATTGATTAATCCATATTATATATCTACGTAGCAGCAAAATAAAAGTATTGAATTAGTTGCAGATGAAATAATTGAATTCTTGATAAGATAATTAATATAATTTTGTTTAAAATAATAGCAAGTAGAAATTTAGAAAAATTCTATCTTTTTAATTAATAGAACTTCTTGATTCATTTTTTAATGTATCTGTTGATTTAAATTTTATATACTAATGATAGTTATTTTTCTTTTCTTTAATTTAATTATATGAAAATATTACTAATATTACCAGCAATTTTTTCACATTCTCTTTTAATTTATAAAAATAAAATAATTTATAAAACATTCGAATTCTATCCTGATTTTGAATATAAAAATACTCATTGTTCAAAAGTTATCTAACGTAACCTACTCATATTTCATTTTTATTCATCGAGTATTACGAGAAAATGTTTCAACATAAAGTTTAACAAAAATTTAAGAGTAACAAATGAATTTGATAGCATTTCCTTGTCTCTATTGTATATCCATTAGGTGATGTTTCATTCAACTTGATTTCACATGATCGTTAACCGTGGAAGGAATGAGAAAAAGTGTCATAGTTGAACAATAATAGCGATATTATACGCTATAGAAAAATAAAACTGTCTGATCAATGAATGTAACGTAAAATACGATAACGTATGATAAACGTGATAGTTTAAATCTTTGAGAAAATATATTTTCTTATGAATCGACTACCATTGGTCATACGAATGGTTATTTGTGTTTACGCAATCACTATATTATTACATATGGAGAATTAGAGCGGACGTTATGTTTAAAATAAGTCGTGGAAATAAAGCATGTCGTAGTTAACACATGGCATGATGTATTATAATATAATGTCGAGAATTATATCATCAAATAATAAAGAATAATTATGTAACAAGCAAAAGAGATAATAATAATAATTTACTCTCTAAATTAATTAAAATCTTCTGAATTTTGGTTCTTTAACTTCTTTTTCTTCGTGCAAACAATCATATTTTTTTTTTTTTTTTTTTTAATAATTTGCTATAGATAATTTGGATCTTTCATTCTCGAATCTGAAAAAAATATGGAATATTTATAATTATTTTCAATAAAATTAAAAACTTATTTTGAGAAATTTAATAATAGAATTTTAATGAAATTCGATGTTTAATGACCCAAATTGTTCAGAAAGGGTTGAAAATTCTTTTCCTGCAATTTTTAAAAAGTACGAATGCATTTGAGAGCGGAATTCTGGAGAGTTGTTTTTGAGAATATTTTCCGCAAATAGACATTGCATTGAGATTAATAGTCCGACAAACAGTAACTTTCACTGTCAACGTAGCTGAAGAACAACCCTCGAGAATTTTATTCTCAAATGTATTCGTACCCTTAGTTACTAACTTCCAATTATTACACCCCAGAGTTATTATACGCCTAGAATTATTATTCTAGTAGACGATTGACTTTTCGAGAATAATTTTCATTCTCAATCTAATTTCCATTACCAAAAAACAACTTCTGAAAATTTTACTAGTCAAATTCGCGTTTTAACTCTTCAAGAGTATAATAATAAGGTAACAAATATTTAGAAAGAATCACATTAGAAAGTAATCATTTAGAAAGTAATCTGTATAGGATTGAAAGTAAATGCCTGCAACTTTAACTGTTTCATATGAGACATATTTTTCTTTTGGCAATGAATACAAAATCTATTATAATAGCACGAAATATAATATATTTAAAATATATAATAGATATAAAATAAAATAGATATAATATATAATAGATATAAAATAGATAAATATATAATATATAATATATAAAAATAGATTGAATCTAATTTTCAAAATGAAATTAATAATCTCACTTCTAATGGAATATGTTTCAGTAGATTTCTTCTTGTAATACAGAAGGAAAAATTGTAACAACTCCAAAATTTATGTAATAATTATTTGAGAAATAATGTTTTCATTGAGCTACGTTTTAGGAAATTTTTAATCAATCAATCAACATCAAATTATACACTTTATTTCATTGAAATTTCTATTTTTAAAATCAAATCATGATCTATAAATTGCCTAATATAAGTATATACAACTTCAATCTGAAAAGAAATGATTTCATCTGTTCGAGATGTTTTTGCTAAAGATTTTCATCTTTTCGATGAAATTTGCAGTGAAACTTTGTTTGTACAAAATAAATTATCTACGTTAGTACTTCATTACGTTTAAATAAATCGGGAATCTTGATTGATATGAAACCAAGTCCAAGTAAAAAATTGATACAGGGTGCAAAGTTGTGGAAGAAAGTTTGTGTAGCCATGTGCATGACCCGTGTCTACAGAAAACTGTAACGAATTCTCGCGACTTTTCTCCACAAATCTTGCTTTTGCGTTTAGCCAACAGCTGCGACGTTAATACCGATCCTGTATTATGCATTCCTATCCTTTTCGAGAATTTATCGAGACGAAAACATATCCACCGACTAAGTGATATATCAGTCTTCAAGTTTTATCCAATGTAACTTTAGCAAAAAAAAAAAAAAAAAGAATATTAATAAAATCTACACGTATTTTCCGAAATATATTTTCGTTCGATGGAATTATAGATAATATCGAAATCGAAAAAAATCCTTGAGCCTTTAAAAATAAAAAAAATTCTTAAATTATTTAACATTATTCGCAATTTATTACATCTACCTCATGACTATGACTTCCTTTTTTCATTGATCATTGTAATATTACATATCATGGAGAAAGGATATCATCTCAAGTCATGGAATAAAACTCTGTAGAATTGAATTGTATGTAAAAAGTGATTCTACCTTGGAAATTTGTTGATGATATTCCAGTTTGACTATGCTCCTTGTGTTCAAAGTTTATAAAGACCAGTGGGCGAGAACTACCTTAGTGAGAGTATTCCCTTGATTTCCGGTGTTTCGTATTCTCCGTGTCAACAATGTTAACAGTTCAATTATATATTCAGCCAACAGTTAGACATATAATTCTTGAAAATATTCGAACAGAAAAATATAGTTTAAATGAAAATTTATGTCTATGTAAAACTTAATAAATTATTATAATTATGAATAAAATGAGTTCTTAAAGTTTCAACACTTTCTTTGTGTTTTAAACAAAATTTTGTTTGAAAATTTTTATTGGGTGATAAAGCGTTAAATTCTGAATAGCGTTAAGTTCTGAATTCTTTTCAATTCAAAACTTTACTGTATTTTGCATTATTACAGAATTATGTTTAAGAAAGCGAAAAGATTTTTTTCTTAATGTATGATAGTTACAATTCAAATTTCATTTTTTATCAATATTATTATCTTCGAAATTAGCACATTGACATTCGATCAACCGCGTCAATCGCAAGGATTTCCTCTGAAGCATTGACTGAAAGAAAATTAACAGAAATCCCTGGATCGTTTTTATTTTATTTTATTTTATTTTTCTATAGAGATTTATGCAAGAACACCAGATACCAAACTGAAATCAAATTATAAACCAAATTGAGTTAAAATGTGATACAATTACGTCTCAAATACATATAAATATATATATATATATATTTATTCTCAAAATTTTCAAGATCTAAAATTTAAAATAAATTGATAATCGTGTCATATTTATAAATTCAAACATTTATTTTAAATTTTATTTCATAAAAAAATTTTTTTAGGTTAAAGTTACAAAATTGTTTGTTCGAAATACTATTATTTGAAATATTATTATTATTTTTCTTATCTCAATAAAATACTTATTTCAAAAAAGTATTTGTATGAATTAGTATTAAAATATATAAAATAGTTTTTTTTAATTTAAATATCATTTCAAAAAAAAATTCTATCACTTAAGGAAATAAAAATATTCGTTCTCATTTATTATTACTTACTTATTATTTATTTTTCTCAATCTTTATTTAAACAAATAATTATTTAACCAAAAAATGACTTCCAATATATGTATCTAAATGCACTTCACAAAAGCATAAAGTTTCACGAAAACTTTAACTAAATCGCAAACTATCCTTGTTCTGCAAAGACACACACCAACATATAATAAAATAGTCCATTTTTATCGTATAAGTTTCGATAATATGAACAAATTTCTCGAGTCAAATTCGCGATTTTAGTTTTCTTAGTTTTTTCATAACCATGAATATTACTGTAATTTGCATTACGGTGTCCGAGATATTATCGAAACAAACGAGATGGTTCGAATCGATTCGATCTGATTCGCGTTCGATTGAATTATTCGATGCACGTTTCGTGTGCAACATTTTTAATTTAAGTTTGACGGGATCGCGTTCTGTTTTTTTCTCTGGTATGGTCGATTCGTGAATAGATTTCAAATGGGACCAAAACGCATCAGTAATAACGGTACCAAAATTATGTTACTTCATCGAATAGAATGTATATCATCGATAACATACGGACATTAAGATAGAAATTAGGTTAGAAATTCTACGATCACGTAGTGTCGACTTGTCCTCCATAATCGATAAACTTTTCTTTTTTCTTTTTTTTCTTCAAAAGATCGGAAAAGCAGTTGACGAATTGGATAAAGATCAAAGAAGAATCGTGACTTGAAACAACAAATTCGTACTCTTTCAATTATAATGAAATAACGACATGTGAGACAACATTAGAAATTATTATAACAATGTTAGTATCGCAGTGATTAGATATCAATTTAACTTTCGCTATATTTTTTTATATTCATCATCTTATAGAAGCTTTTGATGTAAAATGGTTTGTTTATTTTTTTCAATATAACTGATCTAATTAACCTAAAATATCGGTACTTTACGAATGGTAAGAAATTTATATTTTTTTTATTATTTGGTATTTATATGTTATCATATATATCATATACTTGTTAGAAAAGTGATACAACTTAAGAATTACGACTTAAGAATTAATTGTATGATTGTCATATTTAAATTTAAATATTATTCCTCAAATAGTGATTCAATATTATTATATTTTAATATTATATCAATTTATGTTATTTGCAATTCTGTACAATGAAATATGAATTTTTTTTATTCTTAGATAATTTTATAAAAATAAATTGCTAATCTTTTGAGATTTTTGATTAATGATACCTAAACTTTTATAAATCTAATTAAATGTAATAAATGTTAGTTGCTGATTCGTATATTTTATTTGAATCGCATGAAATTAATCTAAATTTCAAATATGCTTAATAAGCAGCTACAAATTTGTTCGAAAAATATGTAACTTTACTTATCACTTTTAGTGTTTTCATAATTTAGCAAACACTATCCATTGAATGTAGATCAAGTGTTTGCATCATGCAACTACTTTCGAGATTAAAAAAGACGGATAAAAATAAAAAAATATATTGTTCATTTTTTGTCATTATATTAATTTTGTGTCTCAAATTTTCTTCTAGCAAAAAAAAATTTTCCGGCGATCCTTCTTCAAACAGCGCAATTTATATGTATAAAAATATTTATTTAAAATTTTCAAACTTAATACAGTTTTTATTTGACATAAAATGAACAATATTTTCTAACTAAAAAACATAATATTTGGAGTGAGAAATGGCAACAAGTGATTCGAGAAGTGGTAATCCTTGAATAACACAGTACTTCATTTTTTACAATTTTAAGAAAAATTTTTTACATTTGATTAAAATTTTATTATCAGATTTATCATATTTCCTATTAGAATTATCTTAAAAACTTTTGTGAAGGGATTACATGTAAAAATTTATTTAAACAGAAAGAGCTTACTATTGTGTACCGATTTGATGATACATTTGACAGTGTTAAACGTGTTAACAAATATTCAGATCATTATTTATTCCTGTTATCAACAATAACTTTTTTTTGAATTTCAGGTTATCAGCAGGATCAGAATGAAATTTATTTACTGATTTTCAATACACGAATCATCACATATATATGATTCTAAGTCATATAACATGATTTTGAATAACACGGAATCAATTAATCGTATTATTCGAGGATTTCATATATATCGTAAGGTATGTATATCGTTGAGGTATGTAAGATTATATATCGTTTGATTTTATCGTACGTACCTCTAGAAACATATTTCTATACATATTTTAATAGTTTGAAATCAAATAAATAGATAAAACAGATGAATATTACACTGTCAAAAGTAAATAGAATCACGTCCTGCATAAATCGTTCGAAGTTTGAATTTCGACAAAAAAAATGAAAACGAACGAAAAGATGTTTGAAGCGCGTCGCGTCGCAGACTGAAGTTTTGCGATGAGTTTCGTAGGTTGGATGCCGGGACGCCAGGATACCGAGGACTTCGCGACGCATGCTCCAGGATGTTACATGACATAACGGATGTATTTAACATAGAATTTAAATGCAAAGAATTTCAAGGATTTTATCAATGATACATGAAATATTTAATCTAAATTTTTAAATTTGTTGAAATATACAATTTTTTAATCATAATTACTAAAATTATATTACATTGTTTAAGATTAGATTAAAAATAAATATATTTATACATATGGAATATTTATTACATGGAATATTTTTATAGGAAAGGAAAATGATATTAATTGGAATTTATAAAAAATAATAATAAGAAGGAATTTGCTAGAATTTCTGCAATTCATTACAAAATATAAAACAAAATTTGAAACTCATCTTTCCATCCTCTTGTACTAAAACGATTATGTGGAACAATTTATTACTCACACGTTTACTTCGTGGCTTACGATCCAATACCATCTTATTAATGCGAGGCTGTCGGGATCGGAGATGGAAGCTGAAATAGTGAATGAGCCATCCTAAAGGTTATCGTAGTTTTTGAACATTCGCCTTGAAAAAGCATCTTTGTTGAAAAATTCAGACTTTTATTGATTATTATCGTCTGAATCAATGATATACTTTTTTTAATATAACATATAAGAGAATTTAATCTATATACACAAAAATTTAAATCATAAATGAGAAAACAGTTTTTGATAATATTTTTTCTTGAATATTTTGTTTGAAATGATCATTAGGATTATGCCAAGATTATATAAATATCAAGAAATATTTTATCTCTCTCGATTTATGCAAAGATTTATTCGTTATACATAATTTTTATTTTTATGCGGAAGAAAACCATAAATAAAATTTACTAATTATGAAAAAACTGATATAATTTAATAAAAATACTAGTGATGCAATTACAAACGAGATAGAATAGATATAACATACATTTTTTTTTATCACGTGAGTTAAGGACTTTAAAACCATTACCATTTTAATATCACTCTCAATATCGATACAATATAACATAAGATTGTAATATTTAGAATTAAAATTATATTTTAATATGAAATCACGAATAAAATCTTTTTTTATTATACAAAAATTTAAGATATTATTTCTATAAATATAAACAATCTACGTAAGTGATAATATATGTCCAAGACCAGTGGTTTCATAATTTATTATAAAATATTATCAGTTATCGTATAATTTTTCATTACGATTATAATATAACAATTTATCTAAGTCTATTTTTAATAATTTTTCATATGTTTATACATACATGACAAAATTTTTTATCAGTCGATTTTTTACCTTTTCAAATAATTTTCGAATATTCATTTTTTTTTTAATGCTTATTAATAAATATATATCTATTAATAAATAAAATCAATAAATTCTATTTAAAGTTTAAATAATATTTGTATAACTATTTTATATTTCTTAATCATAAAGAAGTAATAGGAAATGGAAATGTAGTTTTGAGGGAAACGAAAGATTTCATAAAAATATCCATTTTATTTTTTTCAACTTCATTTTTTACGTGTCCCTTTTATTACATATAATAAAGTACTAATAATAACAGATATAACGGTAATTTACTATAACGCGTATACAGTACATATAATAATAGTAATAATAACCACAGTATTTCATAATGGGACACATTAAACATTTTAAAACATATTATTTTTTTTTGACACAATAATTATCTCTATATAAAAGGTTATCAAGTGCTTTACAAAAAATGGATCACACCGAATTTGGTGCATCGATTATCACAAGATTGCTAAAGCGCCACAGCGCAAGTCCTTCCTTCAAAAAAAAATAAGTTTGTTATGAGAAACACAAATGGAAATGTTTCTCCATTCTCACTAAATGCCTAAGAAAAATCAGCTACAGCAAGATGTATATCAAAACACGAATTTACTCTCATTGAGCTTGCATTTAAGTATGATTCTAAACATATAATCACATTATATCGCGTATCCAAAACATTAAATTTTTAAAACCATCTATATTAATTTTTTCCAATAACTATAATTTTCTACCAGTAATTATAAATTACATTAAATTTCAAATGGTTACATTTTGAGAAGCAGATGATATATCGTATTTATATAACAAAATCTATTGTGGAATGAAATATATGAAAAAAATGATATTAAGTGTTGAACCGAACGATTTCGATATAAAATTAAATCCAAATTAAGATCAATTAAAAATGTACCGCAAATTTAGTATATAAAAAAGAAACACAATATGTGTTCTTATAAATAAAAAGAATTTTTCTGTTGTACAAAATATACAAAATAAATTTAAAGATTGATGATGGTACTTTAAATTACGTATTTTTGTCTTCGTTTGACAGGTTTTAAACTTCGTTCACACTGGGTGTTATTTTTGACTGCTGGCACTGTTTTAAAATATTAAAAGACAAAAAATGAGTCTTTTATTTTTGTTACTTTATACTGAAATTGTTATATTACGACTAACTTCTACATTATTCAGTGGTAATCATGAGAAGCTTCCGTCTTATTAAACAAACAGTCTCTCTCCTCCTGAGTAGATGGAATATCTGAAGTTACGGGCCTTAAAACTTTCGGAACTTTGCTAACTTTACTGAGACCTTCAGTGATACCACTACCTCCGGAAACACTAGAAAAAAGACTGAGATCGTCACATTAGAACTGGCCAAAATGTAAATAATAAAATATATAATAAAATGTAAATAATAGAATTAAAAAATTCCAAATCTAAATTAATCAAATAAATTTTAATAATAAATAAATAATAAAAAAAATAATAAAATCAAAGCACTGTCTTTAATATGATAATGGGATTTTTTCAAATATACATAAAAAAATATTAAATAAAATGAATACTCACACGACATCCATCTCATCATCCTCATCAGCTTGAATCTCATCATTAGTTAATGTAAAATATGGATTTGCGGATGCTGCTCGGAACTTATATCCAGTAAGGACAAAAAAGACATATGTAGACATTTCTCGGAACATTTCATCTAACCATTCATATTGAAAAGGTACTGTAATCTATAAAATAGAATATCGAAAATAAGATCTTTTTCAAATGAAGCAATGAAAAGAAATAACGGGAAACGTAATTACAATAATGAAAAATACCTTAAGTAAGTACACTATAATTCTTGTAAAGTAAATATAAGAAAATATCATAATATAGAAATGTTTAAAGAGCTTAAGTTTGCGTAAATTAACAGCTGCCTTGCCATCTATATGAGCAGCTTCTTCTACATGTTTAATACTCCAAACTACTGGAAATATAATAGCACCACAACAAAGCAAGTCCACAAGAATAAAAACATCTCGCCACGTTTTGTATTCAATATCTCCTTCTTCACTTTCTTCGATTATTATTTCTGCCACATTTGCTAATACCTAAAAAAATAATATTTGTAAGATATTTATCTATCATTTTCCTCATTTTATTTTTCACTATATTAAATACAGGATTGATTCAATTACAGAAAGAGGATCACTTAAATATCTTAAATATCATATTCTTATGAAAATGTATATATTCTTATATTTTTTTCAATATCTTTCTTGTAAGATATGAAAGAATATTGAAATTCAACGATCTTAAGCATTCCAATTAAAATTTTCGCGCAATATTTGGAATGATATAATCATTTAGCAATTACCATATTTATATGATTTTAATAAAATTAAAATATCTCCTTCTTTTTTTCTTATATATCTTATCTATTTAATTCTTATAAACATTAAATGATTTTATCTACAAAAGATTTCGATCGAAATTATAATAACTGAAGATATCGATTTTTTTATCATTCGTTTTATATTTATTTTCGCATTTCGAAAATCTAAAAAAATACAAGTTCTTTTATAAATAGATACTAACAAATATGATAATTTTTATGGAACGCTCAAATTTTGTATGGATTAAGTGGGATATTTCAAATCTGTAATTCATAAAGAATTAAATAGCTTTTTGACTGATTCACCCGTTATATGTATTAGTAATGCGATGTGTTTATATCAACAAAGATAAGTAGTGATCACATGTTTATACTATCACAATTGCATATGTATAAACGAAATTCTATGTAATAGTAGCAGTTTTGTCTTTTTTTTTTTTTTTTTTAACTATTAAAAATACATTATTTTTTCGATCTTTGCCGATTGATTTTTTATCTATCTATCTTTTATCTATGATAAAACAATAAAACGAAATTATTTAAAAAAAAATTGTAGTTAAATAGTTAAAATCGAGAAAAACCGCTAAACTGCATAATTATTAATTATTCTAAGAAATTTTTTTATATAACAATAAAACAAAGTGATTTAAGTGATCCTTTTTATAATATTTTTTTTTATACTAACTTGTAATGGAATGGCGATCATAAAAAGTTTCTTATCTTTATCAGCTAAAATATGTTTAATAAATGTCCACCCAGTACCAATTAATACAATTGTTATAAAAAGTACGGCTCCTTTTAACAAATGTGTAATATAATATAAGATCGCCCAAGCTGCAACGTGTTCTCCTTTCGTTTGAATAAAATGATAATTAATTCCATGGAAGAGTAATGACATTGATTTTAGATATACCAAAACCGCCATTAAATAATGAATTTTAAAAACAGGATGCCTAAATGAACAATAATATGTTAGAAAACGAACAAAAATTTTATCATAATTGTAAAAATATTGTTCAGAATTAAAAAAAAATTCTTACTTGCTCTTTTTAAGGATATATACCCAGAAACATCCTGACAAAAAGAATAAAAGTGCCATCATAAAATAAAGAGCTGGTAAAGGCATTTCTCCTGCACTTAGAAAATTTCCACTATTTATTTCCGATATTTGTATCTGTAAATTATATTTTCTTAATACATATTAACATATTATAAACGTTTTCAATCAATTAACATCGTGAAAAAAAAAAGGAGGATCTTACCGTGAAATCCAATGCAACTTGAGAATCATATTTATAATTTGGACAATTATGGAAATGAAGATTATAAAGACCTTCTTCTTCTTCGCTAGCGACATACATAGCAAAACTTGTATTATAATATCTTTCTCCTTTTACAATTTGTACCGTCATTGATAAATTTAAAGAACAAGCGCTACTTTCTGATCTGGATTCATATTCATCTTCGGTATTGAGTCTTTCGATATCTATAAAAATTTTACTAATTAATAAATTAACAATAAATAATACTTTTAAAAAAAAATAAATATATAAATTTATAAAAAATTAAAAAATTTTCATACACTAAAAGTACATGAAAAAGTTTTTTTTCTTTTGTACATATATTAAAAAAACTTAATCGAGTATAATTTTGGCCTCAAGTTTGGGATATAATCTCATTCATATGTCATTGCCATAAAATATACTACTGTAGAAGACAGTTACCTAACCAAACCTTCAAAAATAGTTGAGTTTCAAGTTATTTATAAAATTGAGGACGACTCATGTTAATTATAGCGACTCTCATCTCGGTAGTGTTCGATCGCCGATGTCGCTTCAGGTCCACATTCCATAAGATATCGATCAGAGTCGTTTTTAGTTTCATAATCGTGGAAATAATGTTCATTAAATGCTAAAGAAATTTTTGTTGAACAATATATGCATTAGAGTTTTGAGTATAACTCGAGTATAACTTTTATGAAAATTAGAAAGCCGTATCATTATGTTTTTATAAATATCGTATGACGCATTAAAGTCAAAATCAATTTCGCCTTAAGCATTGTACAGTGTTGATATGTTTCTCTGTGATATGTTTTCTCAATGAATAATCAATTGAATATTAACTGTCAGATGAAGTAGCACAAGCTCAATGATATATATACATCACACAATTGATTGAAAATGTTTGACATTTGTATTATCTTATTGACAGGTCGTATGATTCATTATTCTTTTATCGTGCAAAGAAATGTATACTACATGTATATTCATTATAATTTCTAATCTTTGATGATAATCTTTAATGATGTAATATTAAATTCCTATGATTCCTACAATATGATAAAAATACACATATAAGATATATATCTTATATTATATATATTTTTATATTGTAAAACAGATAGATTATATAGAAATGAAAATTATTTTTAATAATGTATAAAAATAATGTAATCTTTTTAATTTTTTAAATATTATTCAATATTATTTAATGGATGACAATGAAAATAGTTCTTGCATTTTATAAAATTAAAATCTTTATGAAATAAATATATATATGTATGTATGTATGTGTGTATGTGTGTGTATATATATATATATATATATGCAAATTAGTAGAACAATATGAAATATGCGGAAATTTCAATGTATCACTAAGTTATACTTTATTCATTCAACAAGATATTTCCCGCGACTACTTCCTACGTTTGGATGCCTGCCAAAGTTAAGAGTGTAAGTACTAAGACAAGTATTAAATCCTTATCGTTTCATATTAACATCGTTATTCTTTTATGTTAATATTTTTTAAATGTTATTTTACAAGAAATCAATAAAATTTTGTTAATTTTAATATAACGAAAAAAAAGATTTATTTAATTATTTAAGAAATGGTTTCACAAAAAAATAAATTTTTAATTAGAATTTTATTATAATATATTTGTAATTGAATTTAATCAGATTTTATTCTGAATTCGAGTAAAATTTTGAATAATTTAAAAATTTCAAATAATTGATGTAATATTTGATTTTAATAGGAAGTTTATTAAATAAAAATTAAGTTTGTGTAATTAGATTAATTGACCGTATTAAAAAACTTCAACTCACCATACGGAGTATAACGTTTTCTTCGTGGAAAAAGCACGGCATCGCTAAATCTATTTGGAAAAGAATCTCTTTTTTCTCGAAAAATTAATATTTTGCTGGAATCTTTGTAAATATGTGCAGTATGTACGTTTCGACTACAATTTACTCTCAATCTGAAACACATTTGTTCATATTAGTTTATATCAGCAAATTTATAAAACAAGTGTAATAATGTATCAAGATACAATCTACAAACGAACGATACATACACATTGTTCTTTAAGTCCATTGTGAAATATATGACTGCGCTGTCATTTCTCTGTTCGAAATCCGGCTTGACGCTCGAAATTTCTTGGAGTACACATCTCTCTTGATGACTGTCTAAATAAGGATTCATTGCATCGCTCAAAGTTCGATCCAAACTGAATCCAAACTGAATCATAAAAAATAGAAATTAGAAAGTTAAACAAATGAAGATATTAAACGAATTCAAACAATTTTTAAATAAATAATAATTAAAAAACTCTTTGAAGTATTAAGTATCAAATACTTTATTGGAAATTTAAAACATTTTATATTAAAAATAAAATAAATGATGTGTATTCTTAATTTACTTTTATTTTACTTAATTTACTTTTAATTTTTTAAATAGAAATATCAATATTAAATTATAATATATTAAATTTTTGAAAGTATCGAAATATATCGAAATGTATCGAAATGTTATTTGACAAGCATATATATGTAATTTTTATAAAATACTTTGAAAAAAAAGTAAACACTGTTAAATCCTTAAAATAGAAATATTTAGTCAAGTCAGAGAATGAAAGAATTTTTATTCATTGGGAGTATTTAATATATTTAATTTTTATAGAATAATTCATGAATTTTCTAATTTTCACAAATATTCATATTTTTTGTCTGATTTTTACTCTTTTTTTTTACTCTAGGTAATTAAATTTTCATACTTTAAGAGCTTACAAGAAATCGTTTTACCTATTTAGCCATTATTGTCTTACAACAACGACTGTGCATTTAACATGCAACATCCTATATAAGTTTATTCTATTTTTCAAGAAACAATAGTTAATTAAATTAAAGTGATGACATTAAAATAATGTATATAAATATATTTTTATCAACGATTACATATGATATTCGTGTTTAAATATAGATAATCAGAAATAATTTCGAATATTTTTCTAATAATAAATTAGCAATAAGAAAAATGAAAACAGGTGTCTATAGATGAATGACGAAATAATTTTATGTGAATATGTTCACGTCATATGTACTTAATTACTTACCACAGCATTCTCATCAAAAGGCTCAGCTTTGAAGTTTGTTAAATTTACATCGAGAGTACCTCCCTTATAGAAACCAAAGGTACTAAGAGAAATATATCGCCTTACATCTTTCTGTAACATACAACATTCATAAACACATACATATAAGCGTAGAAAAGTTCCGTAACCTACAACTAAGGAACGAGAAAAGAAATTCTTTTCAGAAATGATAGTTTATACAATCATTATCTAACTATGATTTATATATAATTTAATTTTTTATTAGATCTTTGCAGAAATTTTTTATATTGTTTAATATACTTGAGATGTTTAGATAGCTATAATTTTAAAATGTAAATGTCGATATAATATTACAATATACTGTTCGTTTACATAATTTATAACTTTTTTGCAACTTAAAATTTATCGTGTTATATGTAAAAACTATATAACGCATTTAATTTTATGACCGGTTAAATAACGATTGACGTAACAAAAGAATTCTAATAAACTAATTGGTAAATATACTCGCGTTATTGCTGAAGATTGCTTGTACTAACCCGTATTTCAAGTTTGTGAATTCTACCCGTTACTAATACGAATATTGTCATAGTCCAAAGACATTGTATCACTAATCGTTTCGATTGCATTTTTATTATTTTTCACCAGAGAAATGTCACATCACGAAAATACAAAATAATCATATCTACAACACTCAACCTTCTCTCATCGATACATGAGCAGAAACTGAGCTTGAACAGCAGGAATATGATATTTGATGGACGGAACGTACGAATTGAACTAGGCGCAATTTTTAAAAGTTTCATTATTAGCAATTATTGGTTTATTGTCATTGTAATAAATATAATGTATATACATCGTTTATATTATAAAAATTCAAGTGTTCATTGAAATTCAAATAGCAATACAATATAAAATAAAAATTTACCAAAAATTATAATTTATGTAATTTGTTTTTAAAATAATTATTAATAATTAAAATTACAATTATAGATAATCATATTTAAAACATAATATATGATTATCATCAATCTTCTTATGTTTATTTAAACAGAATATTTTGAATTGTAACGGTGACTTTATATGGATAGTGTTTACTTATTTTTAATTGGAATTAAATTTTATTGTTTTAATGTTATTAGGCTAGAAATTTATAAGAATATAACATTATTTTAGTAAATTGTTTAAAACATATAATCTAAAATACAAACTAAATATATGCAGAAATAAAAAAAAAACAAAACATATTATTGGGGTTATGTTACATTTGTCGATTTCATTGTATTATTTGAGTTTTATTATTTATATATAACTATTGATATGGAAAAACATTTTGCAGCATTAAAATTATTCGATTCAGATTCTGATAAAATATTAACAGAAGCACTTAATTATTCTGAAACGCCATCTTCTTCTCGAATTTGTTTAAATCAAATTTATCGGTCTAAAAGTCAGTCTAACTTGGTTAGACAATATAGTTATGAACAAATTTTTAATGAAAATATAACTTCAAAGTAAGAACTATTGTGCACAGGTAACAAAATGACATAAGTAATTAATATTTTTTTTTATTTCAGACAAATAAAATTACCAGAATTTGCGCAAACTGGCAATAGAACTATTAATTATCAAACAACGGAATTTTATTATAGCCCGAATAAATCTCTTAATAGACAGTTTTCCAAAAGTAGTAATATATTACAAGCACCAAAATTTGTTTTAAACAAAACATCAAATGAAATATCCTCTAGTACAAATAATATAAATGAATCAAAGTCTTTGTTATATTGTCCTATAAAAAATACAATAACAAATGTGACAGATACAAAAAATGAAGTTGAAGACTTATCATCTGTAAAAATAAATAATTGTGAAGAAGTACATACTATATCAGAAGTAAAAGATGTTACAAAAATTATAGACGAAAAGACGTATCAAAATATAAAAAAGAAATTTAGACCATTAGTAATGAAGAATAAAATTGCTCAAAAAAAAAAGACAAATATGTGTTATTATAGTTGTTTAACTTTAGGTATATTACCAGTAATTGCAATCATATTTGCATTACTGTTAGATTTAAATCTACCCACATTTTGTGATCGTGCTATGATTTTTTCAAATGCTAGTCAAGAATTACAACAAAAAATACATGGACAGGAAAATGCAATTTCACAAATTATTAATCATTTAAATCAAGATTTCTTTTATTTGAAAGTTTTATGTCTCATAGGTGGAACAGGAGTTGGAAAATCTTATACTGTCGATACAATAGCAAAACATTTTCCTTTTAGAAAAGCAATTCATACATATGATGCACTGTTAGATTATTCTATGGATATGAACATGTTAAATTCATTACCTTCATATCAATTATTTATTATGGAAAATTTAAAAATAAAAGATTTGGATATCTTTTCTAATATACTAGATATGCTAAGTCAAAAAAGAGATAAATGTATTACAATAATAGCAATTTTTAATGTAGAAGAAATAAATGATAACTTAGAAAGAAAAATAGATTTAATACAAAGTACAAGTAAAATTCAAGAAATACTGATTAGGAAAAAAATTGATAGTTTAATTGTTCCTTATCAACCTTTGAGTGAAGAAACATTACAGACTTGTATAATAGAAGCAGCAACTGCTAGTGATTTAACACTTACATTGGATCAAATAAATGAAATTAAAGAAAGCTTATTACAGTTTGGCAGTGGCTGCAAAGGAGCCTATGCTAAGGTACAAATTATTGATAAACACTAAAGGTCAGTTATGAATTTTTTGAAATATACATTTTCTTTTCTCTAAAAAAAAAAAAAAAGAAAATGTTCAAGATTAAAATCTATAAATTTTGCTCAAGATAATCAATATTTTGCATTAATAGAAGAAATATATTTGTATGTTTTATATGTTTCTATAATAGATATAATATTGCTGTCATTTATAAACTAATTATTGAATATCAATTAAATGTAAATTAATTAATATATCTTTATATAAATATCTCTCTTATATATTATTTCATATAGTGCTATTTCATATATGGCTTTTATATTAATTAAACAGTACATAATATAGAATTATAAATTTTGATTATTTTAAATTTAAAGAAGAAATACTCTATTAATATAAATTACATAAAAAGTAATTATATTATTTTTTTTACATTAAACATGAATTAATATATGTAAATTCAAGATTTTATTTTGAAAGAAAATGTACTTTTTTATCAGAATAAATAAAATGAAATATATTTAAAGTAATTTAGTTTTTTTTTTTTTTCAATGAAAAAATAAACAAATATTTTAAATTTAGCATATGATTCTTATAGTGATATTGCTAATCATAAAAATTAATTTTTTTCTGAAAAAAAATATCGATTACTTATATTTCATCGATAAAATAATATTTTGCATTAATAGTATATATATATATATATATACTTACGTAATTCGACCCATAGATTTATATAAAAAAATATATAGATTATGGAATATTGATTTTTCTAATAGATCTTTATAAACAGTCGAGGTACTAATTTGATATAATTTACTATATTCATGTAACAAGTCTTTAATTAAATCATTATCATAAAGTCAGATTAGTAAAGTATCTATGATTCTATGTTTCTTGTTTTTATTCTTTTATATATAAAAACAACGATTGCCTCGAAAAATGAAGCAAAAATCGACAATTGATGTCATAATGATATGCAGACATTAATAGAGAATGACATCTTTATTAAAATGGTGAATAATTTCTTAATTCTTATATTTTTATTGCAAATCCATATCAAATATTCATAATAATATTAATTTTTTTATTATATTTTTTTTCAGAATTGTAATTCAAATCAATAAAATTATATTTGAATTGTAATTCAAATATAAATTTAATATTTGCTTATACATAAATATATTTTAATTATATTTTAATGTATAATTATATTATTGCCTTTTTTGGTATATATTATGAAGTTTTTCATTAATATTTATTTCTATTTGATACGATTTATTTTTTTGAAAAAATTCAACAGTACATTTACATTTTTTTTTTTATCAGTTATAAGATTATATTGACTATATCATGGAGGATATAATAAAATCTCCGATTTTTCTCAAGATTAATATTTCAATTCATGTGACACAATATTCCATAAAAAGTTATATCTACATTGTATCTTGTCTTTCAGAACATAATTGTGGGGATACAGTAACATTTCACTTTCTGATGGCAAATGTTTGAATCATTGCGTGTCAAAGCTTAGTAAGAAAACACCACCGAAGCAACTGTTACGTACTATTTATGTCAGTATAATCATTATTGTTATGCAAAACCATAACAATCTAATTCGTAATTGTATCAATATATATTCTTTGTTTTTCCTTTTTACTTTAAAAATGCTTATTCTTTAATAAATGATACTTCTGTTTTCATTACACTTTCTTTCATTCGATTCTTAAAAACTTTTTTAAGAATTAGTGCAAAGCATTTCAATAATGTTTCTTTCTCATTTGAATTATGATTAAAATTATATTCACATTTGAAATGTGTATATAACATTCATCATAATTGATATTTATTAATATTTAAAGCTGATACGTTAATAGTTAAAATTTCTAAAATTTCTGGTATAATAATAATAATAATAACATTTTCTAATAAAAAAAAAAATATATAATTTCCTGTTACGTATAATGATGATGTAAGGTAGAAACAGTTACGTGAAATTATATAGTGATGATTAGAAAATAAGATTACGATATTTATGATTATGCGATTATACAATTTTTGGAAACAGTAAAAGAAAAGGAAAAATAAATTTGCTATTAATCAATTACTTCGTATAGTGATTCGTTTACTTTAAATTTTGACACAAGACATTTAACAATTAATTTGGATACTTTCATTACTGAACAAAACTACAATTTTCGGAAGTTTTGCAAGACTTGTACAAAAGAAAAAGAAAGGGTCGTTACGAAATTAACCACTATCGTTTAAGCGAACGACGATGCTTACATCTACTTACATCTATAAAAGACGAGCAATTAGATGAACTATGATATTCAGTATTTATGCTTCATTGCAAAAACACAGGACAGTTTACTCGCGTTTATTTACAGAAATAAAAGACGAAATTATCGATTAACTTAAAGAAGAAAAGTATACGAAAAAAAGGATCAATTTGTCCCTGAACGTATATTTATTTCTTTGTTCTGTATGTGGCGGCACAAGCCACCACAAGGGTATCGAAGGCGGAGCTACAAGAAAGGTGTAACTGGAAATTATAAAAGAGCGGTCAGTAGTCAAGAGGAGGCAGTCTCCTTCAAGTGTTCACCTGCGCGACTACGAATCGGGTACGTTATATTTCTTTAATTTTATTAGTCTGTAATAAATTTTTAAATCGAAGCAATATTTTTTTTTTCCATTAAAAATCAAATTCTAAAAAAATTCTCAAAAATCGAACGATTTATTTATACACTCATTAAAAACAAAAATCTTCAAAAAATTGTTTTAAGTGTATTATTAACGTGTCAAAGATTTTAATATGATTTATCTTCTTTTTTTAAATTAGTTTATTTTAATTTTGATTCATCAAAATTCGCAATTGCCTTTTTTTTAAAATTAATTTCTCCTGATATCTTATAATATCTCTCTACGTTATAAAGTAAACCTTACTCGTATAATAATTATTTGCATGATAATTCATTCAACGCGTATCAAATTTTAATCACGTCGCGTGATGAAGCAGTTCAATCGTTTTTCTCAATGTACTTACTTCGTCAAACCGATGTCGCAGGAATTTCAAGTGCCAATTTGTATGCCGACCTTGTTTTAGGAGGTCAGAAATTCTAGAGGCCAAGGATACGGGAACAAATTAATAACATTGAATCTGTAGAATAAGCACATATTAAAATGTAATATTTTCAAAGTCATCGAATCAATCATATTTTATTTACTTCGATAATTAATGGATTACGTGATTATATAATGTATTCACACGTTTTCAAAAATCTTTTGTTCTAGAAATTTATTATTATTTGGAAAAAATTTATCAAAACCTATTTGCTCTGGTGGTGGTCTTCCATTTTATTGATTTTAAAATATAATAGATCGAAGAATCGATCGCAATGTTAAAAGAAAAAGCAATTCAATCGATCTGTTTGACATAATGCTTTCTGCGTATGGGGTGAATGGCTTTCAGTATCAGAGAACTTCAATAGTAATAATACGATAAGTAGTACTTTCTATGCGGAAGTGGTTTATTTCTCTGGTTACTCGATAACCTATTAGTATTACGCTCATTATAATGTACAAAAAAATCTTTTGCACAAAATTGAGACTCGAATTCGAATAAATATAAATAAATAAAATCGTATCGATGTAATATATAACAAAAAAAAAAAGGAAGAAAATTATTAAATATTCATCTAAAGTGCTTTTTCCCTTCTTCATTTCATATAACATTCCAAACTGTCGAATCAATGAGTTAAAAATATTCCTGTATCGATTTTGACCAAGATCGCAAATTAAAAAAAAAAAAAAAAAAAAGATCGTTAGAAAACAATAAGAAGGCAAAATTGAAGAAGCAAATTGTCACTCGACATTAAGTGAAACATCATCGAGCGAGTTGGTCGATCTCTTGGTACAAAATCGAGGAACAAAGATGGACGCGCAACTGGCCGATTACATAATCGGAGAAAGTGGTTGCGAAACTAGTCACTCACCACATGTTGCTATCACGGAACACGTAACACTTCGGTGGTATTCGTAGGTACTTGGTCGGGCATTATATCATAAAGAGACGAAATTGTTATGTCATGAAATCAACGTTAACATTACTATTGACTAAATCCTTACGAAATTACGGGAGAATGCATAAAACGATCTCGCGTTACGCGATCAAAAGAAAGTGTGGTTACTCGTTTCGAAGCAAAACATTTCTTTCTACAGCTGTGTCGCGGTAAGATGGCTTTGAATATCGGGGGAGCAATGTCAGCTGTTCCTCGAAGATATCGTATATATGATTTTTTTTTTTTTTTTTTTTTCTACTTAAAAAATATCTGGAATGACCTTGACACAAATATCGAAAATAAACTTTACGTATATAAGAGGAGAATTTCAGAAAATGACGAATGATTTTTTTTAGAATCTCGAGCGATCGATAAGTACTTTAATTATCGATAATTTAAAAACCGCTTGAAAAATTAACGAGATGGGAACAGCGGTCGAATGGGTAACAGCGGAGGACGCGTACGAGTGCACCCTCTCGAAGGAGACGCAACAACTCTCGAAGGAGGAGCTGAGAGAGGATAAGAATACCAGAGACCAAGCCCTCGAGCAAATACGTAACTGGATAAAATTGAATCCGCGTATTCAGAATTGTCGTCTTGGTGAGAGAATCGTTTTCTTTTTTTCTTCTTTTTTTTTAATTATTTTTAAAAGATAATGCTTTATTACGTAGACACGCGTGATCAAATTAATCTGTCGCCGATAATATCTGTCGCGATTTTCGTTCGACAGATGCGCGATTTTTGTTAAGATTCCTAAGATGTAAAAAATTTAACGTCCCAATGGCGGAGGAAGCGATCGAGAGATACTTGCTGCTGCGCCAGGTCTACCATCCCGCATTCAACAATTTGGACATCACGGAACCAACGATGGAGGAGCTGTTGTCTTTGGGGTAAGATCGATGAAACGAGGTTTCGCGCCAAAATTATGCCAAGTGTATCCCTATTTTCCAGATATCTATTCGCTGCACCCGGACGTGATGCTAAAGGCCGTCGTGTTATAATTGCCAGACCAGGTAAACTCAGTCCAATTTGGCTCTTGTGGATCGTTTTTCACGCTTCTCCCCCTTCTTTTACATTTCGAAACGCAACGTTTCTTTAAAAAAGAAAAAAAAAAAAAACGATCGCAAGCTGTTTATTATTTATCCGTCATTTTTGTTTTTATTAACACGCGATTATTTTTATCGCGTTAAATATGGTGAGGAAACACGAAGGCACGATAAAAAAAGAAAAAAAAAGAGAACGAATTTTACGAGTTGCGCAATTGCATAACACGTTTCGTTTGTGCGTAACAATATTTACTTTCTGCCACGTGCTTTCAGGTGTCTTTGATCCGCATAAGTACACGAATGCTGATATGTGTAGAATTCACGCAATCACTTACGAGTGTTTGATGGAAGACGAGGAAAGTCAAGTACGAGGTTTCGTTCATTTTGCCGATGGTGCCGGTGTTAGCTTTCCGCATTTGACGCTCTTCACACCCAAGGAGGCTGTTCGTATCGTGAAAAATGGCGAGGTATGAATCGTCATTTTTCTTTCGTCGTGAAACAATTATTGGCGCAATTATTACACGTGATAACAGTGGAAAAGATTGCGATTGAATCATCGAGGAAAAAAAATATTTATACGTGAAAATTATACGTGATTACAGAAGAAATTCTTAAAGAGATAATGATAACTTTTAGCGAACGATACCGATGCGACATAAGGAAGTTCACGCGATTAACACGCATCCATCTTTAAAATTTGCCCTCGATTTTGGTATGTCACTGATCTCCGAAAAAATAAAGAAACGTGTGAAAATTTACACCAGCCTCGAAGAAGCGATCAATCACAAGATGGACACGAGTTTATTGCCTAAAGAGTACGGTGGCACAATGCCTATGAAAGAAATGATTGGTAAGTATATTCCAAGCTGGCTCGTCGTTGAGATTAATCGTGAATAATAATGGAAAAAGGAAAAGAAATTTGGAGCGTAAAATTACTTTGTTTGCGTAGAATTATGGAAGAAAGAATTGCTCGATATGACGCCAACGTTGTTGAGCCACGATAAAATGCGGGTGAATTTGGAATTGTACTCGGAAAAAGCTCGAGAAGGGGCGGTTTCAGCTTTGAAACAAGGTTTTGGGTGTTCCGACATTGGGCCCAACGATTCGACCATGTACGGGATCACGGGTTCTTTCAGGAAACTCGAAGTGGACTGAAACGCATTATTCCATTTACGCATAACGCATAACATGTATCAATCCAGTTGGATATTCTATTGTAAACTTATTCTATTGGAACAATGTTATCAACTTTTTTACAAGTAGTCATTAAACGTGAAATCTCGTTAAGATATTACTGGTGGATATAAAAAAAGGCAGTGAAATTTCGATCTCGTTAATGCAATGTAATTTTGCGGCCGATTATTTTAAAGAAATAATTGTATAAGTAAAATTGTAATGGATTGACTTAGGTTTATTATTATTATAAGTTACGTATTCCATTGCATTCTAGTTATTTGTAAATAATATTTGGAAATAAATATATATATTTTCTTACACTTATATTAATATTTCTTTTATTTTTCTAAGTCTGGAAAAGTCGGACGACAAGTTTAAGAAGAGATCCAACTTCCAATTATTTCACGTATTTTCACTCTGGCTCGAGTCAGATCCTCGACATCTGTATCTGAATCGCTGTATAAATCGCGACAATGAGACGATCCTGGAAATAACAAGAATCTGTATCAATTGATTGATTTTAAATAACTCGTTTAAAAAACAATTAACAAAGATGCCTGATATTACCTTTTATAAGTACAGCCGGAGAAAATGTATTTAAATCTTGAAGAACGGATAGAGCATGCCACGGATCAATATCTCCATTTGTAAATATTACATTTCTCAAGTCTGGTCGTAATCCTCCATACATTATATTTGTTCTTTTAATTCTACTATTTAAGAAATCGCCATTGTAACTGCAAGACAAACAATATATCGTATTATCTTATCTTAGCAGATAAACAAATATTTAAATAGTTAAAAATATTTGACGTAGCGCGTACTATTCGCCGTATAAATCTTCGCAAATATTTGTAAAATATAGCAACGGAAATAAGGATCCAAAAATTGATTTCGTTGAATTGGATGTTTGGTAATAACCGTATTCCGTGCACGTCTGGTAGTACCATTGTCTCACTGTAATGGCATGTAAAAAAAATAAAATTATAAACAATAAGTAATTCACGCAAGCAATTTTTATCGTAATGTGTTTACTTATATCAGATTGAGCGTCCCACGTTTCATTCCTGTAAAGCGTGACGAACTTTTCGTAATTGTTTTTCAAACATTTGTCTTTTCTTGACACGAAATGCGCCAATCTTTGAAGGGGGCTACCCAAATATGTAGCTGTCATGTTCTCGCAACAAGAGGCGATCTTTCTTCTTCCATTTTCTACTTTATCGTATTGAACTACGCTGGCGAAACTCTGATCGTAAAAATTTGTATAATTTAATAAATATTAGTAATTTTTGTAATTTAAAATATCTTCTTCTCGAAAAATTCATTTCACGATAATAATCCGTACCTCTGCTAAAAGATTACCAAAGTGTCCAAGATCGTTGAAAGATTTTACGTTTGGCACGTCGCATAAACTGTAATGTATAATTTTAATTATTATACATCGTAACGTTATTTACTCATCGTTATAAATTAAACATGAATAATAATTACTTGAAATATTGTTTCAATCTCTGCGGGCCATTCTCGGCGTGTAATAATTCCTCGACTTCATCGAACGCAGTTTTTATTTCGTCAACACATTTTTGACTATATTTACCAAGCGATTCGGTCACGATTTCGTAATACTCTAAAAAAAAAAAAAAAAAAAAAAAAAAAGAAATTTCTCCTGTAAAACTGAAATCGATTTTATTCTTTACCATTAAAATCGAGTTTCGCGAGAACTGGAGCGCTACTGGCTAATGCACCCTGAATCAGATGAGGATACTTAAGTCTAGCCCAAGAGGCCATGTTTCCAGCGTAAGATCCGCCAAAAACAATTACGGTACTATTTCGCCGACTTTCATCCTTCTTTTTCGTTTTGATAAAATACGCTAGATCAGCAAGTGCTTGATCGACGCTTAGATACTGCAAGTTTCTCGAACTAGTGTCGCTATATTAATTAAGTTTAAAAAATAAAAATTAGTAAAGTATTGCGTATGAAGATATAAATATCGTTGGTATAGAACGAAAAATCAAAATGTCAAATTCGAGATTCATAATTTGAAGCTTATAATATTTATAATATTTTGTTAATAAAAAGTAAAATTATGACCTTTTTTTTTCTATACCAATAATAATTGAAAAATTGCAAATTTTTGTTTGATTTTCTTTGATTCTCGCAGCAAATGTATATTATTTTTGTGAATAATTTTTGTGAAAAAACTCATACTTGGTCGGTTTACTTTTGCCGTAATAACGATGCTCGGTGTAATACATGCTCGCGTTGTATTTAGATGCAAGCTCGTACATTAAACCAGCCTGTAAGAAGCCCTTAGATATTGCCCATTCTCCTCCGATCATGATCAAAATTGGCCCATTTTCTTTGAAAAATCTTGAATTTTCAAGATAACGCTGTCGAAACAAGACACGCGTAAGATCGTTTGTTCAAGTCGTAATTTCATTCTATTTACGGTATACCATCGACCAAGTACGGTTGTCTCGTGGATTGAAATGATCTAAGGGCTGCTGGATCCATGCTTCGGTAATATTTTCCTGAATCGCTTTATTGAGAGATTGCGGTTCTTCCAAACCGTGAAAATGAAATCCGTGAAGACCGACACCATGACCGAGATGATAAATACAACACAATAAAAATAGGAAACTTAAAAAATTCATATTCTATTGAAATCTATCTATTTATTAACGACGGAACAATTTATGAAACACTGTTGAATAAAATGTTCCATCCGATTATTTTATTGCTCGATATCGAGATAATTAGTTCCTCTCAAAGATTTTAAAATTAAATTGGAAAAATTTATCTGATAAGACATTGTCTTATTGTCTGATTGAAGACAAGAAATATATACAATAGGTCCATCAAAAAAAAAAAATATCGAATTATAAACAAGAACAGGTACTTGAAAGATAATAACTATCACTTAAATGTAACATGTCTATGTAACATGATCAATATTTCACCAATGAAAATTATCTTGAAAATTCTATGATAAAAGTTGATTTTTGAGAAGGAGAGAAGAGAGAGGAATTAAATATCAGTATTGTATCAGATATAATACCTAAAATAGTTTTATTTTCAATAGCAATGCTTAATAATTAAATTTGTAAAAAGAATAAACTGCGATAGATATGAAACATTTTATTGTTAAATATTTTACGAAAACTGTTACGAGAACTAAAATAATATTATAATAATTATGGATATATCGATTTTGTTCTATATCAGTTTCATTCGTTAAAACCGACATATCCATAATAATTATAACATCTCTTTGGTTCTTAAAAATAATTTTAATCAATAGAATCAATATATAATACATAGTTATTTTCGAGACCGTTTCAATTTTTGTCTAGAACTCGATCTACGATGTTTTCTAGGTATTTCATCGTCATCGGAAACTCTATCTTTATCAGATTGCTCGTATTTATCGCGCGTCGATTTTTGTCGAGAATCTCTTTCATCGGAATGATGGTGACGTTTTTCAATGGTTTTCGAACGGTGTTCTATCTCCGGTTCCGGAGACTCAGACCATCTCCAATTTTTACCATTCTCTATATCGCTACCATCTTCCCATTTTGATTTATTCCTAAAAAAAAAATTAAAGATTAATAACATATCAATACATATTATATTATAATATATTAAGATATATAATATACATTAAATATAATAAATAAAATAATAATATATAGTATGATAAATAATAATAACAAATTCTTAATACCTATGTTCGATTTTTTTATTGCTTGTAATGTCTTGAGAGGATGAAGACAATTGTTTTGCCCATCTCGGTGGGCTTTTAATATCGTACTCGTCATGAGGATTTTTAAAAGTGTGCAAAAAATTGCAAGCCCTTCCTTTAGGACATTTCGACATTCCACACACAGCGCTCCTCCATGATTTCAAATTAACAAACTCACAATTGAGTTGTCGACCAGCATACCATCGACCTTTTAATCTTCTTAAAGCTCTGGCAGCTTCTCTTTCGGTGTAATATTCAACATATAAGTTTCCTCGTAAATGAACTTCTGTATTACAACAATATTTTAAAGTCTTTATCCTTCCAAATGATTCCAATTCAGGAACTACATCTTTGTAGAATTCACGAAAATGCTGTCGTGTTTCTGAACTTTCAAATTCAAGTGCAATATCCGTATCGTATTCCGCGCAATTTTTCTCCAAGGAAAAATGTGTATAAAAACTAGGTACTAATATCACTTTGCTCAAACATACCCTACGATGATTTCTTGAGCAAGTATCACCATACCTATAAATATGTTTTTGATTTTACAAATACGATACTTAAAAAAGATTATATTATATACTTAAAGAAAAAATGACTTGTATATATTATTTACCTGCAAGCACCAGTCTTTGTAAAAAAGGGACAAAGCTCTTTACCAGGTTGACTATCGATAACTTCCCGCAAGGCTTCCGGAGTCTTGATCCCATTATCGATATAGTCGTCGATTTCTTTTAATAGCTGTTCTCTTTGTCTAATCTCCTCTTCCCTTCTACGTTTTTCTTCTTCCTGTTTTTTGCGAATTGCTTCCTGTTTCGCTTCGAATTCTTGACGTATTTTCGCTTCCTGTTCTAGTTGTAACTGTCGAGCTTTTTGTTTTTTCTCTTGTAGAATTTTCCATTCTTCTTGTGCTTTTACCTAAGAATATTAAATATAATATAAAACACTGTGGATACAGTTTATTGTTAAAGTAAGTTTGATTGTTTAGTTTATAGAAACCATGTAGTAACTAGCAGGCTTTGGTATCCACATTTTAACATTATTTTCAGGGTTATAGCAAAATTCTTGTGAAACAGTGATACATTATTCGATGATGATTAATCGAACGTATGCTATCGATCGTGAAAACAAAGTAATTTCGATAACATGACAACATACGCGATGTATTAATCAATTGGTTAATAATTTTTTTGTATTGAAATAAAAAAGAAAGAAAAGAAAAATGAAGTTTGCAGTTGCAAGAGAAAATTTCGTAAATATCTTTTGACTATTTTATAAACTGACCTCTTCTTCTAACCATTGTTTTTCCCGTTGATCGTGCTCTTCCTTTTCTCGAGCTTCTTTTTCCCTCTCCTCAATTTCACTCTGTTCTAACCACTTTAAATATTCCGCGCTTTTTACAAGTGCTGCCCTCAGTTGTTCCTCGTTCGCTTCACGTTCAGCTGCCGCTTTACGACGCAGACGTCTTCGATGCTCTCTTTTCGCTATTTTACGCCACTCCTTATGACTTTTTTTCGTCAAATGACTCCCTTCCATTACCATACATTTTTCAAGAAAATATTTGTGTTATCTCCGAAAATATCATAGTATCACGAATTTTTGACACAAGTGAAACGTATCTGGTAGTCGATACCAATAAAGAAATGGCGGACCACACGTGCACGTCGCTGTGCTATCACTGAAACAAAAAGCTTTTAATTCGGATTATTCTTAAATTTTTAAATTATTTACGGAATTATATAAAAAATAATATTATTATATGAAATTATATAAAATAAATAAATACATTTAATAAAATAAAATATATTATTATTATTAATATTATTAAATTATTGAATAAGAAATAAGAAATAAATAATTAATAAAACAGTTTCTAAAATTCTAAGAAAAAATGTAATATTTATAGAAATAATTTCTGAGAAACTTACTCAAAAATGATTTATTGTTTAAAAAAATTCTTTTTATATAATTCATCGTATCCATTAAATACATAATATATGTGTATTTAACTAGAACAATTTAATGCAAAACAAAAATTACTACTTAACACAAAATTGTTACCAACTTAAAAAATTTTCCAGAGACTTCTTATTCTAGAGATTTTTATTTTAATATGATAGTCATATTGATTGCTTTAAACGCGGAACTGGTTGGAAATTTAATGTAAAGTGCAGGTTAAGTGTAAGCAAACAAATTACAAATAATGTTTATTTATTCTTATTCTGTATATTTTTTATTTGCTCACATTGTAATAAAAAAAATTGTGCAAACGAATATTTTATATGTAAAAAGTTAAGTGTTAATTAATTTTCAAGAAATAATTCAATTAAAAATGTTAAAATTAATATTGATTGATAATAAATATTAATATTAAAATTAAGAATCAAATTAAAAACTTTTAAATTGTATTTTTTGAAATATAAATTTATTAATATAACAAAATAAAAATGAATTAAAAAAATGATGAATAAGATAATCATATTCTTGTTACATATTCGTAATATCGTAAAAAATTTTTCTACTATATTACGTATTACGTATTATATTACGTATTATTAAGAATTATACAAATAATTAGTGTTACGTTTTTACTTTGTTATATTTCATAATTTTTACATTAGAAATTTAGTGTTATGAAATTATGACAAAAATTGTGATATATGTATTTCTTAAACGCAAAAATATATTGATAATAAAAACATATTTCACAATATATACAAGTTTTATATTATATTTCATATTTTTTTTATTGTATACTTATATTAAGTAAGATAATATTTGAATAGATAAATAATATTTTTTATTTGATAGTACAATAAATCTATAATAATTAATTTATTGTAAATTTGAATATTTTTTTCAATATGATTAATTAATTAAAAATAAATGTGTGATTAATGATATAATTTATTTGTGATGACGATTTCTATATTGGATCCAAGTATTACAGGTATTGCTATTGCTACGCTCCTGCCGAAAATACCGTTATATTCGACAGAGCGTTGAACTACAAATGATTCGAACCAGTATAGTGAAGACATCTGCGATATTTTTTAAAACGGTACTGACAAAACAGTCGTATTTTTGTAGTTTTACAAGAAAAATAATCATATTGAATTAATTAGTTACAAACATAGTGATACATAAAAAATTGTTATTGTTGAGTGTAAGAATAATGAAAAACTGACGATGATAACGATAGCTTGCAAATGGTATAAACGAAGTTAGTATATGTAGTGCAATTGTGAGACGACAGTGTTTCTTACTTCGATAATGCGCATTTAACTATTTTTAATTAACTGTAACGAACTAGAAAACGAAACAAAAATAGCAAATAAATTTGTGACATATCGACTTTTAGAAGAAAATGTATAGTACAATGCGCGATATATAATTAAATTTCACAATGAAAGAAATAAAAATGGAATTAAAAAATGGACATTTCATGGAGAAGAATAAAAAATCAATAAAGAAACAAAAATCGACATTTTGGGCCTATGTACTGTGGTTAATTGGTGGTTTAGTTGGCGCGCATCATATATACTTGGAAAGAGATGCACAAGCTTTTGTATATTTTAGCACTTTTGGTGGATACTTTGGTATCGGATGGCTTCGAGACATCTATAGAATTCCTTCATATGTGCGCGATGTAAACGAGGATCCCAGTTTTATAAATGATTTTAAACAAAAAGTTAGAAATAATCGTAAGGTATATTGAAATTGATAAATAATCGATCTTAATTTGAATAAGTATGTTTAGAAAAAGTAATCTAAGTTTGTAAAAAATAATCTAATGAATCGTACAATATTTCAACATACAAAATGTTTTTTTTTTTGTATATTTGAGTATAAAAAATAAAAATTGATAACGTAAGCAAAATATTAATGCAACATGTCATATTTGATTTCAGCCGCCATTCTCTACAGTGCGATTTGTTACTGAAAATGCTGTTGCATATTTATGGGCTGAAATATTTCGCAATGCCATTCCAGGAGACGAAATATATGGAATTAATTTTAGACATTTACTAATTTTAACGCCTTTAGTTGTTGCTTTAGGTAAAAATATATATATATATATATAAGATATATTATACATATTACGTAATTGTGTTTAATATATACATGTCATTTACGATTATTAACGATACGTTCGTTTTCCAAGTATAATTAGTTGATAAAATTTTTATCAAACTAAACTATATATCTACATTAAATTGTTACAAATACACATCAGCAATATGTTTATATAAAATGATGTAATTTATGAAAATAATTTAATTAATTTATAATATACATTATTATATTCATAGCTAATTAGATTTATAAAATATTCATTTCTTTAATTCTCATTCTTTTCCATTCAAAATATAATTCGTTATTTTACATTTATAATTGATTAGATTCATAAAATATATTTGTTTCCTTTATCCTCGTTTTCTTCTACAGAATGTTTTTCATGATTCTAATAATTGTATTTATTCAGGTGTTTGGACGATCGGAAATATTGGCAGGGAACAAGGTTCCATATGGATTGCTCTTTGCTCGGCATATTTATTGTATCCAACGCTAACCTACATCGGAGATGACAACATGTGGGTATTTCTGATGGTCGTTGCTGCTAGTTTAAGTTTCGATACATTCAGCAAGCAATGGAGACTAAAGCCAAGGAAGAGAAAAAACATCATTCAAAGAATCTTTTATCTCGGTTTAGCTGCTGCACTTTACACATTTTTACTAGGATCATATCTATACTTTAATGCTGTTGTTACCGATAGCGAGGGCGAAGAGATCAAATTATCGGAAGCTATTCAACACTTTTTAACGTCTCCTATATGGCTTGATCTTAAGGTTTAATTTAATTACTTTAAATTGATATCATTAAGGCAATTGGATAAAGATTTTATGAAACCTAAAATTTTATAGGCGAGTCTCGAAGCAACATGGAATCAAGCGAAACATCAAGGTTTCTGGGCAACATGGGCACAATTGATAGATCTTACGGATCCTCGAGGAGAAATAAACGCTTACAAGGTATATAATTTGAAATTTATTTTATAATATTTATACTTAAATTCCCTTTATATAGATTTTAGGTCTTTCCCAAACGGCCACGCAAGCCGAAGTGACGTCCCGTTGGAGAGCACTCTCGAGGGATAATCATCCGGACAAGATAAAGGGCACTGAAGAAGAAAGGAGACAAGCTCAAGAGAAATTTATGGAAATTCAGCAGGCATACGAGATTCTTTCAAAAGCAAAGAATCGTAGACAACGTCGAAATAGAAAATCGGATGAATCGTAATCAATAAATCTGTGCTCAATAATTTCGAAATACACAGTATGATACATGCGATTCATCAAAGTGCGGATCAATCAAAATTATTGAATAATCATTTTAACATACGATAAATTAGTGATAAGCAAAGGCATTTTATTATATTAAGGATATCTTCCGTATCTCGTAAATATTTATAATAGATTTTCTTGAAAAGATTTATTTTTTATTTTACAGTAATAAATAACAAACGAGGTACGGAGACAAATTGTTTTCATTCATCATACACAAATCTTCGTTGTGAAGCATTTGTTCTACCTCGTTATTCCGTATACTATAGCAAGATAGACTTTTATTTTTATTGAACGCATTATTGATTCATAAAATTTGGCACTGTTTGCGTTCGAACATTAAATATAAATGTTAATATGTATATGTAAAATTGAATGTATAAATATAAATATTATGATGTACTATTTAGGTATTTTCGTATAAGTATATTATTAAGTACATCTATATTCGATTTTTATCTTGATAAAAATGATCATTTTCGTCTTTTAACGGAGAAAAGATATTTTACAAACAAATTCAGTATCATTTTTATATCAAGAAATTTATTTATAAATTTGTTCGATGATCGTTGCGTGATTAAAAAAAACGTCAGTTTGTATTCCAATACGTTTATAAATTGAAAAATCGCGAGAGCGAATTTTCTCACCGCAATTTGACGGATGATTATTTAAAATTGTTTTAAAAATACTTTATCGATTCGATGGTTCATCGTTACCTATTCTTATCGATTCTTTGGTATTCGTGATTTTATAGAAGTTCGTCTATCTGCGTATTTTCTCTGGTATAGTTTACTAAAATCGTAAACTACTAAAAATAAATTTCATCGTTTCACGCGTTTTAAACACCTACTAGCATCATTTACTTATATCAAATCTGAAGTTTAACGATTAATAACATACGAAAAGAAAAAATAATCCACGAAGACTGGTAATCCTTTTCTCTGTCGATTATATAAATAAGTGTATGACGTTAAAAAAATTTGCTGATGGAAACGAGATTGTTTGAGAATTCGTTTAACATCGATACTTTTTTAAAAAGAGCGAGATTTGCGTCGCTCGCTAGGAACTGTATTGATAAAAAGTGATTGAAATTGAATCGAAAGAGATCGAAAATTCTTAAAAATATTTTTTTTTTTCGAGAGAGAGAGAAAAACGTCGCGATTTTTCACGCTTGCGCGCGTTTATTGACAAATCGGCTCACGAATGCAAATTTACCAATTTATTTATTTTTCTTTTTTGACCGTGATGGTTTTCCTACCGTATTCTCGATTTTCTCTGTGAAATTTGACCCATATTTGTCCTTTGATTGCTCGATGAAATCTTGCGGTGAAACTAACGTCACCCTAAAAGAAAAAAAAAAAAAAGAAAAAAAATTTATCTAATTCTTAAAGTTGGAATATTTGAGATAAATATCATCGTTACCTTAATTGTGGAACGCTCAATGGTCGAAGAAGACTTTTAACAACGGGAGGAACGTCGCTGGATTTTGGTAAAGCGGGGCTACTCGCGCAAAGAGCAGCGCTAGTTAATTGCGAGACCAGAGAAAAACTTCTGTCTGGTCCAGATGTTGTGCGAAAAACTTTTCTTATTTTTGATTTGAGCCCCGAAGATGACGACGACAAGGGTGTAGTAGGAACTGGCACGACCTATATCAAATATTAAATACATAGAATATTAATATTAATATATTTTAAAGGTTAAAAATTTGCAGAGTTGAATTCGTCACGAGTATAACAGAATTATCCGAATTTCCATTGACCAATTATTCGAATATAAGACGATCATATATATTTATTATTCTGTTGAATTTATTCTTCAACGTGCATTTTTCTTATCACATATATATTATCAGATATCCAAACTCGAATTGGATCAAGAATTTTATTCGAAATCCGAATTCTAAAAGTATTTAATCGTATAGTATGATAAAAAAAAAATAAAAGATATTAAAAATATCATATGATTGAAAATTTTCGCGATTCAAACTTGATCCGATCTAATCCGATCCGATCTGAGATCAAAAATGCATTCGATTATTCGAAAGAATCTATTTCTTAATTAATTCGAATAATCGTTGTTCCATTATACTCTCTTTGGAAAGATATATCGTTTCTTTCGATACAACATTCTAAATCGTTTATGAAATAATCTTTAGAATATATATAAGTATCGTGAAGATAACAACATAATAATCATTTAGTAACAAAATACTAATAAATAATAATTTTAATAGATAATTTTAAAGTTTATCATCGCGATAATTTTCATTAAAAATCCGTTTACCTTTCCTTGTAATACTTTTGCCGCCAGTTCAGGTTCACTACCCCACCGACAAGAAGTTGATCTTTCAAGAAGTCGATGCCTAGCGAACCTTTCGATCACTTCAGCGCACACGTACCTCCCACAAAATCTGGCCCATTGTTCCGCTCTCAATCCTCTCCCGTGATCTCTCAATGTCGGATTCGCGCCTGAAATTCAAACACGACAAGTTCCAACGATCTCTCGTCACTTTATTTCTTCCTTTTTTGTAAAAAAAAAAAAAAAAAGAAAAAGAAAAGAAAAGAAGGAAAGAAAATTAACTCACCGGCGAATAACAAAATTTTGGCGCATTTAGTCCTTCCTTGAAGGGCTGCCTTCATCAACGGTGTAAAACCCGACGCGTTCCTCGCGTCCACCTCGATGTCCGGACACCTTTGAAGGAGTATGTTCAAACATTCCGTTTGCCCTGATTCGAACGAAATATAATTAAGAGAGATATTAAATCAGGCCTCGAGACACGTGTCCTTCGAAAAATCGAAAGTGTTCGAAACAACGTTCGTAACTCGTTCGTAACGTTCCATATTTTGGCTTTGAAACGTCTGTTGGCGTACGTCACGGCGAACCACGCGCGTTTCAAGTAAGTACTCTAAGTTATTTTCGACGCCGATGACGCGGTAGAATCCTTACGGCATCGCGGATATAAAATTTAACGTCTGCTTATACGTGTGTATTACGATACATATATATATAGAGTGTCTCTGAAATCATGCAAACGATGATGTGTCCGATGATTCTACGTGCAAAAGTAAATGGAGGAGAGAGAGAGAAAAAAAGAAATAACATTTTCTTCGTTTAAGCCTTTGTTTTCAAATAAATCAAGTGAAATTGGCTACTTTCCAAGATGCAATACGAATGAAATAATACGATACGATAATAAGATACGTCTAATAAGATTAAAATTTTCTTTCGTTTAAAAAATTATATTACTCTTCGATCTTCGATAATTTATTTATAATACGATCGGAAAAATTTATAGCAAAATTTTTTAAAATAGAACAATCCTATGCTCGTACTACCACCATCTTCGAGTCACCCTGTATAGACTTTCTAACGAGAAGTGTTTATAAAATTTATATCCACCACGTGGCCGGATTCTTTCGATCACACGTAGTACGCGTAAGTACGAGAGGTTGCTGCAAGGCGAACATCTCTGTCCTTGAAAGATTTCCGCGCAACAGATTGATATTTTCACGTATCACGAATCTCTTCGTTCGCCGAGAGAAAAACGAATCAAAACGTTCCTTGATCGTCATAGGAAAAAAGAGATATTTTCCTCGACATTTCCCCTCTTTTTTCTCGTAAAAGATCATAAGAAGAAATAATTTTTAAATTAATCTTGGAAAGAATATAAAAAACTCATAAAAGCTTACCGGCTTGCGCGGCGAAATGCAGCGGCGTGTTGCCCTCGTTGTCGGGGATATTCGGATCCGCCCTTTCGAACGAGAGCGCTAGCTCCAACATCGTCGAGGCACCGTTTCCAGCCATGTAGCTGATGGCGGTCTAACGTAACAATCGTTAAATATTATTTCACTCATCGATTGCGCGAGATACTTGGTTTCTCACTTTGTTGTTTTTCCAACGGTAAATAAATATACTGTTGAAAGATCTTTAATCAAGTTTTACTTTTATTTTGTTATGGAAAGGGATCGAATCTTAATCCTTTGAATGAAGGTAAATAAGTCTTGAGTTTAGGTAGAAGTTGGTGATCATTTTAAAATATTTAATCATTTTAAGTCTTTATAGTTATGTCGATTGTTATAGGGATTTTTATGAGATGTAATTGTGTCAAAGTATGGAATTGAGAAGTGACTATATATATATATATATATATATTGCTGAATTAAATAATAAGAGCTTTTAGATGATCCAATTATATGGAGTTGGAAAATTGAGGAGGATGTCACAAATTTTTTTATAGAAACTTTTATAGAAGAAGTAATTTTATAGAAAAAGTAATTTTTCTCTTGCATAACACGTTCAACACCAATATTCATAGCCATTTTACAATATTATATTATACATATTTCTTGTATTTATAAAAAAATTAATCTCACCGAGAACCTTTTAATTTTTGAATGAATATTAAGAATCGAATCTTTTTTATTTTTTTGCATGTATTAATATTTAAGAATGTTGTATATATATATATTTCTTTTTTCACGTTAGAAGGAAATTATATCGTATTTCAAGAGGAGGTGAAAAATATAAATACACGATATGCTCGAGATATTTGTCCAACGAGCATCCAATTCGTTATTCTTTAGTGAGACGCACAATGGATTGTGCGGTGTAAGGATCAATTTATTAAGTGGTTACTGACGTTGACGTGATAGCTCAAATGCTATTACTTTATGTGCGTCATTGTAGCAAACACATGTCGAAATAAGATTCTCACTTGTTTTCGTGAGAAGAAGCATACGTTGTTTTTCGAGCTCGAGTAAAAACAATAAGATTTGTCCATTTTTCAAATAATATCTTTCAAATCTAATTTAAATATCGGATTTTTTCCCCGCGTAAGAAATCATCTTCGTATATCATGAATTTGCTACGATATCGATTTAAATTTGAAGAAATAATTTGATCATTTATCAAAATTAATCTTGGAAAGAATATAAAAAAAAAAAATACTCCGCTCTGTTAAGATGTGAACAATTTGTAAGTCAAATTCATTTTTTTTTTTAATTATATTATAGTAAATATTATATCATCATTAATAGTCGAAAAATTGTGCGATCGTTCAAAAATCGAATAATTAAAGTTGGTCGATTAATTTAAACTTCTTTACATGTGTATATGCATAATACTGTTTCAAATTCTTAATATTATATCGTTTCTCTGATTTGCTTTTACGCGAGAAACGTAACAAATTTAATTAAATAACACGTTCTATTTTAAAAACATTAAATTGTGCCTAAGAGACAGCGTAAGAAATCGCGAAGAATAGCGCGATTTATTTAAGGACGCCGTATATATATACTTGCTTCGTTTTTTTAAACGATTAAACGACAATCTACGTTACAAAAAAATTATTTTTTCCACAGCCTTGAATCAATTATTCCAACACACTCGAAGGGAACGTGTATCTACGTGATAAATTTCTTTTATCACGTGTCGTATGTAAATACATTGTCACCGTCAAATCCAACGATATACATTTACAGTATAATATAGATATATATGTACATTCGTAAAAAATATTTAATCAATTATCTATCTCATAATATTTCATTATTCATATTGAAAAATGAATTTTCTTCTTCTTTTTATTTATAATATATAGAGTCCAACAAAAGCAAAAATTGGTGTAGATAAAAGATATCAATTTTTCTATCGTCGCTCTATCTCTGTCTCGTTTCATAAATCGTAATTTTTAATTTTTATATATGCCATATATGTAGCCAAGTTTTGCGTTAACCTCTTATCGATCGATCTTTCAAAGATTACAATTATTGATTACAGCCTGTTCAACAAACACTCACCCTGCCGCTGCTATCAGCCATATTGACGTCCATGCTTCCAAATCCAAATTTTCGCACTTGAACTGCGATCTCATTGAGGACTCCATCGTCGGCATCTCTTGCTGCCCTCAGAAGGGCCGCTGGGCCCTCGGAGGTTACTTCCCACGAGGACGGCACTTTCGTGACGATATCCACCTCGCGCACGCTACGATCTGATCAATAGAAATATATTTGTTTAAAACTATCTTTGCTAAATAAAAGAGATATTTAATATCTTTTAAATGTCTTCCTTCGTGATAGACTATTTACGCGTTTAATCCGAAATGAAATGATAATAAGTAACAACAATTACAAAAATACGTATAAATGATTGGCAATGATCTTTCGAGAATCAAACTCGAAAATAGAAGAAACAACGAATATCTTGATAACTCGTTATACGTTGATATATAATTTATTTCTCTCTATAAAATTTTCACGGGATCAACGTTAAAACCGGATTAATTTTTAATCCCACCTTTTTTATATATATATATATATGATTTACGGTTTAGAGAAGATACGCCGGTATATCTTTCCGCCCGTGGCCGTTATTGTTCGACTTCTATTTTCCACGTTTGTTTATACGGCTCGTATTGTGCGCCGTATGCAATATTCCGTTTGATGAATTTCCAAAGAAAACAGCGACCACGCAAACTCCGCCGCCACAGTGAAATCGAAAAACTGTATCCGGCTTGGAAATTGATGCATTACCGATCGAGGATATTAAATGAAGTTTACCGACGAGAAAATGAATGGAAACGAGAGAGATAAAGAGAGGGAGGGGGAAGAAGCGCATACCTTGCAGAACACCCTTGTGATACACCTTGGCCTCGTGAACGGCGGCTCTTTTATAAGGTGCCCGTTTCTCCTCGAAGCTCGTGTCCGAACTGAAGGACACCGATTTCTTTACACCGTTCTTCGTCTTCCTTCGCTCGACCAGCAACGTTTGCACGCACGGGGCGCGTTGAAACGGATCGAGATCGTTGTTCAAGAACGAGAGATAACCTCTGAAACTCGGATACCTTGCCGAGCTCGCCTCGCCGCAACAATTATTCTGCTTGCTCAATTTCCTCTCTCTAATTTTGTTCGCCGGATGGGCGAAATTGGACAGAAACGCGGAAGACTTTTTCAGAATGCTCTCCTCGCCCGGTCCTCGCCCGATCTTCCGCGTTGTCGAAAGACCTGAAACGACCATCCATCCCCTCCTCCTCATCTCCTCCTCGTCACGAGCACACCTCTCTATATTTCGGCGATAACTCGAATACCTCGAGGCGCCAACAATACGATACGACACGATCCTATTGTCGTTATTCAATATTCGAGCGAGCGTCACGTGTTTTAAAAATAGAAACAATGGCGGTGACATGACATAACGTAGGTGAGTGTATTCGAAAAAAAAAATCGGCTCGCGAATGGAGAAACCTTTCTTCTGAAACGCGCTCTCGAAGAAGAAAAAAGACAGAAAGGGTTAAAAAGAGATTAAAAAAATGAGAAAGAAGATCGAAACGAATCGATTTTCAGATCGGGGGGAGGAAAATATCGGCTTACCTTCTCTCAGGTAATCGGGTACCGAGAACGATTTTCTTATAGGCCGTTGAGCTTTCCTGAAATCCGTCGATCCTTCCGCGTGTTTGGCGAGCCTCTCGCAGGGGATGTCTCCTTTCAGAGACAAGTTGTCCCGATGTTTTGCGCGAGTACTCGCGTTCACGGTCGGCTTGCTCCTCTTGTCAACGATGCACGGCGCCGGCGTCTCTCTCGCGGTGCAGTTATTTCGAGCGAGATCCCCCCTAGAGGCGACGAGGCTGTATTGGTTCACGGGGCAACTATTGCCCTTTGCCAATGAGTTGCACTTTACTCGCGCCGTCTGGACACCGTTTACCTGCCAGTTGTCCTCTTGCAAAGGCCGGCTATTATTCTGTTTCGATCGTTCATGTCAGACGAAGATTTTTCTTTTTTTTTTTCTTTTTTATCTTCGAAAAATGAATATCTTAAAAAAAGGTGATTGAAAGGTTTCTTGATTTGATTTGGGGGGAAGGGAAGAAGGAACGTAGGGCTGTTGTGAAGATATATACGTGTATATGAAATTGTTTGGATGTAGATATGCAATATTAATAAATACGTTCGAGGATATATATATATATGTACATTGTGTAGACGCGTGTCGCGATAACAGAAATTGTTTATCTTGTTAGATTTATTGCTACTCGTGTTCAGTTTTCGTGTTTCGAGAGAATTGCTACGAATTTCGTGCTCGATTGAAGATATTTCGCTGACTCGTTGCAACACGTGTGACGTATCTCGAGAATCGCTTAAAATTTAATACGACAGAAATAATCTATATCTTTTTTTTTTTTTTCACCTGTAATAATATTTTAATCAAAAAATCTTCCAATACCTCTTTAATACCTTGGATACCCTTAGATCCTCCCTTAGTCAATTTCTTATTTGATTATAATTTGAAATATTTCCCTTAAAATCCTGTTTTCCTCCTTTCTCTTTTCCTTTTTTTTACATTATTCAATTCTCGAAAACGAAACTTGAAAACGATCGAAGGTAGTAATAGAGGGGGCGAGAAAGGGGGAGAAGTGGAGAAAAACTTACGAGAAGAGAAAGTTCTACTTAAACGGAGGTGAGGAGGAGCGAGTTGGCGTGTCGAAAATCGATCATTCCCGCGGAAACTCTCGGAAATCACTGACGGTGTCGCGGATCACGGCACGGCCTGCGCCTCCTCTAATGTATTCGGAGTAGGAGAAGTTCCTTGAAAAGCGAATCGTGCCTTCCGGATCGCTTCGCGAGACGTGCACGCGAGTTCTACCGCATCCGTTTCGACTAAACGCTATTTATACGCCGGTTAAATCGTTGCGTTGCCCGGTCGTTGGTGCCTCGTCAACGATGCGTACACGCGCATCATCGAACGAAGCTTACAACCAAATACCCCGCACACCTTCTCTCCGACCGCCGTCAACCTGTTGTTCCTTTTCTCCCCCCTTCACGATTTTCTCGCCGAGCCAATTACTCGCGTTTGCCCTCGATATTTTTGTATTCGCTTCGAACGTGAGTAAACTTGAGAGAGAGAGAGAGAGAGAGAGAGAAAAATCCGCCATTGAAATTCACGACATACGTATAAATCAGTCGGGATCGGATCACGATTTCGATAAATTTTCAAGATTTTTCGATCTTCCTTTCTCCATTTTCTCTTTGCCTTTTTAAGTAAAATAAAATAAAAAACGCTTACTCGAGTGATGATATTCCGTTGTACGGTGGACACACGTTGGAGCATGATGTCTCCGGTATCGCGTTTCTTTCCACCTGTTAAGGACTCTCTTCCGTATGTCTCGTTGCACGATCCGTTCCCTTGATTCTTAGTCATCGTTGATCTAGATTCCATCGAGAGGATCGTGGAGGATCGAGTGAAGGGGACCTGTCATTGCCTGCTATTCGTCATTGCAATCGTGTGATTGAAGTTTACGTAACACCTTACCGGCGCGTAGATTATCTTTGAACGGAGGGTCGCGTTTGAACTTGATTTGTTTGTTGTCGATGTATCAATGTATCCATGGCGCGGGCTCTCAAGAGAACTTCACTCGATAGGCGTCCACTCGTCCTTTTGCCGCGTGCTTATTTTGGCGGCATTTACACTCGCTCGCTCGTAGTCGCCGTCGTAGTCTTCGTCGTCGTCCTCGTCGCCTCTGGCGTTAAGCCAATATTTTCAATTCTCTTACTGCACGGGAATCTATCGATTATGCCATACTCGAAAACTTGCCCCGGCCTGTTTATCGATTTTACAAAATTATTACGGTATCTACCGTTTGAGAGAGCGCATATGGCCGGCGAGCTATTTTAGCAAGTACGCCAGATTACGCGGAATACGCTTTCCACGAAAGAGGGAAAGAGAGAGAGAGAGAGAGAGAGAGAGAGAGAGAGAGAGAGAGAGAGAGAGAGAGAGAAGAGGGGAAAAGAAAAGAGAGCGCGAAAGTAGGGGGGGAATATTGGAAACGTAATAAATCGTCGCGGCGAATAATTGGAATATGATATAATTTGTTGTACTTTCATTAGCGAGTTTCCGTTAAATTCGATTTAACGATCGAGAGACAATGGGAGAGCCGATGTTTTCCTTCTTGAGAATGGATTACGTGACTGCTTTGGCGAGAAACCAGAGTACATAATTTACGTATAGTTCGCTCGATGCGGTCGTAAAGTGAAACGAGCGAAATACTACAGATGTTCCGTCTGCCGAAATAAGCAAATTGAAACGTTATAGAAAGTCACGAACTCGAGCGTAGTTCAATGCCATTACTTGGGACGAATCATATTGTTCAACGCGAGTCGAAGAAATAGAAAAAAAAAAATCTTGTGAAGAGTTTTTATTCGAAGTAATATTTAAAAAAAAAATGAAAGAAATTTTATCGTACGTACAACGATATTAATTATGTTTAAAAATTTTAACAGTAACAATGGAGATAGATACTATTGGATACTATTTTATTAATTTAATTAACAATGCGAGTCGAGCTTGTCTAAATACGAGCGAGCGATTAATGAAAATTCATAAGGGTGCTCGACAAACTCGATGAAGGTAATCAATGTCGATAGCACGCGCGCGAGTTCATCAGGAATAATAATAATAACGTTACGTTGATAATTCACGTGTGACATTGTGTCATTGACACATTTTGCATACACGATAATAACCTCACAAATTCGACACTCGACGTCTCAATCGGTTTTCGGTATCTACGTAAGAACGTTCTTTTCCATACTGGCCAGGCTTCGGTTTAATTTTAAACGAGGCCGACGTCAAACTGGTGGGATTCGTAAATTTGTCGCTTAATATCATGACCGTGATTCGTTACCGAGTCTTTAATCTGTAACGAAGCGCTGTAAATAAACAGACTATTCCGCGGTGGACAATTCGATCGCTCATCTCTCAAGAGAAAGACAAAAATTCTATCTATTTCCTATAAAAATCGAAACGATCATAACCGACTCGAAGACTTTTTCCCTCCAAGACCTTGTAACTTTCTTTTTATAGCTTTTTCGTGGCAATAAAAAAAGCATCACTTATCAATTGGCTCTATAATTCACGTTTTATGTGCGTTTACTCGATCAGAATATTGAATGAAAACTTTTTACTTGTTTCGAGTGTCGTTCCGAACATCACTTGTGAAGTTGAACCGACGAATTTATAACATTCTACGCTTCTCGAATTTAAGGATCACTTTAAAGAAATATTTACCTGTTTCTATTTTCGTTTATCGATGTATGATACGAAAATAGCGCGAATATTCTTGTTCAAAAGATCTAAGACTTTCTAAAATGCATATATCTCGTATACGATATTAAGAATTTGTTTAAAGAATATTTGCACATCTTTCGATGAAAAATTTACCGGATATAATGTAATGGTAGTACGTTTGTAATCGTAGACTGCGTATCGGAAATACAATAAAAGAGATAATCCACGACGCCATTAATCTTATCGCTCAACTATTCAAACTAATCTATTCGCGTAAGGGTTGATTGGATACTGGGCTAAAATTTAATTCGCACCCTCGCCCTGAAAGTATCACGAGAGTCGTATCGCACGCTCTCTCATCCGCGCAGTCGCAGATTTAGGCCAGATACTCTTTAATATCTCGTCAAAACGAAAAGATTCTGAACGCAAAAATTGTATAACTTTTTCTTTTTCATTTTATTTCCGTAACTTGTATACGGCTGTCAAAATGCGTTTCCATCTGAGTGAACAAAATGAAACGGAAAAAAAAAACTTCCACGATTTTTCTAACATACCTACCGAGTTTCGTTCGATCTATTTTCGTGCAGTAACGCATTATCCATTGGGATGTGTGCACGTGTTCGGAAGTTTCAATGATTCAAGTTTAATTAGAAAACTAAAATTTCCAAAAATAGTATTTACCTACATTAGCAGTTACTTATATATTTTACAGATATAGTGAATTTTAAAGCAATCTGCCGAAAACTAATCTTTTCCGGCTTGATTAAAATGTATATACTATCCAATACTGTCTTACGAATCTAGAATAACCATTTAATTAGAAATACCTAGTTCAAATATAGTATAAATTCTTAAAATATTCAAGATAGAAACGTTTAGTTTCGATTACAAAATAGTAATATGTTAGAAAAATGTAAAACACGAGCTATTCGATATTCGTGATAAATGAATTGCAATTTTGAAGAAAAATAGTATGCGTGTAAAAGAAACAACTACGTGATGACGTGTTATTAAAAGAAAGCTATTATCCGCATGCAATTTATTCAAAATGGTATTCGAAGGTTTTTTATTATATGGATTTTACATAGATTTCAATATAGATACGATTCGTTATTCCGTATCGGAGAAATGTCAGAATTCATTAGTTCAAGGTTGACTTAACCTTAAATTTAGTTCGACTTTCGTGTTGATCGTAAAACTCGTTTAAAACCGTTCTCTGTAAAAAATGATTGAATTTTTGCTGGATAATAAATCAAGTCAAGTTAATGTATCTTGAAAAGCTGTTTTACGTTATCGACTAAAGGTATAGACAAAATAATTTTGATTAAAAATCAGGAAGAAACAATAATACGTATTTCAAAGTGTAATACTATATTTCGATAACATAGAGAGTTTACATCGAGGATGAACTATTTGATGCAACGCTAATAGTATAGCGTGCATAAATCTTCCTCATGCTGGCAGCCCTTTAATTATGAAAAAAATAGCAATATCGTGGCAATGCTGATCAGGTGGAAAATACAATAATTGTGAGATGATTCTCATATGTTTTACGTACGATACTTATTTGGCAACAATCAACAACTGGGATCAAAGGTCACGAGTGGTATAGTAACGATTATTTAATATTTCAAAATTTCAATTCATCAACTTTATGATTCGTCTCAACGAGGTACCATTTATAATCGTTGATCCCAAAAATTACGTAAGAATTTTTACACGGTTCCCGTGCTTACGTACACTTTCAAATTCCTTCACACGCGAAAACAATGCTTTCTCCTTCATCACGAGATGCTTTTTAATTCGTGGCAGTAAAAATTCTAATGTTGTGCATCGAATACACGATACATTAAAAATCAAACATGAATAAAACGTTAACTTAAACGCTTAAAAACGAGATCATTGGTAAAAATACAAACTTCCTTAACACTATCGATCCAAATACAGTATACATGTATCTATGTATCTGCATAACGAAGAACGAGTTTCACATTGAAAAGAACAAAATAGTTTAAAATAAATCGGATCGAGTTTTGTAATTCTCGACGTGTCAAAAATGTAAATATATATATATATATAGGTATAAAGGCATCGACATTCTTCTTGGGGAGTACTTATCGATTTGAAATGCTATAGAAGATGAGGAAAACAGGCGCTTTACTGAAAAAGTACAACTTGAATAAAATTTAGAGAAAAGCATCCGTCGAACTTGCAATTTTCCGAAAAATCTTGAACTTTTCACTCGAAACAAAATTTATTGAACCCACGAAGCAGGTACCCAGAGCGGTTCCGATTCAACCCGATGAACAGCGTTCACCAGTTGTTCAAACGCAATAGGAAGATCGGCGTTTACGATTACTTCGTCGAAAAGATGAGTGTACAGAAATTCGATCCTTGCAGCGCTATGCAAAATTTCACTAAATTCTTCGTCCTGCAAAGCAATGTGAGTGAGTGAATATTCGTTATATAAAATAACACGTATAATTCTGAATAAAAAAATGATTGATTTACCGTGAAACCCCGAGAGTTATTCTCGTCAAAAGTTGACCTTGCTCTAGCATCGTTCCTAGTTTCTTTCAATATCTCGAACCTCGGCGGTTTTATATATATCACGTACGGCTTTGTCTGCGGAGTTCGAAGCATCTTCAAGGCTTGGTAATGAGGATTCAATAGACAAACGTATCCGGCGTTTATCAACGAGCTCACGCTTTCAGAACTGGTACCGTACAAGTTCCCTTTATATTCCCCGTATTCTATAAACTTGCCAGCCTCGATCTCCTCCTCCATCTTTTCACGGCTAACGAAGTGATACTCTTTCCCGTTGATTTCGCCTGGTCTCGGTTGTCTCGAGGTATCTGAAGAGCGTCACGGAAATTAATTTAAACGACGAAAGTAAGAAAGAAGAATTGCTATGCTTGACAGATGAGAATAATAACGCAGCGTAATTGGAATTAAAAAGAGATTAAAAAAAGGAAACTTACAAGGGACAGGCGTCTTGTACTTATCGGGGTCGGTGGCCATAAGCCGCCTCTTGAGCTCGTTCCTTCCGACACCGGGTGGCCCGATCAGAACCACCGGTCGGTAGAGACCCGGTCTTGGATAGAGTTTTGCGACCTCTTCGTAGGTCGGTATTTCTTCCCGGTCGAAATCGTCGTTCTCTGCAGCGTCATACATGATTTTTTTAGTTTTTACTCCCTGCAAGTTGCACTTTGTAGGCGAGGCGTGTAAAGAGGTAGTGGGACGGGGGCACAATGCGGGCAAAGGCACTGGAACAGAACACAAGCCTAACCGACGGTTAGGTCGTCAGGCCATCATCCGTTAAGAAGGGCAGCCGAGACCAGTTTCATCGGGTTGTTTCCGCTTTTTTTTTTTTTTTTTTTATTTTTCGAGTCGTCGTTCGTTCACGATTAAGCAGATTATTATTGCAGATCGCCTCGACATGCAGTTAAACTTAAATGAGATTAGACTTCTGCGAGATGAGAAATTATGAGATGTTGTTGACGCTCTCGTCAAAGTATGGGACGAGGTAATTTTTTAATTTTTATCACATTCGATTATGTTAATGGATGAAAATTGAAGATACAAACAGAAGCATACGTTATTATTTACACTCAATTGTAAACTCTATCACTTACTCATATTGTCATCGTCGGTTTTCTCCTTTTGTTGTCTCTCGAGGATAATTCGTCTCTCTTGCAAGGCTCTACTTGGGATCAAACCTGCCCTCATATTTCGATCACCTTCGCGTCTAGCTTGCCACCTAATTTCAAACGAACACGAGGATTAGAAATAAAATTCACGATACAATAAAATTCACACGAATATATAATAATTCGAACTCTCTCTACCAATAAGCATCATCCTGACTGACGATGTGAAGGACATCACCCTTAGAAAAATCTAATCCCGCCTCTTTACAAGGTATGTACGGATCCTCAGCAGCTTTGTACGAAAAATGCGCTCTAACTCGTACCTAAGTGTAACGAAATAAAATTGAAATAAAATTGTTATTAAAATTATTAAAAAAAAAAAAAAAAAAAAAATTCCAAAAGTCGTTGACATCAAATCGAACGAAGTGAAATATTACCTTGCTCTCACGAATTCCTCCTTTACTATCGGCAGGCACTATTTTAAAGGTAATCGTACCCTCGGAATTTTGCTGAAAGGGAACATATATCGTTTTACATAGGAATCGTTTAGAAGTCAAATATATATAAGCGATAAATATCGATAATGGTATTTATTGGCGCGAAAATAATATAAAAGCTGCGACTCACCAATATCTTAAGAACACAGTTCGGAGTCTTTCCTTCAACGCTGATGCCGTTGACCTCGCAAACTTCGTCTCCAACGTGAATGAGGCCGGATCTATCGGCCGCGCCGCCATGCATTATTCGTGCTATCACGATCTTGCCGGTGACCTCGCATGTTTTAATGGTCGCCCCCTATTGTCAACGTGTAAACTGATATTTTTCATTTGCGGTTGCGAGATGCGCAATGTAGTGCCTTCGTTTTTCTTAAAAAAAAAA